>NC_054710.1:41775832-41906250 GCF_016097555.1 Gigantopelta aegis
TGTAGCGTTGGGTTCCAAGCGCACGTCTTGGCTTAAGGTGTTGGTAACCGTTGGAATGTCCTGACAAATGGAAACATTGTCTTTGTTTCAACGTGGTCAACTTTGCTCGCTGGGGGTTCAAGTCTGCTAGAATCTGGCCGTTGGCCAACTTGACCTCTGCAGTCTTTGACGTCATCACAGGAAATTGAGTGTCTCTCAATTTGGACCGGTCTCCCTGGAACTATCGGCAAGTCTGTCAAAATAACCTTTTAGCAAATTGATGTGACAATACCTACTTTTCCTAACCCTATCAGGAGAGTGTTTAAAAAAATCTCCTCACATACCCTGTCTCATTAACTCGTTTGTGCACAACATAGGGCCCGAATACCTGTTCTGCACAGAACCCCGTTTAATGGGAAGGTACAGCAGCACTTTATCCCCTGGTTTAAATTCCCGACTCCTAGTCTTCCTATCAAACACTGATTTTATTTTTGCTCTGAGCATGGCTCAGTTTGCTTCCTAGCCTTCCTATCAAACTCTGATTTTATTTTGTTCTGAGTGCATGGCTCAGTTGCGTCCTAGCTAGTTCGGTCGCCGGCAACCTCCGATCTCTAACTCTCTTATTTATTAATACTCCCTTGTCCACAGTTAACAAGGTAGTGCGAAATGCCAACAATTTTGGATCAGCCCCCTGCTCTAGAATTAACTCTTGTCTATTACAAGGTAAATCCCCTCTATCAAAGACAACTGGTTCAATTCCCCTCTGCGGGAGAACAACAGGTTCCACCACATTTAATCTGTCAGTTGACTTATCTACCATTTTACTGATAACCTCATCCACTCCAATTTCATGGCTCCACACGTATCAGACAAATCATCAAAATATCCTCTAGGTCCCGTGCTAACCTACTGGCCATAGCCCTAGTCTTTTACACACGCAGGATATCTAATCTCATCAACCTCAGAACACTCTTCTATTGGTAACGTGCTGTCTTTAATTAACAGTTGGTCACATTTCGGCTGACAACACTGACTAGTCAAATCATTTCCCAACAAAACTCCTATGTTTTCAACAGGCAAGTCCTTCACAACCCCCATAATGACTGGTCCCCAGTCACAAACTTCGAACACAAGAAAACCTTATTTAACCTGACAACCATATTTTCTCCAGTAACCGAGGTTAAAAAACCAAACTACGTCCTATGTCCTGAATTTTCACTACCAGCTAAACACTCTTGCGTGATCAAACTCTGACTACACAACACCCGGTATCTCTATAGATTGATATTGCCTTAGGACACAACTCTTGTTTCACATCAACAAACCATACCAGTGGACACATACGGGTTTACTTTCTCTGCAATTGGACTAACCATTAACTCTCTCGCTAAACGGGAGCTGACCTCACTAAACCGACCACTTGCGCATTATCGCGTTTCCTTTTAAAACAGTCCCCGATAAGATGGTTATCCTTTTTACAGTAACTGCAATGTGGACGAAAAGTTCGTGCATTGGCTGATATGCAGGTCTATCCTTACTTTGCCCACCAGGTACATTCCTGGCCTGACTAAGCTGACCAACTAGATGACTCTCCCCTATAGTTACTTTCCCGGGAAAAACCTGGCTGAAATTTTATCTTCTTATCACCCTGTTGTAAAGAGCTACCCTGTACTGCCTGAGCTTTTGTGTATTAACAACGTAATCATCTGCCACTATGCCTGCCATCCTCTGTCTTTTTGACATCACGATCCTCTAAATGAATACGTAAGCTAACTGGTAATCCATTTTTTAATGTCCTGTAAGATCAACAACTCCCGTAACTCGGTATATGACTCTACCTGATGAGAAACAACCCCATTTATCAAACATCCCTGCCTTCTTAGCCCACAAACTCACTATAAAGCACTGACCCTGCGTTTTTCTCAACTCGCTATACCGTAAACGATAATCCTCAGGTCGTAATTCATAAGCCCTCAACACTGCAGCCTTAACTAAGTCGTACTGACTTGCTCGCTCATCATCTCATTGAATTATAAGCTATACTAGCCTTCCCCCCTTAAACTTAGACACGGCTACAATGTCCACTTAGACTCCGGCCAATTTAGCTGCTTAGCGGCCCGTTCAAAAAGTTGAAAGAACATGTCTACCTCCTGATCGTCAAATACAGGCACTGATCTATAAGCCTCCGACATGTTAAAACCATTTCCTGCCTCACGTCTAACTTCTTCAGTATTCAACTTTTAACTCATGTTCCACTTTTAATTTTTCTAACTGGAATTCTCTATCCCTCTCTTCTCTCTCTCTCTCTCTCTCTCTCTCTCACCCCCCCCCCCCTCTCTCTCTCTCTCTCTCTCTCTCTCTCTCTCTCTCTTCTCTTTTCTCTATCGCTATGTCTATCTTATCTATTTCTCTCTCTTCCCCCTTTCTCTCTCTCTCTCTCTCTCCTCCCTCTCTCTATCTTCTCTATCCCTATCTTCTTTTCTCTATCTATCTCTATCTTCTCTTCTCTCTCCCTCCCTCTCCTCCTATCCCCTCTCTCTATCCTCTCTCTTCTCTCCCCTTCTCTCTCTCTCTCTATCTAATGCACGTTCTTCTCTTTTCGTACTCAAGCTTTTTAAAAGCTAACTGTTGTTCCCATACTCAAGTCACTTATCTCTATCTCTGGAACAATCTCACTGTCTTCCATAACAGGCCTATCACCAAAAACTTCCTGGATAATAATTGTCTTTATATCACCTAAGGTTTTAGCTGATGTTAAATCAATTTCTCGCTCACCCGCGATTTCAACTAACTCGGCCTTACGTGCTCGCTTAATCTCCACTATACTGAGCGTAGGCCTATCCAGCAAATTCTTATCCATGTTTAGATATGACGCACTTATTATTAATTAATTTTCTAGTGAACAACGTGCTACTTCTGGTTAATTTGTAAAAATAATTTATAAAGCCCCCATTTACAAACAATACTTTTTTAAATATGCATGTCCCGTTTCAGATCCGGGACGAGCGCCCCAATTTTCTTCTCCTGTCACGGGGATTCTATAATTCCCGTAACTGAATAAAACACGATTATCAAATATCTCTCCTAACTGTATATCTATTAGATCTCTCTGTAACAGGCTGTTAAACCCTAGTATGGCTCGTCTAGGTATGATCAGAGATACGATCTTATATAAAGTATATATTATTATAGCACGTTAGTTCTCTAGAAACACAACAAAAACACAATACACTTTGGAATCTGTATTAATCTACGCTGACAAATGTACAGCCGTAGTAGTTCATTAATAACAGCAATAATAACAACCCAGAACTGATCACTTAATTAGTTAATTTCTAGGTGTCTAGTTACACAATATGCGAATCACTTCACCGTTACACCACACTCACACGTGTGATAATTGAGAAACGCTTACAAGAGAAGTTAATTAATAAAGGAATTACAACACCATTCCTAACTGGTTAATTTTTAATTAACCCTTACTACTCGTTCAGTAACGTGTGATAATTTAGGTACGCTTCCAGGGGAACTTAATTAATAAAGGAATTACAGCTCTATTCCTAACGGGTTAATTTTTAATTAACCCTAACTACTCATTCAGTAACCTTGTGACACAGAATTAATACTTATCACAATAAAGACAATAACCTACAGTGTACCTAGGTCCGCTAGGATGACTGGCTAAGCTTTATATTACCAAATACTCATATAATGTTAGAACAAGAAGTCTACGATTTACTTCGTCAGATGACCGAAGACACTGTCTAAAGAATATTGGTATAATACAGTACTAAAATATTTAAAGTCACATCAATCGCATCAAGGTTATACACAGAGCAGAAATGATATTTACCAAAGTCCAAACGGACTAACGTTCCCAGGAAGCTTCCTAATTCGTTCTCCTAGATATCTCTAAATCCTAGCTATTTATTCCAAAATCAGAATTGGCCTGGGGGAACAAGGCGGTACCTCACATATCATCTCATATTCTACATTTACTAGAGTCGGTATATTTCTCTCTGATCGTCAGTCTGGCTGTCGCCAACCGCGAGCAATCTCCTGGCCATAAACAGCACTACCGGAGATATTACGTAACTACTCGCCACATGGCCTCCGCAGCTGGACTAAGTGCATATTGGAATGTCCGATCGAGGACGGTCGCGCAGAAGTCTTACGTAACAAGTTGCCCATCTGGGCTACGGGCAATAAACTGCACACGGCCCTCTAACACAATTAAAATCGCCACAGGCGAAACAAATTTAAGAGCATGTTCCGTGACAACATACATAAGCAAATTAACTGCTACACTACTACTACTACTACTACTACTACTACTACTACTACTACTACTACTACTACTACTACGTACTACTACTACCACTACTACTAAATATGACTTTTAATTAGTGATACTTTTATGGCTGGTAGGTACTGGGTTCACACCGAGAGCGAGTTTTAACGAATCACTGGGTAGGTGTCAGACCACTACACCCACTTCTCGCTCACTAACCACTAACTCCCTCTCCTGAACAAACAGCCCAGATAGCTGAGGTGTGTGCTTAGGGCAACGTGCTTGAATCTTAATTGAATATAAACACGAAACTAATTTTAATGTTCAGTGTATGAAATAATATTCTTAACATTAAACCAAGTGGCAATGCTTTCTTCAGTTTCAACGCAAAGACATACGGCCAGGCTCAGTTTGGATTCGGTTCAGGACCAATATGGCTCGATGACGTCAACTGCAATGGAGATGAACAATACCTGGATCAGTGCTCGTTCCGGGGGTGGGGGGAGAATAACTGTAACCATGACGAGGATGTCAGCCTTGTCTGCCAAGGTAAAGTAGTAAGATGAATAACCAAAACAATTTCACATCTCAGTTTGAAAATTAAATTCTTTCTTTTTTATGATATCATTAACAGAGGTAGAAAACCACATGCGCTGGCTAAATTCTGACTTCAGATTTGGAATCAGCAGCCCAAATTTAGAGCAAAACAGCTGCATTTCCCTTGGTAGTAAACGAAAATTTGCTGATGTTCAGTGTAATGATTTGGAAGAGTATTTAAGTTTTTGTGACCAGCAAAGATATTGTGATTTGATTACGATTTCCAGGATCCGCGGAAAAGTCGCCAGTGCGCCTGGTAGGTGGCACTACTCCCTTCGAAGGAAGAGTTGAAATCTTCCACGACGGACAGTGGGGTTCAGTCTGCGACACTCAGTTTGATGCCAATGACGCCCAAGTCGTGTGTCGCAGTTTAGGATTCCAGAGGTTTGTAGAACAGGTTCGCTTGTCACAACTGAAAGTATTTAATGGGGCGGGATCTAGCACGCTTGCCCGGGTCACAGGGTCGATTGGTCTTTAAAACCTGAACCAGAACCCAACTATATCTGCACACATGCACACACACACACACATACACAACACACACACACACACACACACACAGACACACACAGAGACACACACACACACAGACACACGCACGCACGCACGCACGCACCTAAAACACACAAACAGACACATTATCTCTCCCTACCTCCCCCTCTGTCTGTCTATCCCGTCCTCCCTCTCTGTCTCTTTCTCTGTCTATCTCTGTCTGTCTGTCTGTCTGTCTGTCTGTCTCTCTCTCTCTCTCTCTCTCTCTCTCTCTCTCTCTCTCTCTCTCTCTCTCTCTCTCTCTCTCTCTCTCTCTCTCTCTGTGTGTGTGTCTGTGTGTGTGTCCGTCTCTCTCTGTCTGCCTGTCTCTCTGTCTGTCTGTTTTTCTCTCTCTCTGTCTGTTTCTCTGTCTGTCTGTCTGTCTGTCTGTCTGTATCTCTCTCTCTCTCTCTCTCTCTCTCTCTCTCTCTCTCTCTCTCTCTCTCTCTCTCTCTCTCT
Source organism: Gigantopelta aegis (assembly GCF_016097555.1). Classification (NCBI taxonomy): domain Eukaryota; kingdom Metazoa; phylum Mollusca; class Gastropoda; order Neomphalida; family Peltospiridae; genus Gigantopelta; species Gigantopelta aegis. Next base: position 41,781,690 of record NC_054710.1, read on the forward strand.
CTTGTCTCTCTCTCTATCTGTGTCTCTCTCTCACCTGCTGCTACTACTACTACTGCTACTACCGGTACTACTATTACTACTACTACTACTACTACTACCACAATTACCACTACTACTAGTAGTAGTAGTTACCACTACTACTACCACCACCACTACTACTACAACAACTACTACTACTACTACTACTACCAATACTACTACTACTACTGCTGATACTACTACTACAAGACAAGACAAGACAAGACAAGAAAAACAAGACTTTATTTACACTCGGGCCGTTACACAACGACATAGGAGGAATATATACATAAACATTTTCTTATATACTACTGCTCCGTGTATTACAAATGTTTCTGCTATGGTTCATGAAACTAAAATTGCTTAACTTTAAATTGCTAATCTTCGCTTTTCAGTGTTTCTGCAAAGCCAATGGGACGGTATAAGTTTGAAGAAGGTATCGGGCCTACATGGCTGGATTTCGTCGATTGCCACGGTTTTGAACACTACCTGGACCAGTGTTCATTTCGAGGTTGGGGTATAACTCTCTGTTACCACTATGAGGCAGCGACGGTTAACTGTCAACGTACGTTAGTTAAAACCATGGTCCTACGTCATTCTGCTTACTAAATGGACAGTCTTTTATTATTATTATTATTATTATTATTATTATGATGATGATGATGATGATGATGATGATGATGATGATGATGATGATGACGACGACGATGACGACGACGATGATGATAGTGATGACGACGACGGCGACGATGATGATGATTATGATGATGACTATTATTATTATTATTTATTAGTCTGCAAAAACGAGTTGGCCTGGCGATTCACATTGGGATGAGGACACTCGCACTGCTTAATTTAGTGTATGGGTTATGACTAGGTGACTGACATACATTAAAGGGGCATTCCTGAGTTTGCTGCATTGTAAGGTGTTTCCGATTAATAAAATATTTCTACGATTAAACTTACATATTAAATATATTTTCGTGTTTAGAATATCAGTGTCTGTATATTCAATGCGTTTCTGGTTATCTTAATATTTGTAAGAAGCCTAAACTGGATTTTGTTTTCAAATAATTTCGTAAAAATATATTTTAGGTAATAAAATGAAATTTACCTAGTACAAATATTACAACGATCATAAACACGTTTAATATACAGCCACTAATATATTATGCAACAAAATGTATTTGATATGTAATTACAATCGTTAAAAAGTATCTGTTAGTCGATAACATCTTAAACATTGCAGCAAACCCAGGAATGTCCCTTTAAAGTTGGTATTTTCTCTACTACTACATTCTAACGTTTTGCCTGTTACGTGTTTTAGTGCCAACAGTGTATGTTCGCCTAGCCAGCGGAGGGGGGATTCCAACACAAGGCCGAGTTGAGGTTCAGATCAACGGGAGATGGGGAACTGTCTGCGACCACCAGTTCGACGACAGGGAAGCCGCAGTTATCTGTGGAATGCTAGGTTTCAGCAGGTAAAACGAAAGTCGCAATGAAAGCTTTGAAAACTCAAACTTCCGACGTTTTTTATGGTGTCTAAGTGCAAGTATTTAAATGGAAATTATATATAAGAGGTGAATGCTTTTTAAAATAACTGAAACAAAATTGTCATGATCTAGGCGGGGGTAGAGGAGTGTGGGGAGGCGGTGGGGACCGGACCCCCTCGACTCTACCTTGATCCACATCAGAACATTGAACTGTAAAACACTTTTATAAATGGCGAATAGTTTTGTTTGTTTTTTAAAGTAAGGAAAGTGACCGAGGGTTACGGTAGAAGAAGGTAATGAACGTATCGGCCATCGTTTTGATCTTGTAGAATATTACTGTATATAACTTTCTATAAGGATGTAGCATTATTTACATTAAATTATACACCATGCACAAGTTAAAAAACAAGCTTTGTATTTAAGTCAACATTTTAAAATCTCTACTGCATACGTTATTTAACTGTAAAAAACAGGACGCTTTTTTATGAATCGCCCAATAGAACTAATTCCGTAATACAAACTTCCTTCTCGACTGCTCTATGACCCAAAGAAGTATACAAACACACGCGCGCTCGCATGCCCAGATAGACGTACGTGTTATAATAATTGATATTTATTTTCCTCTAGAACTGATGCTAAGGCTGTGATGGGTGGTTATTTTGGACCAGGTTCAGATTATAATTTGTATCTGTTTTTCTTTAGAACTGAAGCTAAGGCTGTGATGGGTGAATATTTTGGACCCGGGTCAGATTATAATTTCTGTTTGGTTTCCTCCAGAACTGAAGATAAAGCTGTGATGGGTGGTGGTTTTGGGCCCGGTTCAGATTATAACTTGTATCCGTTTTCTTCTAAAACTAGAGATATGGCTGGTTTTCGACCCGAGTCAGATTATAATTTCTAGAACTGAAGCTAAAGCGGTGAGGGGTGGAGGTTTTGGACCTGGATCAAATTATAATTTGTATATCTTTTCCTCTAGAACTGAAGCTAAAGCAGTGATGGGTGGAGGTTTTGGGCCTGGGTCTGACTGGAACTCGGTCTACCTGGACGAGCTAGACTGCACAGGGTCTGAATCATCTATCATAGAGTGTGGAGGAACACCAGTCAATGAAACAAGCTGTAACCACACACAGGACGCTGGCGTCATCTGCCAATTAGGTGAGTTTATGTGCCGATTTTTAGATTTGTAGCACACTACACCTGCTAATGATGCTACTACTACTACTACTACTACTACTACTACTACTACTACTACTACTACTACTACTACTACTACTACTACCACCACTACCACTGCCACTACCACTACCACTACCACTACTACTACTACTACTACTACTACTACTACTACTACTACTACTACTACTACTACTACTACTATTACTACTACTACTACTTCTACTTCTACTACTGCTGCTGCTGCTGCTGCTGCTGCTACTACTGCTACTACTACTAACCACTACAACTACTACTACTACTGCTGCTACTACTACTACTTACTACTACTACTACTACTACTACTACTTACTACTACTACTACTACTACTACTACTTACTACTACTACTAATGCTGCTGCAGCTGCTACTACTACTACTACTACTGCTACTACAACGACTTATTACTACTACTACTACTATTACTACTACTTTATCCTATATACTATTACTACTACTACTACTACTACAACTACTACCACTACGACTAGTACTACTACTTACTACTACTACTACTGCTGCTACTAATACTATTTCTAGTTCTACTACTACTACTTCTAACACTACTACTACCTAACTGTACTGCAACTGCATCAACAACAAGAAGAAGAACAACAATAACTATTACCAGTATTACTACTACTACTACTACTACAAATAATAATAATAATACTTCTACTATTAGTAAAATTAATGCTACTATTACTAAAACTAAATCTAGTATTACTACTAGTAAATATTTTATTATCTTTCAGTTCCAGTGCCGATACGCTTAGCGAATGGGTCAGGAAATCCAACACAAGGTCGAGTTGAAATTCAAATCAATGGCCAGTGGGGGACTCTCTGTGATGGTGGATTTGACGAGAAGGAAGCCGCGGTTATTTGTGCCATGATGGGCTTCAGTCGGTAAAACACATATATATTATTTTTCTATAACATAAACTCTGTTTCAATTTTGGTACCTTGATTGGTATTGTAGTAATTGATATCTAATAAATAAACACTAAAATAGAGCTGTACGTTCAATTGTTGTTCAAGCAGCTACCTTCATTCCTTTGTCCAACAGAAGATTTAACCTATCACATTCGATGGTAGTTTGACAAGATGCTTTTTAAAATAATGTTTACATTCATTTTGTTTGTAAATGTTTTTATGGGGATTGGTATAGGCTTAAAACGTGTTTTTAAAACAAGTTGTGAGAGCACACATTCTTAACTACGTTTAATTGAACTTAACTTTGCGTGGATGTCCGGATGTACGAGCGGTTATGTCAAATACCATTCGTATTGGTGCGAAACCTGCTAATTTATGGTGGCTTTGTGTTTTTAAATATTCGAGTTATCCGTTGTACAGTTCCGTGATAACTCATAGTTTTCCGTCTGATAAAATCAGACTTTATTTACAGTTCCAAAAATGTCAATAACTGTAAAAAGTATAGTTTTAAAACACCTTGGACTTGGACATATTTTCTTCTTCTTTCTAGAACCGGAGCTCAGATTGTGCCAAACGCGGGCTTTGGACAAGGCTCAGGACCAGTCCATTTGGCATATTTAACCTGTACAGGGACTGAAAATTCTGTTGTAGAGTGCACAGGAGGACACGTGGGTGAAGGTTTCTGTGATCACAAAGATGATGTGGGTGTTCGCTGTCAAAAAGGTATAACCACCAGAGGTTCCAATGCCGGTGCGAGACGGCATTGGATCCGAGATTCCTGAGATGTCTGTCGCTATACCCTCCCGCCAAAATCCATACCCATGGATCTGCCACTCCCTACTAATGCACAAGTTTACTACTACTACTACTACTACTACTACTACTACTACTACTACTACTACGACTGCTGCTGCTGCTACTACTACTACTGCTACTAGTACTACTACTAGTAGTACTACTACTACTACTACTACTACTAGTACTACTACTACTACTACTACTACTACTAGTACTACTACTACTATTACTACTACTGCTACTACTACTACTACTGCTGCTGCTGCTGCTGCTGCTACTAGTACTAGTACTACTGCTGCTACTACTACTACTACTGCTGCTGCTGCTGCTGCTACTACTACTACTAGTACTACTGCTACTACTACTACTAGTACTACTACTACTACTACTACTAACTACTACTACTACTAGTACTACTACTAGTACTACTACTAGTACTACTACTACTACTACTACTACTACTACTACTACTGCTACTACTAGTACTACTACTACTACTACTACTACTACTGCTACTACTAGTACTACTATTACTACTGCTGCTGCTACTACTACTACTAGTACTACTACTACTACTACTACTATTAATAGCACTACTACTACTACTACTATTAGTAGCACTACTACTACTACTACTAGTGCTAGTACTACTACTACTACTACTACTACTACTACTAGTAATAATACTACTACTAGTACTAGTACTAGTACTAGTACTACTACTACTACTACTACTATTACCACTATTTCTATTATTATTACAACTGCTGCTCTAATATAAGCCATCATATTTTTACCACTGATGTTTTGAATGTTTTGCTTAGGATTGCTTAGATATTTAACTGTTTATGTCTGTGACGTTTTAGCTGAGAACAATAGCTAATTGACATTATCGAAATAAGCCTCAAATCGGGATGGACAGTACGATCTGATTCTGGTTAAAGGGACATTCCCGAGTTTGCGGCATTGTAAAAAATTAAGATGTTTCCGACTATTTCTACGATTAAATATATTTTCTTGTTTAGAATATCATTGTCTGTATACTCAATGTGTTTCTGGTCGTCTTAATATTTGTAAGAAGTCCAAACTGGATTTTCATCATTTTGTCTTCGAATAATTTCGTACGTACGAAAAAAATAGTTTTTAGGAAATAAAATAAAATTTAACCTGGTACAAATATATAAGAACGATCAGAAACACGTTTAATATACAGCCACTAATATTTTATGCAGGGAAATATATTTGATATGTAATTACAGTTATCAAAAAGTCTTTGTTAGTAGATAACATCTTAAAAATGGCAGCAAACTCAGGAATGTCCCTTTAAATCATGGTGGGTGGAGTAGAAGTCTAAGGAAATTGCATACATTTGATTTCAGGGCTAAAACTGGAATCTACACTTAAACAATTCAGGAAAAATGCCTTCTGATCACCAATGAAGTCTTTTTCCACATCAACCATTTTTGACAAGCTTCCATAGCAAAACTGTCATGGACAAAAACTTAAGACTTCGCCAGAATGTTCCTCCGTCGACAGGGAGCACAGTTGCTGTACCCCCAGTACGTTTGTCTTGTTAACATGTTGACCTGTGAATTATTATTAAGGTGTAGATGTAGTCATTACAATTGTTTCTTTGTAATTTCAGTTTCTAATATTAATATACGATTATCGAATGGATCAGACAATCCAACACAAGGTCGAGTTGAGATTCAGATCAACGGGACATGGGGAACTGTCTGTGATGAAGGATTTGACGAGAATGATGCTGCAGTCATTTGCGCCATGTTCGGATATACTGGGTACAGGACTGTTATTGATTACATTTTATATTGCATGGACTTAAAGGGTGATAAGTTTGGAAACACACACTGAGTTTTTAAAAAATATTTTATTTCTTTTTATACATGGCGTGATTTAGCTCAGCCTGTAGAGTGTTCTTCTGGGGTGCTAAGGTCATGGGATGGAAATCTCGTGGTTAAAATCATGGTTTGTTCGCCGTCCCATCCTATTTGTGGGAAAGATCCCTTGCTGTTTATGGAAAACATGTAGTGGGCTTCCTATGAAGACTATATTTCTGATGTTTGATATCAAATATAATAGCTTACAATGAACTAATCAGTTGTATCATTAACCTTAATGGACTTAATAATAAAGATGACGTTGATGATGATGATAATGAAGAAAGGGTTTCCCCCTCCCTCTCTCTCTCTCTCTCTCTCTCTCTCTCTCTCTCTCCTCTCTCTCTCTCTCTCTCTCTCTCTCTCTCTCTCTCTCTCTCTCTCTCTCTCTCTCTTTCTCTCTCTCTCTCTCTCTCTCTCTCTCTCTCTCTCGATCGACCAAATAGCGTTAGTTTGAAACATCCTTTCCTTTCACTGAGATATCATGAAAAGCTGTTTATAGGACAATCTAGTTCACATATTTGTATTCAGGTCTGGCTCCGTGGCTGTGATGGGCGCTGGTTTTGGAGAAGGATCAGGACCCGTCCATTTTGGAAATCTGGCTTGTGTCGGTAACGAGTCGTCAGTCGCTGACTGTCCAGTTGGGTCTGTGGGTGGATCCAGCTGTAACCACTCCCGGGATGCTGGGGTTCGCTGTTTGATGGGTAAGATAGCAGTGATCACTTCCATATCAATATTTTCGTTGTTGTATTCAAATAGGTTTTTATCACGCTGTTCTGGGCACACAACTATTCAGATAATTGGTAAACTTGTTCTCGACTAAGTGGTTAATGACAGAGAAGTCAGAGTAGTGGAGTTGTTCTTCTCCAGACATCGAGTAGCCGATGTGAATTGTTGTGCTGCTGTATCATTAAACATTTAGTCATTCATTGCTCCTCACCACTGAACTGCTCTTGATGGCATACGAACCCAGTACCTACCAGTGTTATGGCAAATGCCGTAAGATGTGCATGATCTTGGTGATGATGATGATGATTATGAAATTTTATTCTGCACCCAACGTTTCTGTTGACAGAATATGATGACTGATAAAGGAAAATCTTATTCGTATAGTAGCAGGATATGACTTTTGAAGTCATCGTACAATGTGGCAAAAATTAATAACAGAAATAATAGCTTTACATATTAATTTCATGGTAAAGATAAAGATAATAAATGGCTAATGACGTCGGATATCGGCTTTATCCTGTTCATGCCAAATGGTAATTTCTCATTATTACCGTAACAGGATAAAGCCAATATCCGACGTCATTAACTAGTTATTTGATATGTAACTTAATTATTATTTTTTTATCTTAAAGATATCACATCCAAGTCTCCAGTGCGATTAGTGGATGGTCCTAACAGCAACAAAGGCAGAGTTGAAATTTTTAATAAAGGAAAATGGGGTTCAGTCTGTGATGATCATTTTGATATTCTGGGCGCTCAGGTTGTCTGTCGTAGTTTAGGCTTCCAAAGGTTTGTATATTACCTGCATAACATTTACAATATTTAAAACCCCCAAAATATAATATGAAGGTATCACTGGAATAACCTTTGATATTGTTGAATATTGTGAATATTGAATTATATAGTGTGGATTTGACTCACCCTTCAACACAATGATAAAACGTGAGGTCAGTAGAATGCAAAAGAAATAAAAACCTAGATTCAGGAAATCAGTATAATAGTTAAACCATCAGACCAATGCCAGGTAGGTAGTTGAGTTATATAGCTGGCTTTAGTGCTTAAAACACTTCCTGATTTTATTGTTTTGCTAAGATTCTGTTTCTTCTGATATCACGGGATATGATGTCCAAAACGTTTTATGGAAGACGCAAAATGATAGCTGATGCTATTCTATACGTTTTAAAATATCTTTGCTGAAAATTACACTTTTTTCATAGTTTTAGATGAAGTAGTGGATTTGACAGCTGGAATGACAGTACTCATGACGGGTGCCACCGGTGGCAAAGGATATGCTCACCTTTCGACCGTGATTCATGAGTGCAAGACATCACATCTATATTTATTCCAATGAGCTCTGTCCTGTGCTAGTTTTAATTTAGTAAACTTGTCTGGCAGTGGCAATCAAGTTTTTGGCGGAATGAAAATGATGTATTGTCCAGAAAGGGATCTCCTCTGGAGTGGCTGTATTCCTATACACGAGGCACTAGACAAAGATTCATGGAATCAATCAGTATTTTGCAAATGCCCCTTCGACTCTGTATTGTGCATAGATATAAGCTCATGATTGAGGCTAATGGTTTTGACGTTGTGATTTGTTACATAAAACTATATAGTTCAGTGGCTAAGCACTAGCTTGAGGTACAATGGTTTGCATGGTTGGTTACCCATGAAGGACACAACATGTTCCTTGTCGCAACCAATGCTTAAGAGGACCTGGTATGTCCTGTGCTGCCTATGACCAGCTTATTAGGTGGCGGGTGGTTTCCTCTCCTCTCTAGACAGTGTTGAAAATAACCATATACTAAAAACCAAATTTACAATAGGATAAGTTGCCATTAAATAAACATTTCATTGCTATCGTTTTGATTATATATATATATATATATATATATATATATATATATATATATATATATATATATATATATATATATATATATATATATATATATATATATATATATTGCTGGGAATATGGACTTCTGCTGGCATCGTTGCTCTGGCTTTTCAGTAATGAAGGCTGGTTATACAGCAGATCTTACTTTGGACAAGGGTCAGGACAGATATGGCTCGATGATGTTCGATGTAGGGGATATGAAACAAACTTGGAAGAATGTCCCCATCGCCAACCTTGGGGGTCAAACAACTGTGGTGGTCATGAAGAGGACGTAGGCGTAAGCTGTGAATGTATGTGAATTGCCACATAAGAGACATACAGAAAGAAGAGAGTGAAGAGAGAGAGAGAGCGAGAGAGAGAGAGAGAGAGAGAGAGAGAGAGAGAGAGAGAGTGAGAGAGAGAGAGAGAGAGAGAGAGAGAGAGAGAGAGGGGGGGGGAGGGGGGGGAGATATAGATAGGGAGCGATATAGAGAGGGATACGAGAGTTAATGACAGAGACAGAGAAGGAACGGGTGCGGGATTGAGAAAGAAGAGAAAGACACTGAGAGAAAGTAAGGAAGGAAGGGACGTTTTATTTAGTGACGCACTCAACATGTTTTACTTACTGTTAATTGGTGTTGGACAAAATGATAAAGACCACACAGAAAATGAGAGAGGAAACCCACTGCTGCCACGCAATGGGATACGCTTACCAATTAGCAGCTAGGGATCTTCTATATGCAGCATCCCACAGACAAGATGTGTGGTTGGTCTAGGATCCCCCATCGATAGACTCATATGGCTATTTCTTGTTCCAGCCAGTGCTCCAGAAATGGTGTAACAAAGGCCGTGGTATATACTATTCTGTGTGTGGGATGATGCATATAAAACGCTTGCTGTTAATCGGAAAGAGTAGCCAATGGAGTAGCGGCAGCGGGTTTATTATTTTAGTACCTCGGTGGTCGTTAACCGTATGTTCAGTGTTAAAGTGTGTTGAGTGCATCGTTAAAACATTTCCTTCTTTGTTTCTTACATGCAAAGGTATTACCGCTTCATGCAAGAAACCAAGTTTTAATAGACATCACATCTTGTTGTTAGAGGACCTAGTACCTTCAACATGGAACTGATATGTTTGTGAACAAGTTGTACTTTATTTCAGTGCCCATGGATACTGTACGATTAGTCAATTCGTCTGGAATCGCAACACAAGGTCGAGTTGAGGTTCAGATTAACGGAACGTGGGGGACCGTCTGTGATTACGGATTTGACGAGAGAGATGCTGGTGTTATTTGTTTCATGCTAGGATTCAGTCGGTATGTTGTTTGGTTCCTGTGTTGTATAAAAGTATTTGAAATGTAGAAAAACATATGCTTGGAGCAATTTCAAATGGTAGCAACTACTGGAAAACACTCAGTTTCAAATCTACAAATATTATTACAATGTTTAATGCACTCAGTGTATGTATTTTAAATATTTATTTTAAATAAAACATCTTTCTCTCTTGCATTCATTTAACGTTACTCCTATGGTATATGAGGCAGATCTAGGATTATGTCAAGGGAGAGGGTTCGGCGTGTGTGTGTGGGGGGGGGGGGGGAGGTGTCACAAAAGTATTAAAAGACGAAGTCTGAGTTTGCATAGAGAGTGAGATCTGTAATGGGTTTCGTGGGCTGGCTCCCTGGGAGTTTGTGAAATAAAGATGCATCTTTAGATAATTAATTTATAAAGTTATCCCCTCTCTATTCGCGAATACGTATTCTGTTTTTAGGCTTGGAGCCCAGACTGTGATAGACGCTGGATTTGGAGAAGGTGATGGTTTCGTCTTTCTTGACGATTTAAGGTGTACAGGTAATGAAGTCTCCATTCTTCAGTGTGCAGGACAAAACATCAACCGTTCAAACTGCGCTCACTCACAGGACGCTGGGGTTATCTGTCAAACAGGTGAGTCTGTTTTGTGTGTATTAATAATGATATTACTGCTACTGCTACTACTACTACTACTACTACTACTACTACTACTACTACTACTACTACTACTACTACGACTGCTACTACTACTGCTGCTGCTGCTGCTGCTACTACTAGTACTATTACTGCTGCTGCTGCTGCTGTTGCTGCTGCTACTGCTACTACTACTGCTGCTGCTGCTGCTGCTACTACTACTAGTACTATTACTGCTGCTGCTGCTGCTGCTGTTGCTGCTGCTACTGCTACTGCTACTGCTACTGCTACTACTAATACTGCTGCTACTGCTACTACTAATACTGCTGCTACTGCTACTGCTACTACTACTACTACTACTAAAACAATTATACAGCTGTTGCTATTGCTACCAGAACTAGAAATGCAATACATTTAATTATATAAGAATTATATATTAATATCATCATCATCACCGTCAATCATCATCATCATCGACGTCATTATCATCATCACCATCACCATTATTGTGATGATCATCGTCGTCATCGTCATCAAAATCATCATCACCATCAACGTCATCGCCATCACCATCATTATCACCATCTGTATCATTATTCTTTCATAGCAGTTATTATATTTACATTTACATTTATATTTATATTAATGCTAATGCTAATGCTAATGCTAATGCTAATAATAATAATAATAATAGTTGTGGTTCCTGCTGCTGTTGCTGTTGTTGCTACTGTTATTGTTATTTCTGTTCTCTTCAGTGCCAAAAGCTAACATACGATTGGCAGATGGTGGTGGAATCCCCACACAAGGCCGAGTTGAGATTCAGATCAACGAGACATGGGGAACTGTCTGTGATGACCAGTTTGACGACAGAGATGCTGCAGTTGTCTGCTCCATGTTGGGATTTAGCCGGTATATAATACAAATAATGTTTGTTTCACGACACCACAGATCCTAGTCTCAGTCACTGGCGACGTGAGAAGTTGTTCACAGAGAGAAGCGCCTGAACCTTTGGAGGATAGGGCGCCGTTAATAGGTTCCTCTCTCACTCAATGACACTTCAGCATACAGTTTAACTCGGCATATTAGATGTCAACAAAAATGAGAGATATCGTTGAACAAGGGAAACCTGGAGAAATTTCTTAGTAACTTGTTAAATCTCAATTCCGAGAAAATACCATTATGTGTGTGTGTGTGTGTGTGTGTGTGTGTGTGTGTGTATGTGTAGGTAATATCTGGCATGCTTCCATCAGAAAACTGTTCAAGCACGCCTGGCATGGGCACAACCTCTGACTTCGCCAGAGAGTTCTGTCCATGACAGGGGTGGGGAGGGGGGGGGGGGGGGATTTCAAGCTATGGCTTTAAGTTTTGTTTAGTATTGGCTAATTGATAAATAACAATATATATATATATATATATATATACACACCACACACACACACACACACACACACACACACACACACACACATATATATCATATAACAAACTAAATGGGGAAAATCAAAACAAAACAAAACACAAAAAAAAGATGAAAACAAAAGACTAAACAAACGATAGTTGTTAATAACTTAGATGGGCAAGCCGAAAAGGTTAAAGGTAAATTGTGCCATTTTGTGTGGGTGTCCAAATACAAAATAGAAGCTTGGATAACCAATAAAGATTCGAAGTCAATTCTAAAAGTGATATCCAATAAACCCCAATAATAGCTCATAAGAGCAAACGTACCTTTATTTCTTCAAACATCTAATAAGGGCGGATCTTAAAGGGAGGGGACAAAGATTTTGAAAAAGGTCTTCTTGAACAGTGGCGTCCTCTGTGTCAGTGGCAGGCTACTCTACCTTGGTAATCTAATGGACTCTAATGGAGACACATGCATATCAATACACACTGTGTTTCAATCCACTTAATAAAAAGAAAAAAAAGAAGCAAAACACAACAGACAAAAATTAAACAAACAAGATAAAACAAACCAACGAAACAAAAACAACATCATGGTCATATTGCAATATACAGTAACTAAGTTTCAAAGAAAAGTCAAAAGTATCATTGTCAGGTTCCTTTTTACAATTCTTGGTGTACAAAAGGCATCTATTTAGTCAATGATCTGATAAATTATCAAGGTAAATTTTTTTTACTTTTATCAACTGAATGTAAATTATTTACAGTATTGTGGACTTTTTCATGCAATACCAAATGAATGAAATCACACACTAAGATTTCACAATTTTAATAAATTAGATAAAACACACAATTTGAATGAAAATCTTAAAAAAACACAAAAAAAACACGAGAAAGTAACAAAGCCATTTTACAAGTTTTTCATTGATAAAAAATTAATAAATACATATTTTCTTGTATTAATTAATAAATGTGTGTTTTAACAGAAAATGTAACGTTTCATTGTGTACTGTAATAATATATATGTGTTTGAAGCTCTGAATACAAAATTGAACATTAATAATAATAAAAAGTATCATTGCTTTAATGCACGTGAAATGTGGGAACTATGGAACACTGTTGGTGTGTCATCTCCAGGTGTGTGTGTGTGTGTGTGTGTGTGTGTGTGTTTGTGTGTGTGTGTTTGTGTATGTGTTTGTGTATGTGTGTTTGTGTCATACATGTCACCATCCTTAAATCCGTATCTACCCTATATTTATGGAAAGCGAAAAGGAGTTACACCAACACAAATAGAAAGGAGTGATTACAACCACATTGTTCACCCATAATCTGCGAAATTTATTTCTGTTACTGACATTCAGTCCCACATTATATATTTATACTTCACAAATACATTCCTTTTAATAAAACACATATACATATTTTTAGAATGAACAAAACTCAGCCAAATTATATTTTATGTTTACCTCACATATGTCGTTATAAGCAAATTGAATTTTATTCTCTTTATCTTTACCCTCCGGACACACACACCAGACGGTAATGCTATCTAAACTTTGGTCTACAGTACTAAATGTTTAATTATTTTATTATTTCAGTATCACAATAAAACAATTCGGAAGTGTTTTGTTATTTCTAGTAATGGTGCCGAGGCTCTGATGAATGGTCGATTTGATGATGGCTCAGGACCTATCTATTTCACTAATTTACCTTGCTCAGGACAGGAATCGTCCATTATGCAGTGTGTAGACAAACCAGTTGGTTACATAACGAAATGTAGTCACCTAGAGGACGCCAGTGTCCGCTGTCAGATGGGTAAGGTATTTTGAAAATGTAATCTCACATCAGAATAATTATTATAACATCATTAAAGCTTACTGAACTCATTTACATACCCATGTTTACTTAACGTTCAGGTGTTTTCGTCATGTTAACTGGCATAGCTTGGGTGCATTGGGGCTACCCCCCATTCACAATTCATCTTTTCCCCAACTATATATTTGCCTGTCGCTCCATATCACATATCAACGCAAGAATTAAAACTCATAAACTCATAACATCCCCACCCCCTTATATAGCATCTATCTTGGCATTCTACTGGTCCCGTGCAAATAATTTCATATCTCCAGTTGGTTGCTCTGTACAAGACAAACATTAAAGTTGCATCATTGGACATTATTTCAATATTTAACTATTGAGAAAAGTCCATCAACTTGAAAGCTACATCCTCGGGTATATTTATATTATTTTTCCAAGTAGATAAAACTATTTATTATTTATCTATTTTTAATGCAGTACCAATATAAGTTGTAGAAGCATCACGAGGGGTATATGGCTTTTTATGTACCCTCTGTGTGTTCTTTTACCCCGAGCCGAAGTCGAGGGGGTAAAAGAGCACACAGAGGGTACATAAAAAGCCATATACCCCGAGAGATGCTTCTACAACGAATTTATCTTTCCGACATGTTAAACCATATAGCCAAATAATCAAAATAACGCCAGACAATAATTGTTAACAATTTATTAACGGAGCCGTACCACGCGGACGCGAACGAAACCACTTGCCAGTGACAAAAAATAGTTCCATCGATAAACGAGTTTTTAACTTCAAATATTTGTAATACGAAATTTCTGAAACAGATATTAATAATAATAAAAAAAAAAAACTTTTTTTTTATCAGAAATGTATGTAGTAAAAAAATAAAAAAAATAAAAATAAAAAACAACAAAAATATCGCGTATTAATACAATAACACCACGACCGTAATTAGGTGGCCGAGTTCAACATTGCAGCTTTTAAAAGTATTGAAATAGTGTATTTTATAGTAAAAATTAAATTAATTATGTATACTTGATTGATTATCAATGTTATTTATAATATAATTATTGCTTTAACATTAACTGGGGTGGCTGGAAACTGTTGGAAATTACAGACGGGGCATAAGAGAATTTGGCTCCGCCCACAGGGGTATAAGGGATTTGTCCAACGGCAAACAACCAATGAGATTAAAGAATTTTACATGAAGGCGAGATAATATTAATTGTCTTATCTTTGAAAGTCATTATTCGATATCGTTTGAATATACACGTTGTATTTGCTATCTACGTCACATAATAAAAAAAAATAGTAATGATATTTTAAGATCGCAGATGGGCTGTAACTTACCTAGTGTGCGTTACAACATGTTTCTTCTATAAAGCAACCAGTTTTCATTATTGCTAAAATGTCTAATTTAAAAGGTTTTACCATCAGACTTGATTTGATTTCAGAACCTAACGGTAATATACGATTAGTGAATGGATCAGGCATTCCAACACAAGGTCGAGTTGAGATTCAGATCAACGGGACATGGGGAACTGTCTGCGATGAAGGATTTGACGAGAATGATGCTGCAGTCGTTTGTGTCATGATGGGATTCAGTCGGTAAATATTTCCTGACTATTGAGCAAGATATCCACCTTCATACCGGCTTTAGATCCAGTTTGATGTGTGTGTAATGTTGTATGTTTTATTTGCTGAAAGCTTGTTTTTCGATAATCACATTCAAATGTAATTTTTATAAAAGTTTTGGTTTGTCTGTTTTAGTTAAATGTTGTTATTTATTATTTATTTATTGTTTATCATTTAAATATGTTTGTAGTCAATGGTTAAAATATGATCGGCTTAAATCTCACATTATATTCAGATAAACTTGATTTACGATGAACTGTTGATAATGTTTATTCAATAGCTGGTCATTAGTTAGTCAACGTGCTCTAGTGAAGTAACTGAGTAATGCACTATACCACCATGTCGTATAGTAGTCTCTCTTCTGTGTGGAATACAATCTGTATTGCACATATTAAAAAACTAAACATTGATTTCAAGCTTGTGTAATTTAGGAATTATTCTTAAGCTCATTGCTGTACACACGCATAATAGTCTCTACAAATAAGTTCAATCTTCAAACATATACTCAGAGAGGTTGTGTTCCAGACGGGACAAATGGAAACCCTTATATGAACGGTCCCAATCTGATTTTCTCTAGAAGCAGAGCCCAGGCAGTTTTGAATGCTGGCTTTGGCCAAGGCGTCGGATCAATCGCCCTTGGTGAACTAAACTGTACAGGCACCGAATCATCCATCCTACAGTGTCCAGACAAACCTGTAAATCAAAGCAGCTGTAGTCACACTGATGACGCAGGCGTTATTTGTCAGACAGGTGGGCATACGCTGTACGATTTTCGTCATGCTGTTGTTGCTATTGCTTTCTCTACTATTACTTCTCTTAATGTTTGTACTGATCTGCTGCTACGGTTACTGCTACCATTTATATCAATATTGTTACTGCTATTGTAAAGCTATTGTACAGCTCTCTTACTCCATTGTCCTTGTAAATGTTGCTACTTCCACTATTGTGGCTACTGCTTTCACTACAGCAAACTATGCTACTTCTACGCATTTGCTGGTGTTGTTGCTATGGTGACTACCATTTGTTTTTTACTATTGTTAGTAGATACTGTTGTTGCTTTGCTTCTTTTGCAACTGCTGCTACTCCTATAACAAGTTATATAATTGATGGTGCTACCGCTACTGTTAGTGGTTACTACTGTCGCTAAAACTGTTCACCCTCCCTGATCATGTCTTAAACGACCCTCATTTATATATTGTTTGTTTTTTAATAGTAACCATCCTAAAAACCTCACGTATACTAGATACGTTTTTCAATGACACCAATTTATTTATGTATTTATTCTTTATTTGTTTATTACACAAGCACACTAACACACACTCGTGTTTATTCATTAAATAATTTATTCTTCTTTTTTGTCATTCATTTAGTTCCTGTTGTTAACATACGATTAGTTAATGGATCAGGAATTGCAACACAAGGTCGAGTTGAGATTCAGATCAACGGGACGTGGGGAACTGTTTGTGATAAACAGTTTGACGAGAGAGATGCTGCAGTTATCTGTTCAATGATGGGATTTAGCCGGTAAGTTCAAATACATTTTTTCATTATTCCAATTTTTCCCAAGGACGATTAACTCGGATTCAGTTTTGATTTAAGTGTTCAGAATTAGTGCTGTCTTGGAAACATGCTGTTAGATTTCTCTAATATTTGTTTTCCTTTTTCTAGTGTTTTTGTTCTTCTATTTTTGGGGGTGTAGTAGTGGTGTGGAGTGCAAGATTCAATTATATTTCTATTTGAGATTGTATATCTATAAATCTATCAGTGTGTAAAGTAAAATGTACTAGTTAGTTGAATTTTAGGAAGAAGTTAATAAAAACAGTAAAAACAGTTGGCATATCCAATTCCGTATTGCTATATTATACAGATGAATATATTTCGTTGTGCCTCGAAACTCTGGTTTCACTGAGTAGAATATATGGACCTGTAAAGAAATAAAAAAAAGGTGCATGTTTTCTTCGTCTTCCTTGATTTGACTTTCTATTACTGTGTCGTGATTTGTTTTCTACAGCTAAGAAACATCCAAACTGGGTATGGCCCTGCGTGCTTCCACTAGATGTCCATGACATGTACTCTTTTCTTCACAGGTATGGAGCTGAGGTTGTGACGAGTGCTGAGTTTGGCAAAGGTTCAGGATTCATCCACCTTGCCGGGTTAGGGTGTGCAGGAATGGAGACGTCCATCCTCCAATGTCCAGGCAGACATGCACGTTCATCTAACTGTAGTCACTCGGAGGATGCAGGTGTTAGGTGTCAGACAGGTAAGCTTGCAGCGTTTGGTTGTGTTCCTTGATTAGCATTTAGCGAGGAACCGAAAACCATACATGTGGTAAATAATATAAATATTAAAGTCGCTAATAGATATTATCGTCCAAAGCAGGCTTAATAACACTTCAGGTGCTATTTCCATTTGATCATTCTGGCAAAATAATCAATAAGTAGTAGTTAACTGCAACTTAACTAATCTAACAATAATGTGTGAGAACAGGGATCTAGCACCCCAAGGTAGTTAGGTGTAGCTCTCTCTCTCTCTCTCTCTCTCTCTCTCTCTCTCTCTCTCTCTCTCTCTCTCTCTCTCTCTCTCTCTCTCTCTCTCTCTCTCTCTCTCTCTCTCTCTCTCTCTCTCTCTCAGCGTTGATCTCAGCGTTGTGCAATTATGCGATTTTTACATTTGTGGAAACCACTGAATGGTGCAATAAACAGAGGCGTGTGCCCCCATCCATGAAATGTCTTCAATGCAGGGACCCCTGCGTGTGCTGTAACCTCACCGTGGTGCAGGGGTGTAACATTCTCTTTGAGAATGGCCAATACAGCACAAAATTGAAGTTTTGAGTTAAATTCAGTATCCGTAAAATTCTGTGATATTTGTGTTTTTGCACAGTTCTTTACACTGTTTTTGTTTAAGTCTTGAATTTTTATATTGATGTTGATCATCACTTTATTTATTTGCATTACCATAGTTTGACACCCAATAGCCGATGTATTTTTCGTGTTGGGGTGTCGTTAAACATTCATTCATTCATCCATTCATTCAATGCAGGGAGTAAAGCTTTTATTAAATAATACTGCCTTGTCTCGATTTTATTGATCAACCCACTGAACGTCGACATAAGGGGGGGTGGGGCTGTCCAGATACCCTAATGAATCCAGCAGTGAAGTGAATATATATTCTTATAATGATACTGATATGGTTTTCATTTCACCAGATGGTCCTGGACCAATCACGTTGAACCCATTGTCACCAGGAATGGTGATGGAAGGAACGAGTCTGAACGTGAGTTGTACTGCTAAGTGTATACCACCATGTTCCTACTCGTGGCGGCTGGGCGGTCAAATCATCGCCTTAGGGCCACAGCTAACACTGGGAAATATCAGCAGGAGTCAGACAGGGAAAGCATATACTTGTACAGCAAGTAATACTGTTACTAACAAATCCCAAAGTAACCAGTTCAAGATGACAGTCTACTGTGAGTATCGTGTTTATTATGATCCAGTTGTTCACCATAAAAGAAACAGTCCTGACTTTGTAGATTTTAAAACATATTCTCAGCCAATAGCTTATCTAATATTTAGAGTTATAGAAATATGTATATATATATATATATATATATATATATATATATATATATATATATATATATATATCCCTGACGTTATCCGTGATTACGACTGTATCACTTGCTGTAAATTAACACACAAACATATAATACGTCTGTGTAATAAACACGTAAGTATTATGTATGAACTTAAATACATTAACACATAAGTATTATGTATGATTTTAAATACATTTGGAATTCTTTATCAAACAAATATTTAAAATTTTGTTTTACAAGTGGAAGGTAAACAAAATAGTTTGTAATGCACAAATTCATTTAGTCGAAAATCCATAATGAGCAACTACAAATATTCCTATGACCAGAAATACATAGAATATATAGATATTCATATCTGAAACATGAAATACCTGTTTATTGGTTACAAAAAGGATGAAATGCCTACATACTCAGGATAATTCCTTTACTATTTACAGATGGACCAGAAACAGTTCATCTGAGCACGAACTCTTCACTGATTCTCAAGGAGTTTGATGACTTTGCTGTGTTGTGTAAAAGCGACTGTTACCTGTCATGCTCTTTCAAATGGTTGTTTGGGACGCACGTGAAATCCACCACTCAGGAGCTAAAGTTTGGTAACATGCGTAGAACAGATGCTGGTATCTACAAGTGCATTGTTCTGAACACAGACACAAATAAATCAGCTAACACGACCATTCGTCTGGACATTCTGTGTAAGTATTTATTTGTATCTGTTTCAAATTTGGGGCGGGACGTAGCCCAATGGTAAAACATTCGCTTGATGCGTGGTCGGTCTAGGATTGATCCCCGTCGGTAGACTCATTGCGCTATTTCTTGTCCAGCCAGTGCTCCACGACTGGTGTAACAAAGGCCGTGGTATGCACTATACTCTCTGTGGGATGGTGCATATAGAAGATCCCTTGCTGCTAATCGAAAAGAGTAGCCCATGAAGTGGCGACTGCGGGTTTCAACCGGTCCAACCGGTTTTATCTCCGTCCGTATGTCTGTCCATCAGTCTGTCTCACATATAGTTTTACGGATTTCTTTCCACAATGCTTTGATATATTGGCCTAAGAATTTCTGTATAGCTTTATCATGTTCCGTTACAAATCAAGTTTGACCTTTTGTGGCAAGGTACCTATTTTTGACAGAGCTATGGCCCTTGAACTTAGGAAGTATGAAAACAGTTGTCACGGACTTTATTCTTCAATGCCTCAAGCTATTGAGCTGAAATTCGCTGTTGATCTTTATCATGTTCTGATACAGATCGCTTGAATTTTATGTCGATTTACTCTTTTGTCACAGAGTTATGGCCCGTGAACTACGAACATTGGTTGGGCCCTGTAAGTGACATGTACAGTTTTAGCAGGACTCTGAGAATGCATATTGAATTAGTTATTGAAATTAGATCTTGGTATCTATTAGTGTGGGGGAAGAACTACGTTTATGTGTATATATTTATAATTTATATTTTGTAATGTTTGTAATACGTTTCCAGTAACTAATTAAATCATTATCATTTACAGATGAGCGTGAACAAGATGATGTTTAACAATTATTTTAATCATTTAAATTTATTAATTCATTTCAGCTTCTTTATTTCAGGTTTTTATACTGAATACAGCTTGTTAAGAAATGCACTTCGATTGAATCACATTCACTATTTGCACAAGCTTTTAACAATATCACATGCATTCATGCGCTGTGCATATCATTTGCTCTAAACAGTTTTTTGTAATCTGATATTCTGTCTTGAGTTTTGTGTTCAGTTTCTAATTATTTAATGTTGAGGAAACATGATAAAGGTTCTGATTTCATTGTGGATATGACAGTTTTGTTAATGATGTAATGTTGGGTTGTTAGAGCATTTTAAAGTGCTCCATTACATTTTTAAGTACATTATTCATGTTGTTTTGTTTTGTTGTTGTTTTTTATCAAGTCTATTTATTTCTGAGTAGATACTTAAATGTATATTATTATATAAAGAATAGATTGAAACATGACATACTGACGTAAAATAACTAAAGCAAGTAAATATCATGACACATTACTAAATTAATTGCTAAAAGGTAAACGCTATATAATTAAAAATATGTTACATATATTGTTGTTTTATGTGAATCAGGTTTTATTATCATCATTCAATGTCTGTATAATTATGTATGTGTAGGAACAACTTTAAACTTTTCTGTGTTATTGTTTTGAAGGAACAAACAATGTGGTCATGAAGGTAAACTGGTAACCAACACAATGATAAATTCGATAGTTATTTAGTAATGTAAGATAGGAAAATATGCAATTTACCAAAAAGAGTAGGAGTGATAAAACACATCTGACACCAAATATAATTACTAGTTACCAGTTAAAAACAAGATTGACAGTAATTTAAGCAGTACGGAATTTAGTATAACATTATGATATACCTCTATTGTAGATGATTTTTTTTTATCATTTCTTCTTTGTAATGTATGTTATTTATAATGTAAATTAAAGGCATACTGTCACGGATTTAAGGACCTTATTTATCTAAAAATGGATAACAACTAAAAATTACATTAATTGTTGGAAACCAAATCTAGCTATTTCATCACCTTAACTGAACCAATATCTGTGTGGTCCTTAACCATATGTCTAACGCCATATAACCGTAAATAAAATGTGTTGAGTGTGTCGTTAAATAAAACATTTTATTCCTTCCTTCATCTGTAAGGTTATTTGGATATTGAAGTTACATGATTGCAATAATGTCTTCTTGCAAAATTAATTTAGTGTACATAAAGGGTGTATTGTCCAGTAAATGGTGGCTGGACTCCTCTAGAAGAGGCACTAGATAGAGATTCATGGACGCAACCACTATTTAAAAAAAAAAGTCTTCAGTACTATATTGTGCAGAGATGAGGTCTTGATAACCGATAACTGGTTTGACGTTCAGATTGAGTACAGGACATCAGTGATAAAGATAACGCCCAGAATTTGTTTATTAAAGTTTGTTCTGTTTAAAGACGCCACTAGAGCACATTGATTTATAAATCATTGACTATTGGATGACAAACGTTTGTTATTTGTGACACGAAGTCAGAGGAAACTCTCCACATTTGTTTACTAGTGGCAAGGGATCTTTTGTAAATTCACGTCCGTGTGCATAATAGGTTAGAAAATTGTAAGGCACAGACCAGTAAAACATCGTTAATAAGTGTTCATCTCAATGCAATTAAACGTGCGTTTAGTGTATTAAATTCATTTTAGCTCAATTATTAATTAACTCTCATTAATTTTTGTTTTATCTAGATGGATCGCGTATCACATCTCTGACCTTGAACTCACAGTCTACAGAGATCACAGTTGAAGAGCTAACTGATATGACACTAAGATGTAATGTTACCAGTAAACCAGGATCTGATATCAAACTGTTGAACAACTCACAGACTCTGCGTGAAGTGTCAAACTCAAAACTAGCCGAGTATACATGGAACGAGGCTGGATGTCTAGATGCTGGACACTACATGTGTGAAGCGGGAAACAACATCTCGTCAGCTGTCAAGGACATTATACAGCTCACTGTAAGATGTAAGTAATTCGTCCTTTGCGAGTTATTCACACGTATCTTAATATCAGACTAATATATTTATAACAAATATAAATCTGCTAGCATTGCCCCAATTCGTCTACCAACCAACAAATCAATTTATAATTGTGCCCTATAATCCTGGTTACCCTTCTTAGACGGGGCTGAGGTCATTCCGCATATCTTGTATCGTAGTATACGCCATTCGTAATTAGGTATTATGAGACAGTAACCAGTTATACACTGCCTAAAAACTAAGTTAAGTAAAATTAACCTTGGAAGCCAGCAATAACAAAAACCCCATCTGGAATAGTTTCAAGTAGTGGAGGGGGATACCCACAGTACGCCCATCACATCCATAACATTATCTTTGATTTGCAGTCACTTTTGTGTCAACAGTTACACAAAAAAACCCACTGTCAAATATCACTGGATCTCACAAGGTCAAAATGATCACATGTGACTGTTTTTACTGATGATGATTCGATGACATGAAGCTATAACACTTTGGAATAAACCCTATTTGACTATTTCAGGTTCTCCAAGACTGGATCCACGAGTTCGTTTCAAGGAAGTTTATATACTATCTGTGGGTAGTAATGCAACATTTACAACTCCCGTCATTGCAAATCCGGCACCAACGTTTGCGTGGTACAGAATGATCCAAGGGAAGAAGACGAGTCTTGGATCTGGTATTTCCAATGTGACTGATGTATCTGCTGTTGGAAATTTCACAGTAACGAACATTCAGCAAGGAGATTATGGAATATACCAGGTCCTTGTGACCAATGGAGATTCAAGACCAGACCTTGTGGTGAACTTCACACTTATTGCCAAAGCTACAGGTCTGTATTATGTGTTACTATTTTGTTTCTGTTCTCGTTGCATATGTTTAACTATATACATATATTTGAGTGTATCAATGAATAGTATATGTGTGCTTATATATGAAAATGCATGTCTGCACACGTGCGTATATATGTGTATGTGTGCATCTATCTAGGATATTTTTTTTTTGAACATGATTAACAATTTCCTTGTTAATATGATTGATACGATCATTTGGATGCGGTCTTCTTGTGACACCAAATAAATATTGGAAAGACATACAATTCCACTGAATTCTCGTTTTCCAACAGAATCTCGTATTACATCTCTGACTCTGAACACTCAGTTTACAAAAGTTACAGTTGATGAGTTGACTCCTATGACTCTGAGATGTGAAGTTGACAGCAATCCAGGATCTCACATCAAACTGTTGAACAACTCACAGACTCTGCGTGAGGTGACAAACTCTAAACAGGCTGAGTACACGTGGAACGAGGCTGGATGTCTGGATACAGGGCGCTACACGTGTGAAGCTGGAAACAACATCAAATCAGCTGTCAATGAAAGTGTACAGCTTGTTGTGAGATGTAAGTTAATCCTACTTTGTAATTTATCTACATGCCTTTTAATCTTAAACAATGTTCATAGGTTTCCATTAATAACACTTAATCAGTTAGCATCACCTTTATCTCAAACCACCAACAAACTGGCCTCTAATTGTGCCTTTCAAAAACAGATTCCACTTCTTAGGTGAGGATTTAATTTTGTTGTGGCTGCCCACCACATTCTTTGTCAAGTTTTTAATTGTGAGGATTCTTATTTATCGACGCCATCCAGCTACAGTGAAACATCTCAAAACCGGACCCTCTGTAAACCGGAATTCTCTAAAAAAAAAAAACGGACGATGTTCACGATCTCCTTTTAAATATCATTACAAAAATTAACTCTTTAAACTGGACATTTTACTTGGTCCCAAGCATGTCCGAGTTAGGGGGTTTCACTGTATATTGCCCCTGTTATAGAATCATAGAATACACACTGCTTTCCTTTGGTGTACATTATACAGGCAAGCACTGTCTGCACAACACTGGTGTTTATAGAAATTATCCCTAACTACGTGTTACTTTATATTATATTATTCGACTGTCAAATGCCAGATAGGTTAGTGCAGTAGGCTCTAATCCTACCAGTTAATCTGAATGGCAAAACCATAATACATGACCAATGTCGTGTCTCTACACAATGCAGAATCTATTGGGCATTTGGCAAAATAGTAGTTGAATCTTTATCTAATGCCTCGTTTCTGCCGGTGATCTGTTAGTACTGGAGTGAATCATTAATTACATTGTAATTTAAAAATTTGCCGAGTGGTTAAGATTGAGGGTTCTCAAATATTATGAGAGTCAGAGAGGTAGGTGCATATCCTGTCAAATGACTGTTTTTACTTAGTATATACCTGACGTAACATATAAACAGGGCAGTCCTAGATGACCCACGATGACCCATCTCACTGAACTATTTCAGGTTCTCCAAGACTGAACCCTCGAGTTCCTTTTCAAAAAGAGTTTACACTATCTGTGGGCGCCAAAGTAACTCTCATAACTCCAGTGATTGCAAATCCGGCACCAACGTTTGCCTGGTATATAATAATCCAAGGGAACAAGAAGAGTCTTGGCTCTGGCATTTCCAATGCCTCTGATGTATCTGCTGTTGGACATCTCACATTAACAGACGTTCAGCACAGAGATTTTGGAATATACCAGGTTGTGGTTTCCAATGGAGGTTCAAGACTAGATCTTGTGATGAACTTCACACTTCTAGCAGCCGGTACCAGTATTTATTACTTTTTCTGTGTTATATATTTATCACAATGCCTGTGAGTGTGTATGCGCGAACACACATATCTTTCTGTGTGTGTGCTGTATGTTTTTGCCTGCATATATACAAATGTGTGTGCGTGATTATGAATGTGTGTTTGTGAGTACTAGATACATAACCAGTATTCATTTCGTTTTTAAAATTGACTTAATTTTTACATGTACTACGGTATGTCCTGTAGACACCTAAATCTATAGTCTGTAGCATGGGGAACACCTTTTTCGTACTATGGAATTCACTACAAGTTATTTATTTCTGAGCAGATTGTTTTCTAAATTTCACAGAAAAATAATATATTTTTTATTTCCAAACCACTTTCACTTTTCTTTTTAAGTCAAACCAAACAGAAATTATTTCCAAAAACCCCCACATTTTTGTTGGAGAATGGCACAGATTATGGTAAGTAATCATTACAGATTTGTAAAACGTAACATGTCTTCGAGATCTGTTCCATAATTTCGAGAATCATATTAAACGAACATCTATAAGATGGCCTCATCAGTTAGAAAACCTGTGTCCAAACCAGTTATTCTTTGTGCAAAGAAACTGTCTTCAATCGAAAAACTGAGCCAGTGTTCCTGACTGGCCTGTTTTGAACAGAGGTCTAGGGTTCCAGACACATTTTGAACAGCTTAAATATCAAACCTCAGGAAACTGCGAGAACTTTTGTTCCATTTGGACATCGATCACGAACAATTTTTCACTCACAAATTAAAGTAGGCACATTATTTGAGTAACCGATAAAAAAGTTATAAAAATGTTCAGTTGTATATTTATTATGAAGCACATTCACTTTCAGAAACTGCTCCTAGAAAAGGCAGCCCACTACCAGTGATTCTGGGGAGTGTATTACCTGGAGTCTTAATCTTATGTCTGCTTTTAGTTTGGTGCATGTTTGTCTATCGTCGACGTAGTAGGAGTATGAATCTTCATGGTAATGTTTGATTTTTTTTTGTGTTGTTGGTTCTTGTTTTTTGGCAGAATTTTTGTTTGTTTGTAATAACGTTATTCTCCGAGATACATTCGGTAAAATACATACGCACATACATACATACATATACATTCATACATACATACATACATACATAACATGACATACATACATACATACATACATACATACATACATACATACATATATACATAACATACATACATACATAAATACAGACATACATACATACATATATACATACATATATACATACATAACATACGTAGACATACACACAGACATACAGAAATGTTTACCTATTCATAATGTATCCATGTATACTTACATGCACACACCTCAACAACAATGTGTTGTGCAGATAATAGTTGTGGGCTAAACAAAACAAAACAAAAACAAATGAGAATGACTGACACCTTTATTTTTAATTCATTATGTACAAAGGTTTGCTAAATAAATTATGCAAAACTATCATACGAAGAAAAGCTGAATTAGTATCTGTATTATGTTTGTTTTGTTGTTGTTCTGTTCTTGTTGGTGAGAGGGTGCGGGTGTAGCTTAATTCTATAGCGTTCACTTAAACATTTATGTCTCCTCATATGTATGATTATCATATTTATATAAGACATATGCATATTATGTTTGTTTTTGTTTTTTCTTGGTAATGTATACTTCCAACTAAAGTACTATCGGAAATAGAATAAAAATTATTTTCGTTGATTATTTCTTACATATTAAACAGATAAGTAAATATTTTGTAAATATCTATTTAGCGATAGATGTGCAAGGTAGTGTTTACTCTTGAAATTAAAATAAAGATGTCGGTAAACAGGTGATTTGTGCACTTTATTGGAACAACATATGTCAATTTCATTGTTGTTACAATATGTGAGGGACTGTTTCTGATGACAGTTTACCCCTATCCCTCTCCAAAACAAAATGTTTGTAGACATTATAAGCAACTTTTGAGCAAAACTGTCAAGAACCATTCAGAGTTTGTGATCTATTATACCGGTATTAAAGGTGCTATCTCAAAGTTGCATAATGACAGTTTTTATTAAATTTTGCTTTAAGATTTAAAGACTACACCTTTAACTAAATGCCCATAAACAATTATAGGAAATAAAAAAAAAAGTAAAGTTTGTTTTATTTAACGACGCCACTAGAGCACATTGATTTTTAATCTTATCATCGGCTATTGGACGTCAAACATATGGTCATTCTGACACTGTTTTTAGAGGAAACCCGCTGTCGCCACATAGGCTACTCTTCTTTACGACAGGCAGCAAGGGATCTTTTATTTGCGCTTCCCACAGGCAGGATAGCACAAACCATGGCCTTTGTTGAACCAGTTATGGATCACTGGTCGGTGCAAGTGGTTTACACCTACCCATTGAGCCTTGCGGAGCACTCACTCAGGGTTTGGAGTCGGTATCTGGATTAAAAATCCCATGCCTCGACTGGGATCCGAACCCAGTACCTACCAGCCTGTAGACCGATGGCCTGCCACAACGCCACCGAGGCCGGTTTATAGGAAATAATTTTATCTACTAGTAGAAAATACATTTTTATTGGATAATCTTTGTCACAAACAGATACTCACATATAACTTCTATATAGCACCTTTAAGTGGTTGCAAGATTGGGTAAATTTCTAATGTGCTTATATTGAATTTATATCACTAAATATGCTGGTCATAATTAATAATTTATGCTGCAATTCAAAATAATCAGTTAACTTGCTGTTTTAAATTAACAGTTTGTTTATGGTAAATGCAATTGACACATATCATAAACCTTTTTTTATAGTCTGTTCCAATAAAGGTCACAGATCTCCTGTTTACTGACATCTTTATTTTCATTTCAAGAGTAAACACCACTTTGTACATCAATGAGAGCCCAAACGAGTAAATGCTAAATTAGGTAGAGTATCATTAAATAAGTATTTACAAAATATTTACATGTCAGTTTAATATGAAAGAAATAGTTGATGAAAATCATTTTTATTCTATTCCCGACACTACTTTAGTTTGCCAGCACTGAGCTATTTCAATAAGTAATGTCATAAATATATTAAAGATAATAAATATCCGTTCTTTGCTGTTCCTATTAAATATATTACAATTATCTTTAAAAAAAAAAATCCCCAATATTTTGTTCAAAATTTTAAACTTCCTCAGGGAAAACACATAACAAAGTGCAATCTAGTTCTTGCTAATAGTCTTTTGTTTGACTTACATTCCATATTAAATGCACTTTGTTGCACAGAATAGCAATATCTGAATAAACAAAATTTCTAGTTTTTGTAATGTTTGTATATAGCACCCCAGAGTGCATTTCATCGCCTAATATACTGTCATATTATGAATAGGAACAGGAATTCATTAGTATGACCAGAAAAACATTCGATTTGGTATACAGACATTGGTCTTTAAAAAAAGCTGTATTCATTAAAAGTTTATGTTAGTTGGAAAACATCACACAATGGCAGCAATCTCAGTAAAGCATTTTTAAGAATATTTTATTTGTATTACTTTTATTTCTTCAGAGCCTAAAGTTGAAGACGAGACACGTGAGACACGGTTATAAACATTCATCACAGATCCAGAGAGAAAAATGTTTTAGTTTTAATTTTTAAAACAGCACGAACTTTGACCTTAAAGATCTAAGACATTTTTTTTTATGTGGCTGCCAGGACTCTGTGGTTCCGGTTTGGCAGCCACGTGACATTGACCCTGGAACTGCCACTACTGTGTATGATACGGGACCATACTCAACTAGACTTCACTAGATTAGGCAAGTAGATGACTAGACTGTATATTAATAGAGCACAATACTATACTAGATTAGAATATTATACAACATACTATGCTATACTACACTATGCTACGCTGTACTGTACTGCACTGTACTCTACTGTACTGCACTGTACTATACTCATTACTATACAATGCTGTGAAATATTATAGTACACCACACTACACTACACTACCTTATACTATTCTAAAAGGATATATACATTTCAAACCATTTAAAAATCGTCGTATACTAGACAGGGCAATAAAACAGCACAAGCACAATATGTACAACATAACTAAACTGGAATTGAATGTCTGTAACAACCATCAATGTCATATTTCAACAGACAAAATGAGGTTGTTACTCACTGCAGGAAAATGAAAATAACAGAAATAGTAGACATATCGTGAAATTGCTTATGTTAGCACAAGTAACAGTTAACTAATACATCTCCACTGCTCCATCATAGTAATAATAAATATAGAATACTAACCGAGCTTGCCTGTCATGTCATTTTCATGAAATCAGTGAACACTTTTGGTATCTGAGGAGCGAAAGCGAGTCAGATACCAACACTGTTCACGAGTTTCATAAACATGTTATGACAGGCAAGCTAGTATAGTATTTTATTTATTACAAACCAACTGCAACAAGAAGTAAGCAGATGTCGAGACCTATTACACATTATGTTTCTACGAATTTGGTCAGCAAGTGATCTACGTAATATTAACGTCACGCCAATAATCCACATCACGCCAATAATATACTAGTTAGATACTGATTTATTGTTATCACATGAGCAATATATACTCTTAAAAAAAGTAGGGGAACCTGAAATATTAATGTAATATCAACTATTAGATCGAATATACGTTTTTACCACATACATCCTAGTAAACGTTCAGGTCAGTTTATCAACACACCGAAACACATTCCATAGTTTGCACATGCATCACGCAGTTGCCCCGTACAAGTGCCTGGGGTGTCATTCTCGATTTTGACCATTTCCAGGAAGGTCTATTAATCACTGTGGAACACTATTTCTGTAACTCGTTTTCATTCTGTTGATCATACAGTTGTTGTTGTTGTTGTTTTTTCATTTTTATCGTTTGAATTTGCGATTTACTGATAAAAAATGTCAACTTTCAAATTTCAGTTCTGACCCCAATCTTTCTTCAAGATTTTTGGTGGTCATAAAAGTTTTAAAAACCTATCGTAATACTGAACTACCGGTTGTAATGTTTACCCAATTAATTCACTATTATCATATAACCATTCCCCATAGCTAATATATCTTACAATTTTGGTAATTGTAAATTCTTAATAGAGTTCCTCTACTTTTTTTGAAGAGTATATAACACTGGTGTGTAATAATATGTGTTATTAAATGTTATTGTCTTCCATTGTTGTGATAGACATACATCTTCATTGTACAGCACATTCTGGAATAAATGAAGAACTTATTATTATTATTATTATTATTATTATTATAGAAAATTTAGATATATTATTTTTTATTGTCATCATAATAATCATCTTTTTTATATTGGGAGTACTTTAATGGAACATATATTGGTTAAGTATTACTCTTTGATTACGTGTTACAGACATTTTTTATTCCTCCGCACCAAAACGATGCTACCAATTTCGTATTGATGTTGGCTATCTTCTCTTGTTTCGCGCTGTGTTTATTTATTGTTAAACATTAACTTTCAGTCCTTTTGGGGCTACTCAGGGTTATCGTCAGAACAGAGATCTACATACATTGGTACAATCAGCTGTGAACTCCATGGCTTAACCTGTACTATTGAAACCTTTGTGAGAGCAGTTAAGGAAGATTCCTTCATCCACTCATTTATACTTATAAGG
The DNA here is from genome assembly GCF_016097555.1 of Gigantopelta aegis. Classification (NCBI taxonomy): domain Eukaryota; kingdom Metazoa; phylum Mollusca; class Gastropoda; order Neomphalida; family Peltospiridae; genus Gigantopelta; species Gigantopelta aegis. Next base: position 41,812,904 of record NC_054710.1, read on the forward strand.
TTTAAGCACACTCTCCTGCACACGCATGTCAGTTATCTGAACTGCCTGTCCAGGAAAGTGAGTTGGTGGTAAGTGAGAGAGAAGTCGCTACGGCCATTACACCAAACCATTGTGTAGTCAAAACGTGCTATGGGTGGTAGACGATTGGGCAATGCAAATCTAATACCGACCAGCCTTACGTCTGATGGCTTAATCTTATATACCACGGGTAGTGTTGTTGGTGGCTTTAATACGACAATCTGTGGATAGATGATGTCAGAAATAATGTCTTGTGTAAAACCGATCATGTCCAACAGAGTGGAGATCAAAATTGAATCATTAACTTAAATTATAAAGCTCAGTTGAATTTCTGTTAAACTGAATTTTCACCATGAATCATGGTTGAACTGTCAACGAGTATCGTGCCTTATGTCCATGTTTTATATATTAGACGAGCCACTAGACAGAGATTCATAGAATCAATCGTTATTTTGCCAAATACTCATTCGACCCTGCATTGTGGAGAGAATACGGTTTTGTCATTCAGATTATATCAAACGTCTATATTAAAAGAAGCAAGACTCGTACCTTGTAGGCCTATTAGCTCTGGGTTTTCTAGATTCTTAGATCTTCATAATGACCGTCCTCTGATGATTCCAATGAGGAATCTCTACTCATCCATTTATCAGAACACCCCTTTCCATTCCCTAGAATGGTAGCACCAACAAAATGCATTTCCTCGTGCAAATATAATTTATTAATACTAACATTAATAATATTGTGATTTTTTCTTCAACGTTGTACCGTCATGAGCTCTTTACTTTGTAAATACAATGAAAAAAAGCAATATTAATAATTAAATAAATAAATAAATAAATAAAACAAAATAAATATATAAATAACGAAAACAAACCTACACTAAACAGCTATACTATTACATATTATATTACTATCAATCAGAGAAAATGAAAGTAATATTCATCTACAGATACCTGAGAACATTTCAAACTACAGTATTTGATTATTATGAAATGTATATTGTTTTCATTTGAGAGAGAGAGAGAGAGAGAGAGAGAGAGAGAGAGAGAGAGAGAGAGAGAGAGAGAGAGAGAGAGAGAGAGAGAGAGAGAGAGAGAGAGAGAGAGAGAGAGAGAGAGAGAGAGAGAGAGAGAGAGAGAGAGAGAGAAGAAAGCTGTTGCAGCCATATTAGCTTCTCCCAATGTGTCCATAACTAGGAGAGCTCACTATATTTCAAGTACAGATTATGGAATTACCATGATTTAAGTTTTCGTAAACCGGAATTTGATCATACGTCAACTCGTCTTTATCTTCAAGGGATGAATCGATGTTACAGACATTTGGTAAACCCTCCATCTCGAAACCTAGATAAACACATAAAAAAAGCACAAATGGGAATGGCTGACACATTTATTTATAATTATGTACAAGGTTTTGCTAAATAAATTAAGAGAAAATAGAGAAAGGGACATAACACTAAGAGAGAGAACTATAGATAGATGCATTAAACTGGAATATGTGCAACGTACCAAGTCAGGGAATAATATGATTATGTTCTAAAGTTTGATTTGTTAACAGTTCCACTTGAGCACATCCAATGATTAATCATTGGCTTCTAAATGTGATAAAAACTAAGTCTTCAGAAGAAAACCATTTCATATTTAAATTTCCAACAGGGCATCTTATATATGCACTTTCCGACAGACAGGAGTGAACATGCAACGTCTTCTGATGTACCAGTTGTGGGGCACTGATTGATACGGGAATATTTTCTAAAGTGTGTCTAGTGGTTATGTTTGGTTTCACATATTAAATTAAATAAATCAGCACAGGCGGATGATAAAGTTCTTGGTGAATTTCTTAGATTAATTAATATACTTACGTTGCATACATTGTGCTTTGAGATATATGTCCGACTCCCGTATTCTAGTGTTTGACAGACTGGAAGAAAATCATATAATTTACTACTACTACAAATACAACTACAACTGCAACTGCAACTGCAACTGCAACTACAAGTGCAACTGCCACTGCCACTGTCACTACTACTACTACTACCACTCCTACTACTACTACTGCTGTTGTTGCTGCTAATAATAATAATAATAATCATAATAATCATAATCATAATAATAACAATAACAATAATAACAGTAGCAATAGTAGTAGAGGTAGTAGTAAACAACAACAATAACAACAACAAAAACAATAATGCGTAATAATAATAATAATAACAATACATAGAGATCTGCTAATAGTAATAATAATAATAGTAGTAGTAGTAGTAGTAGTAGTAGTAGTAGTAGTAGTAGTAGTAGTAGTAGTAGTAGTAGTAGTAGTAGAAGAAGAAGTAGTTGTAGTAGTAAACGACAACACTAAAAACAAAACAAAAAGTAATAATAATAAAAAATAATACCTATATTAATACATCTTAATATAAGTAATTTGAATTTATCATTGTCTCATTTTTAAATTGCTGAAACCATTGATGGTGATGATCAGCGAATGGACATGATGACGAAAACGATGATGGTGCTTCATGAGTGGTGATGTTCATGACGATTGTGAATATTATGGTTGTGCTTAGTGAGTAGTGACTATGGTAGTGATGATGGAGATGGGTGAATGATTATGATGGGGAATGGTGAATTGAGATGATAATTAGAGCCAATGGTCAATGTACACTTAAATATAATGGCATTTATTACCTCGAAATAGTTGAACATTCTCGTTTAGCTTGCGCTGGAAAATAAAATATCAGGATGGACAAAACTTCATTAGGGATATACTTGGATATCTTCATATTGGCAACATCGTACATCTTCTATAGCTCATATATATTGGAGCGAAAGTTAAAGTGAACTGATCAGCCTGCTGTCATATACCATACTAAACAATTGTTTCCATAGGTTTTCATAATGTAATATCATATGTTACAGGCACACGTGCAGGAGAGGAGAGTTTCGGGGTTCGACCTCCCCACACCCTCGCACTCAAACATATCTTCTTCTTTTTTCAATATATTTTCTACAGGAGCATAACTCTTAACTTGTTTTGAGTAGTACTTTCAGGGCTTTAAATCAGGAACTCTACCAATAGCTGTGATAGATCAATAGGCGGAGAAATATGGTACTTTCTTGTTTGAAGGTCATAGACGGCGAGGGGTGGGGGTGGGGGGGGGGGGGGGGGGGGGGGGGCTAAAATCTGTTGTTGACTCTCTCTCACACCATGAATGAAGACTGCATATTAACCTGTTAAATGTTTTGCTTACATTTATGTGATTATATTGCAAACTCTCATACCTTTATTTCTCTTGCAATAGACCAAAATGCTGATAGCAACAAGGAGAGAAAAGCCAGCTGACACCCCTATTAGTATACCGTGTAGCACCACCTTGAACGAGCTGTGCTTTTTAGCAGTGACTCCTGAAAATAAAAGTAAAGTTTCTTTTGTTTAACACCTCTAGAGCATATTAATTAATACTCGGCTACTGGATGTAAAACATTTGGTAATTCTGAGGAATAATCTTCATGGAAACTCTACATTTTCTCATTAGCAGCAAGGGATCTTATACGTTCACTTTCAGGCAGGACAACACATACAGTGGCCTTTGATAGACCAGTCATGTGGCACTTGTTGGGATGAGAAAAGCAAACCAAATCAGAGAAAGGGTCGCTAGTTTGCTTATATGGATATAGGAGAAGTAGTGTACATACCACCAGTGGTTATGTTCAGCATAGGAGAGAAGTCTTTGTGACCGTCCATATTCGAGGCCAAAACTCGCACGAGATAACTTGTACCGGGTTGCAAGTCTGATAATACGGCGGTGTGGTTTGCATGGAAACCTCTCTCTGGAACCTGTCTGGTGAAATTCGACCACTCGGATGTTGTATTTGGTCGGTATTGTACAAGAAACGTCTGTGGAAACCCTCCATTAAATGCTTCTATCCAGGACACTGCCACTGATGTTGAATCTCGGCTCCATGTTGTGATGTCAGAGGGAATGTTCGGGGGACCTTAGGAAAATGAAATAAATGTTTGTTCAATACCTGAGCATATTTTAAACTATGACTATTTGATGTATAACAGAACACAAATACCAATACCTGCTGCAGTAAGGGTGAAGCTTATTAGAAGCTCTGTCCTTGGTGCTCCGTTCGACACGATCACTTGATATATTCCAAAATCTTCCATCTGGACATTATTCAGCGTGAAATATCCTACAGCAGATACGTCAGTTGCATTGACGGAACTACTAGACCCAAGTCTACTTGTCATAACATCCTCCAGCTTGTACCAGGCGAATGTTGCCACCGGGTTGGTGATGACGGCTAGGTTCAGAGTCACATTGCTGCCAGTTGTTGTGGCAAATTGTTTCTGGAATGGTACACGGTGGTCTACCCTTGGTGAACCTGCAAAGTTTTATTTACACTTGTTGAGCCAAGAATATTTTACATGCTTTTGCATGCTTATATGCCTAAGATATTTATTTACTCATTTAGAGCCCGAAATATTGTATTTACGCTTGGTGAGCCTAAACTATTTTATTTATCCTTGGTGAGCCTAAAATATTTTATATGCTCTTGCTGAGCCTGAATCGTCCCAGCTAGTGCACCACGACTGGCATATCAAAGACCGTGGTATGTGCTATCCTGTATGTGGGATGGTGCGTATTAAAGATCCTTGCAAGTAAAGGGAAAATATAGCAGGTTTTTTCTCTAAAGACTGTAAACATTACCAAATGTTTCACATTCAATAGCAGATGATTAAAAATCAATGTGCTATAGAGGTGTCATTACAGAAAAGAAACTTTTAACTGCTGCTAAGCCTGAACTATTTTATTTACCCTTAGTGAGTCTGAAATATTTTATTTATGCTTGGTGAAACTAAGACATTGTATTTATGCTTGGTAAGTCTGAAATATTTTAGACGTTTGAGATATGGTAATTAAGATCAGTTCAGACTCGTCTACGTTGATTATGCTATATTGTAACATGTTTTCATTAAAACACAATATTTACAGGGGTGGCTAGAGGATTTTATTTATAGGGAGTGAGTGTAATGTTAGAAAAGGGTACCCACAGTCAATGTAAATCATATCTTCCCCGCTAACAAGAAAGATGTCCATCCTGTTCATTTTCTACACACTGGATATTGGGTCTTTTGTCTGGTTGAATGACACACTGATGTGCGGTAATAATCTGGATAGAATTGACCCCATAGGCATGATAAAGTGGAGGACACAGTCTATGGCGAGTGAGGATATAAGCCAGATTTTGATCTTTACATAGAGTAAGATATAAACACCCACAGGCTTGTAAAAGCCGTGCGAGGTACTGATGATACTGCTGCATTTAATTGATTTTTAAAAATATTATCTAATGTCTATCTTACATCGGACTACTAGCTCAACATCTTTAGATACTGACGAATCGATGCTGTTTCCAGCTTTACACGTGTAGAGCCCTGTATCCAAACACCCGGCCTCGTTCCACGTGTACTCAGCCTGTTTAGAGTGTGTCACTTCACGCAAAGTATGTGAGTTGTTCAACAGTTTGATGTCAGATCCTGGGCTACTGTCAACTTCACATCTCAGAGTCATAGTGGTTAACTCATCTACTGTTACATTCGTAGCCTGCGAGTTCAAAGTCACTGATGTAATTGATGCATGGTCTGGAAAGTAAAATATATTTTAAAAATGAAATACCACTCTCAATTATCAATATTTTCACGACAGTGCTTGAACATTTTAATAATTGTAAACGACCAGTAGTACAATGATGTTCGAGATTACAAGCTGAACAATCATCAACAACAATACAATAATAATAATAATAATAATAATAATAATAATAATAATAAAATAAAAAATAAGATGTATAAGTAGATGAAACTAATGTAAAAATTAACAAATACAAATTAGCAGACAAATGAATATACATCAGGTTTACATATATGAATGTGTGTGTGTGTGTGTCTATGTGTGTGTGTGTGTGTGTGTGTGTGTGTGTGTGTGTGTGTGTGTGTGTGTGTGTGTGTGTGTGTGTGTGTGTGAGTGTTGTTTCTTTGTTTGTTTGTTTGTTGTTGGTTTACTCACAATGCACATCTAGAGTGATTGTCTTTCTTGCGGACTTCATTGCATTGAGAGTGTTAACAGCAGTACAGGTGTAGATACCTGAGTCTGACCTCTGTATTCCTTTCAAGGATAGCAGAGAACTTCCTGATTTTAACTGAGATTTAAACATCCACTTGTAATTACAAGGTGGGTTACAAACTGCGTCACATGACACTACTACGTCATGGCCTTTCTGGATTTTTATTGGAGAACTTTGATTTACATTTACCATATCTGGACCATCTAAAAACATTAAATCAGCAATTAACAGCAAATCGAACAAAATGATAATACTAATCAATATCAAATAAAACATTAATAATAACAATATCAGTAAACATAAACAACAACAAAAACAACAACAACAACACAATAATAATAATAATAATAATAATAATAATAATAATATATTGCAGTAAACATTATATGAATAGTCATAATTAATTAACAAAGAAAATGAGGATGAGGATGAGGATGAGGATCAAAATGTTGATAATTATTAGTACAATACTATTTTATTAATAACAGCAATACTACTGTGTTCTAGCTAGCAATAAATTGATGGGCGCTGCACCCTGCCCTCGTTTTGTGCCACCATGTCACATTTATTGACGCCCTACCCATGGTAATCGCCACCCTTCCCTAATTCTGTGCCAAGCAAAAATATTAAAATTAAAATCTTACTTTCCTCTCAAAACGTGTACAGTGTTATCACGGGTCTGAATTTCTAAGTAAGAAACGTTTGACTATACATTTATGTTTAGTCTTTGGTGTGAAAGTCAGACAACAATACAGTGACATGTGTTTTCTTTTGTTTTGTTAGTCGTTATACCTGCAGTCAGGTGGGCAGCCAGTCGTAAACATTTTTATTGAAAAGCAGTCTTCACTATCAATGTCTATACCTTGACCTTTAATAATAGCCATTTTTAAAGAGTCAGAAATTAAATGAAGTTGTCCGATTGTAACCGATTATATTTATATGTGAATGTATTTATTTACTTGTTTGTTCCTTTATTTATTTTTCAAATTTAATACTAATAATTCTTTCATTATTTTTGATAACTTATAGATTTCTTTTAATTATTTCATTTCATTTAATTTACATTGGTGGATAGTATTTTGAACTTCTTCATCTCTTTGGTGAAACTCTTCCACCTTTTGTGATGAAATGACAGGTTTCACAGCTGTGATGGCAGTCCTATTCATTCATTCTCTATTGACTTTAGCTCATAAATTACATCAGGAAAATATATAAATACATAAATACACCAATACACTATTTATTCTAATGAGCTGCTGTCCAGTAATAGCTTTGATTTAGTAGATTAGTCTGAGAGTAGCAGTCCTCTCTGAGCGTTGCAGGAAAGCTGCATTTCCCTGTAAAGGATCTTCTCGGGAGTGTCTGTTCTACTGACAAGGCAATAGGTGGAATCAACAACTATTTTGTAAAAAACCCATTCGACTGCATTGTGCAGAGATATGGCTTTGATCATGGATAACCGTTCTGTTATTCATATTAAGCTATGAAAAGGTGCTAATACTTTTCCAATCCGCTAATGAATCAATATGTGCCTAATTTGTCATCAACACGGATGATATAACAAATACGCAGACAATTAAATAGAGTACTCACAATAAACTGCTATGTGATACTGGTCACGTCTAGATGTATTTGTTAAACTGCTAACAGCCGTGCACGAGTAATCAAACCCTTTCTGACTCCTACTGATATTTGTCAGAGACAGCCGTGACGTTTTACTGATAAGTTGATTTCCTCGTGTCCAGGAGAAGGAACACGGTGGGTTACAAGTCGCAAGACAGTTTATTGTCAGATTATCTCCTTCTTTGGCATTCCCTGGTGATGGTGGACGGAATGTTATATGGTCTGGACCATCAATAAGACAGATTTATGGTTAATAATTGTTTTAAATAATAATAACAATAATAAAAACAACAATAGCAATAATAATAAAACAATAATAACAGTAATAATAACAAAAACAACAACAACAACAACTACTACCACTAATAATAATAATAATAATAATAATAATAATAATAAAAATAATAATAAAACAGTGAACGGAATGGTGAACACCGGACATTTTCCACGATCCCATGAGTTTCGCATCTTGTAACACTAAAGTTTAACTCTCTAAGCCAAAAGCCTCTCTAAACTGAACACCAGATGAATAATTCAGTCCTAAAGTGTTCCTTTAGTGTAAATTGTAGCTCTGAAACACGGACTTACCTGACTACGAACTTCACTAGTGTAATATGCAAATGTTTGGGTCAGCCAACAGATTGATTGATAACTACTTTAACGTGCTCATATACCACAAAGTACAAGGGTTTCAAACACGCCCATCCAGAGTCCGACTTCCGATAAGATCGATGGCCTGACTCGGGATGGGGGGAGGGGCAAGGGTAGAGTTGAAAATGGGCAGAATTTTGAAAATAGCAATCAGTAAAAAAGAGAGAATTAAAATAAATTAATAAAAATAAAAAGTTACAAGCCAAAAATAAAAAGAATTGACTACTCGGCCGAATATTTATATAATTTGGAGCATTTTAGAAGGACAGTCTAAAAATAAATAAGACAAAGAAGAGAGGATCAGACTATTTAATAATATTAAAAAAAGAAAGTAATTTCGACATAAAATTTTGAATGCAAATCTAAACGTTTAAAGTCCGATCTATATGTCCACGTGAGTGGCCTCGTTAAAGTCATTTGGGTGCACAGCTTATAGGGATTAGATGGGTTGCATCCTGTCAAGAAAACCCCTAGATTGACAGTCATTAGACGTTGAAGGTGTAGTGCTGTGCTGAAATACAGATCTTGAGAAGCTGGATCCGTCTAAACGAGAGAGTTTCAGACTAGGGTTTAGTCCAGTTGTAATGGGTTGGTATAGTGGTGCGGACGGGCCCGACTCCGGAGGATACGTGATGGTATCACTATAAAGCAAAGTAAAGTCTAGAAAAGAGTAGTAGGGACCGACCCCGCTTCCTATTTCTTCTTAGAGTGGGGCGGTCAATCCTCCAGTGTTGCTAGGACAGGCTCGGACATGTAGAGACTAAACGTGAACAACCGTGCAGTTCTGCAGAATGGCCGTCATACGAGTCACGAAAAAACAAGTCGACATAGTCAGCCGGAGAAATGACGTGGAGGCAAGGAATCTCGCTAAAAAAGAATCCAACCTGGTGGTGCAGGTTGTCGAAACTGAAAACGTTCCAGCGTTAAATCAGTTTCAATGGCCGCATACATCCTAGTAGAAGACTTCATTTCGCTGACAAAAACAACGAAATGAAGGATCCCCAAGTCGAGCACAAGAAAGCACGAGCTGTGTGCACAAACGAAACAAACACGTCTTACCGCGTCGAGCTCCAGACTGGGAATGCAGCCAGCAGAAGGTTATTACCGTTACACGTGGCTGGGCACAGTTGGCAAATAACAATTAAACAATTAAAGATCTGTTGACAGCTTTCATATTTAAGGATATGAGTTGTGTTTATTTGAGGCTATGTTAATTTAGTAGAGTTTGGGTTTGGGTTATGTGTTTGTAAATTACGAATGTCATTGGACCACACAGATTTTGATAGGTAACCCGCTGTCGCCACTACATGGGCTACTCTTCCCGATTAGCAGAAAGGGATCTTTTATTTGTGCTTGCCACAGACAGGATAGCACAAACCATGGCCTTTGTTGAACCAGTTATGGATCACTGGTCGGTGCAAGTGGTTTGCACCTACCCATTGAGCACTCACTCAGGGTTTGGAGTCGGTATCTGGATTAAAAATCCCATGCCTCGACTAGGATCCGAACCCAGTACCTACCAGCCTGTAGACCGATGGCCTAACCACGACGCCAGAGAGGCCGGTCGATTGTCATTGAAAGCTCTTGACAAATATGTTCCTTAACAATTTCAACTTATTTTCGTGCTTATATTCAATTAAGTTTCAAGCACGCTATCATAGACACACCATAGCTTTCTGGGCTGTCTGTCCAGGACAGTGGCTTAGTTGTTAGCGGTTAGGGGTGAGTGAGAGAGAAGAGGGTGTAGACGTGACAAACATATCTCATGGTTTGCTTCAAAGATCGACAGAACAACAATGGATGTAACCCACTGTCATCATATTGTTTGAATTTTGTTTTCTTTTAGAAACATTTATTTAGCAAGATAAAGAGAAACTGGCTTTGCGTGGTTGAATAGATGTTAGTGGCATTTCATTTCCAAGATGTTGGAATGTCCAGCGAAACATTGTTGTGTTTAACTATCATTCGATGATTATCTCAACATCATTAAAAAATCTTGAAAGCTTATCAAAGCCAATATTAAGGTCACTAAGTGAAAACTTTTGTGTAGGAAAATCAACTGTTGGTGATATCATCATGAACGACGCGTCCACCGCAAACTAGACATCTCTGAAGACTGGACATTTTATTAGGTCCCGTGGGTGTCCGGTTTAGAGGGGTTTCACTGTATATATATTCCATATGGACATATTTATGGAATATATAGATATACAGAAAGCATAATACCGTGTATTCATTGAAAAGTCATATAGTCACTGTATTTTAGTTAGTGAAAATATAGAAACGATTACTATTTTATTATTGAGGCCAGTATCACTTCATCATCTTATTATTATTATTATTATTATTATTGTTATTATTATTTAGTTTAGATAATATTTGAAAACTAAAAATATGTAATTTAAACAAATACATGAATAGCAATGCATAAGAAGTGCAATGACGGTAAAATATCTAAAACTGATTGTGTACTAAATCGAATAATGGTTACACAATGTCCTGTCATTGAACGTAAGTTAACTTTTAAGTTTAATTCATGTTTTCCTGTTTTTAGGGGGTTTCTTTTAACAATTAGGTATGCTTTCACAGTAGTATTAAATAATTATTAATTTAATTGTCATTAAATAAAAATCAATTTTGATTCACATTTATTTTTGAAATTCCATGGTCAAGTACACTGTCTGCAAATATTTCACCGGGACATTGCATAAATATTAATAGTAATGTATTTTGAATAAAATATCCGAAATATATTAATAAAAAGCGAAAATTGGGAAAGATGTATATAATAAATAGACCACTTTGTGGTGTGTTTTTCTAAATATGATTTTTATGTCAATTCATAATTTTTATGTCAACTCGTAATGTGTGAAAATCATATAGTTATTCATTGTTTGAATATTTGTTATTTGCTGCACCGTGTCACTGTTGGTAAACTATCTCTTATTTTTACTGTGGCCGCTTAATACTACTACATTTATTTTAGTGATTTGGTATCAAAGTGAGGTGGCTGCTGGCCCTATTAGACGAGTGACCGGTTATTTCGAGTACATTTACAATAAAATCTGTTTGGGAGAGAAAAAAGCGTCCGCTTACAGCATTTGACCGCTGATTACACATATTAATTACATTCACCTATTATAAGCTATGTCCATCCATCGTTATATTTAGCTAGAAGTCTATTTGGAGATCATTTAACTGATTGGCTGATTGATTTATGTTATATACATAATACACCGTATCTCCTAATCAATTAGACATAGTACTCACAGTATACTCCTAGACGGAACTGTCTACTTGTAGATTTGAATTAAAGCGGTGTTACTCACATTAATTACAGTCTCCTGTTATAAGCTATATCCATCTGTAGTTGTATTTAGCTAGACGTCTATTTGGAGATCACTTAACTGATCGGCTGACTGATTTATTTAATATAAATAATACCACCTATCTTCTAATCAATTAGACATGGTACTCACGGTATACTCTGAGACGGAATTGTTTACTTCTAGATCTGGATAAAGCTGTGTTGTTCGCTGTGCATGTGTACGTATTCCCGTTCTGACTCCTGCTCACGTTGGTCAGTGTCAACTTTGAGCTTGCCGTGATGCGCTGGGTCCCTAACGTCCAGGCGTAGGAACAAGCTGGACTACACACAGCCAAACAGTTCACAGTCAATCTCTGTCCTTCTTTAATATTGTTAGCCGAGGGCGGAGTTAAAGTAATGGCATCCGGACCATCTAAATAAAGCACATTGTGCAAATTATACAAAATGTAAAGCCCGCTGGTAACCGTGGATTATTACATTGATGATTTCCCGATTGTTTAAGTGAATAATGTGAGCACATCATAGGACTCGATTGGACTAAAACAATAATCGTCCCACAAATTACATACACAGCCAACCTGCATGGATTTGTCTACAGTCTACACCAATCAGTTGAACTGTTGCGATGTCGTGGATGAATGAAGCACCCATAATCAATGCAGTGCTTAATGGCGATGCGTGAAAGTTTATTGTTTTCAAAAACATTTTGAAAGATTAAAAGATAATGCCAAACTAAATGGTGTTGAATCTGAAGAAATAGATGTTACGAGGGAAAGATATTTACCTGTGGACGTACGACTTATAAATCACAAACCCAGTTCAAAGACAATGATTCAGAAAATAATTGACGAGCTACAAGGAATTACGGAATTTGTAACTACTCATAGTGAGTTGGTTATTCTCTTTATTACCCATTGTTACGTTTCACTGGTTTTATAAACAAAATCCTCTGACAGAGCCGTAGCGTGATCTGGACCTGAATATGAATATGAACCAAGTGGACCCTTTTTCTATTTTGTTTTTGCACCGCTAGAAACTGCATATGTATAAACCTGTATGTTTTAGCTCTGAAAGTAGACCATTTGCTTCAGCGGGGGAGGGTGGGTTCGTCCGAATCCCCCGATCCCCCCAGCCTACGCCCCTGTCTGATGTCTACACAAAGCCACCAGGCATTACGCCATATAACTTTACACACTTTATTTTATTATTTAAGTGGTGTCATGGCATAAAGGTGCTCACTTTACTGCCTAATGTTTACACTATAAATTAATACGACTGTGGTTGCATTAGAAAATAATTATTTACCTATACTATTAAAATCGCTTTTATGCAAATATACAATTTCATGTTTTGAACAAAGGACTAAAAATATTTCTATAAATCTTTGTAGATCGTATAACGTATGTGTAATATAACTCATGAATGGAAACATTAAATGAATGAAAGTGAAGTTTCGGCCATGGCGAACAACCAACCAAACGTCGTAATTATTACGCTGGACAATAAGTGGCTGTAGAAGGACAATGTGAAATTATGGGGGGAAAATATGATCCCGTATATTTGAGTGCATAGCGGTAATAATAAAATATCTTCACCCATCCAGTAACGCATACATACTCCTAAGAATCTTTACTGATACTACCAGCGTAATTAGACACAAACACAAAAAAAGAAAAGGTCCCATTAAAAAAAATGGCAAGCAAAATAATATACCATATTCAAAGCTTTTCCAGCCTGTAGGCTGTGGCAACCACCAGAACAAAATAAACGTGTTTTTAGTCATATTCCATATAATAAAGATAAAATATGGCTTATGCTCTCCCCCCCCCCCCCCCCCCCCCCCCCCCCCCCCCCCCCCCCCCCATTGACGCACCAAGAACTGTGATCCAAATCAACATAGCAGGCCTCATACTCACGGTGCACTCTTAGCGTGAACTGTTTACTTCTAGATTTCGATATAGCAGAGTTCGTCACAGTGCACGTGTATGCATTCCCAGTCTGATTCCTGTGGATGTTTCTCAGTGTTAATGAAGATGATGATGAGAGCAGCTGATTGCCTCGCTTCCAGGAAAACGAGCATGACGGATAACATTCACCACCACAGTTAACGCTAATACTAGCTCCTTCCTTTATAGTACTAGGCGGCTGTGGGCTCAATGTGACAGAGGCAGGTCCATCTACAAAAAGAAGGTAACTTCTCTTCATTTCAAATTTGAGGCTGTATCTTGCGGGGAAGGGGGGCCAAATTTAGTGACAGATTTTGTAAAGGGGATGTCACAAAATTATGGAAACAGCAGTTTCAGTTTGTCGAAAGCACATAAACAGTGTTTTCAAAGACAGCAAGATTTGTCAGGGGATTGAGGGAATGAGCCATGGAAAATGCTGAAATACAGATGCTCAGAGATGCGTTTTTCGGGCAATTGTGGGTAACATATAGTGGCTGATGTATGAAAAAACAAAATAAAAATTAAGTAAATGGTCACTTTAGTTGGGAGTTGGAAGCATTTTAGGACTCCTGTAACACCTCTGTGCACCCGCCAATGACATTTTCATTCAGAATAATGTGGTAAGTTACTATGTTTTCCACATATACGTTTTCCGAGAATACGTCAATCCGCGAATTATCGAAATAATGTGTCTACCGTGTCTGCTTCAATGCTATTGGCGAACCATGCATGCTCAGTGTATGCGAATTTGGGATCACTTTTCGAGCAGTTCAAACTGCCATATCACTTCACGCATCCTTGATGCATGAAATCCCACATAAAATGACGTCATATGCAAGAAAGTATGTTCATCAACATGGGCAACAATCTAAACTGATCTTGTTTTAGCATGTCCTTTGGACATTCATTTCAGTCAATATGCTTTCATTGATAGTTGTATGTGCATGGGTATTGCAGGTATACAACAACGATCAACACACGGACACAGATGTGTAGATTCACGAAATGCATGCACGGAAAACGTATATATGCAAATGAAGCTTCAGTGCAGATGTTAAATAATAGAAATTCAAGTTTTTAATTTGACTCAGTAAATTTCGGGCTGCAGCTTTTATAGAATAATGTATTTTAATGAAAAGACGTTGCCTTGACAACCAACGCCGACATCTTCTGAATGTCCGCAGTTTTCTTGACCCCAATTACGATAATACAAGCACTGTTCTAGTCCGTGTTCATCTCCCAAACAATCAAGGTCGTCGAGCCATGTCGGTTCTGCGCCTTGTCCAAAATGGGATCCGTCATACGATCTGGCTCCAGAACTATCAGTCGAATGAAAAAAATAAAAAATAACATACTACTACTACTACTACTACTACTACTACTACTACTACTACTACTACTACTACTACTACTACTACTAATAATAATAATAATAATAATACTAATAATAATAACAAAATAAGAACAAAATAATAATAATAATAATAATAATAATAATAATAATGAGGACATTATAAAAAAATACTGATGATGGTGCAGATTATTGTGAACTAATAACAATGGTAGTAATAGTAGTAATAGTAGTAGTAGTAGTAGTAGTAGTAGTAGTAGTAGTAGTAGTAGTAGTAGTAGTAGTAGTAGTAGTAATACTGGTAGTAGTAGGAGGAGAAAAATGATGATGATGATGATGATGATGATTATAACAACAATAACAATAATAATAATAATAATAAGGGTGGGACATAGCTCAGTGGTAAATCACTCGAATTAAAAAGTAAAGTTTGTTTTATTTAACGACGCCACTAGAGCACATTGATTTTTTATCTTATCATCGGCTATTGGACGTCAAACATATGGTCATGTTGACACTTTTTTTAGAGGAAACCCGCTGTCGCCACATAGGCTACTCTTTTTACGACAGGCAGCAAGGATCTTTTATTTGCGCTTCCCACAGGCAGGATAGCACAAACCATGGCCTTTGTTGAACCAGTTATGGATCACTGGTCGGTGCAAGTGGTTTACACCTACCCATTGAGCCTTGCGGAGCACTCACTCAGGATTTGGAGTCAGTATCTGGATTAAAAATATCATGCCTCGACTGGCATCCGAACCCAGTAGCTATCAGCCTGTAGACCGATGGCCTAACCACGACGCCACCGAGGCCGGTAAATCACTCGAATGATGCACAGTCGGTTTAGGATCAATCCCTATCGGTGGGCCCATTGGTTATACCAAAGGCCTTGGTATGTGTCATCCTGTCTGTGGAATGGTGCATATAAAAGATCCCTTGCGTCAAATGAAAAAATGTAGTGGATTTGTTCTCTCAGAATATATGCCACAATTAGCAATCTTTGACATCCAATAACCAATGATTTATAAATCAATGTGCTTTCGTGGTGTCGTTAAACAAACAAATACACTTCTTCTTTTTTTAACTCTATAAAGAAAATGAAAGGGATAATTGTTCACCACCTCAGCATGGCTATTTGATGGTCAACAAATGCTTATTTTGACATGTGGTTGATACAGTTGAAGCGAGGAAACCAGCTGCTGCGACATCTGTTACTTGTAAAGAAAAAGCATGAAGGGATAATTTATTTGTACTGGTCATGACATACTGGTTGGGGCGGTTCCTATAAAATGAATGAAATATATCAGTGCAAACCTTAGGAATCCTAAACTGCGACAAACAACGCGAGCATCTGTTGCATTAAAGTTGTCGTCGCAGATAGTACCCCATCGACCTTCATGGAATATTTCAACTCGCCCTGCATACTTGGTGGATCCACTAACCAACCGCACTGGTGACATGATACCATCTGCTATATAATAATAATAATAATAATAATAATAATGATCATAATAATCATAATAATCATAATCATTCATACTACAACAACAACAACAACAACAACAACAACAACAACTACAACTACAACTACAACTACAACTACAACTACAACTAGTACTACTACTACTACTACTACTAATGAAATTCATGAAAATATATTCTACGTGAAAATAAAGGCCGACTAAACAAATATAGTCTCGTTCAACTATAACTCATTAGTTTCTAATTATCGAGGCTAATGGTAACAATGCAATATCCCTCCTGTCACGGAAAAAAACAACACAAAACACAAAATCTGCTTAAAACTTTAAATCAAGAACACGATACATACATGATAATAAAACAATACTAACATTAAAAAGCTTTATGCCGTTTTCAAGTTGACAAGTTGTAGCGATCAGTTCATCAGATAGTGACTACACGTGTTGAACGACGGAAGTTACACAGTTACACATGTTAAAATGTGGAATTGAAAAAATCCGGACTAGGCTTATCACAAATATTATTGATAGATGTTCAGATTCAAAATGTTATTTTTATTTGTCACAAAGGCCTGCAAGTCTGAAGCCTGTTCGTATTAAATCCGTTTTTCCTTTCATAGCATCATGTGCTCGAATAAGCCACTGGGCATGAATGGGTTTAATCGTACTCAGACGTAAGTCAACGTGTACTTTGTCCACTGAGGATTCTGAACCGCTATCCTCCTGTTCTTCCATCTGGGACACTATTTCAGCCGAGAACCACTCCTGGAAACATCTTTTTAGTTCCATCTTATAGTTTTTGTTGAATGTCAAGTCCAGAGGTTGTAGCTGATCGGTGCACGCAGCCGGAACGAACACTACCTGAATGTGTGCTTTTTTCAGTTTGTCGAGCAATGCCTTACACTGGTGTGCCTTGTACACGTCAAAGATAGCAATACATCGTTGATCATTTGCCATCTTGAGATTTTTTCTCATTTTGTTCATGTATGGAATTACAATTTCCTCAGAGAATTCCAACATGGAATTTTCATTACTCCAGTGTGATTCTGTGTGTGTAACATTCCATTCTTCCGGGAATTCTATACTGGGTGACACTTGTCAGTTTTTCCGCCATATATCACTTGTGGTGGGAGGAGTTCTCCAGCCATCGAGACAGCCAGTAGGACGGTAATCTGGCGCTTGTCATCTTTCCCACTGATGGTCACCTTTTTCCTCAAATGTCCAGTCACCGCCAGGCACAAGGTTGACGCCGGTCTGGTCCCAGTTGATGATCAGTTCATCAGGGATATTATTTTCACTTTTAGCATTTTCCACACGTTCGATGAATTGTTATTTCAACGTTTCGAAATCACCGGGCACTTTTTTTTACTCCTTTCGTCCCTTTCCGCCTGACATAGCCCATCCGGGATAAACACGATTTCGACCAAGTGTTTGTAATTTGTAGTGGCCCACCGAACTCACGCAACTTTGATGGTTCAAGTTTCTTCACAATGCCGATCGCGGCGCCGGTCACGGTGGCAGTGTTAATTACACCTCCGTGCATCCTAACACTTCTCACCTACTCCTTCACCAGTTCGTCGTACTTTCCAATCATAAGAGGCTGTCCACGTTGACCTTTCGGGAATGACTTTAACGAACTGCCATCATTAGTACTAGTAATCCGTGTCGTTTTTAAGTAAGATGCCTTTAAACTTCTAATAGTACTTTCATTCAGTTTTTTTACCGAGATCAACAGTAAATTTGCGAGCCGCTCTTGTTGCTCCGTGGTCGATTGCGTAACGGGCAATCTTAGCACGGGTTTGTTCGTCATATAGACCGTAATCGCCGCGTTTACGTTTTCTTGGGTTTACTTTACTACTAGTTTCTGCCTGTTCGGTGGCATTATTGGCAGCTTCAAAAGATATCGCTTGTTCTGCAGACAAACATTCTTTAGGATTTGGTAAACCCGATAATTTTGGTTTCTGAACTATATTCAGCCACTTTAACAACGACATTTTAGAACTTTACCAATGCAGATACATTTTCGAAATGAATGTAAGCGCTACATTCATAATGCACTTTACACTAAAGATTTTGCCTGTTAGCCAATCACAAATCGTTTTTAATTATTATTTTGACGGCAATTTATTACTAGTATTGTTACCAATCAAACTCAGTTACTGAGCACTAGTAGCTTGTGCCTTCAAATTTCGTTTCGTTTTGTTTTCGGTTTCGGTTTTTACAACAATTATGATAATTAAGGAAAAACTACGGTCAGCACCTTCTCTAAGTTTATAAGCTTGTAAACAATAAAAGTCTTGATTGGTTCAAGTAGGAAAACTGTTGTTTTATGGTGTTACTCATTACAGCAGATCTCTACTGTGTACAGTAGGCCTACTCGTGTGTGCATATTATGGGGTTTGTTCTACAGATTAGCCTCACGACCGGTGAACCGGCAAAACTAAGTTCCGTTTTCAAATCAAAATTATTGATATCAGTACTACTACTTCTATTTTTTTTCTTTTTCTTTTTTCTTTCTTTTTTTTAGGGGTTGGGGGATTCGCGAAAATAAATGTTCGCGAATTGACTCATTTTCATTAAATCGCGAAAATTTGATCCCGCGAAAATAAAGTATTATACAGTAGTTATAACAATAATTCCCCCAAGTGACACACACACACACACACACACACACACACACACACACACACACACACACACTGCCACTTGTTACTCAGAATTGCTTTTATGTAATTACAGCAATAATTACCCCCCACCCCAGCCACATACAAGCACGCACTGTCACCTAACCAACTCCTAAATTTCAGCAAATTCGGTCCAGAATTTAATTTACAAACAACAATAATACTCTTCTTTCTTTTTTTTTTACAAAACCCACACATACAACATGATACGGCTGCTTTAAGAAAAGAACCAGATGTCGATGGCTGACCTCTTAACACACAAAAGTGTATTGTTCACTACCTCTGTGTTGAACAGTATTCGACCAGTTGACTGAAGTAGCCACGCGTGCATAATGTATTTTGGTTAGGCCATTTTATTTTGTCTTGCCATATTAGCAAATAACATTGCACTTGGTTCATATTTTCCACATTTATAAATGATAAGTTCATAGATTTAAAGATACAAACTGCTCAAATATGTGCACATTTTATTTGCAAAATCTATCTTACAAATTAAAATAAAAAGACAAAATGTAAATAGATAGTTTGTTACACTCTGAAGAACATATTATTGGTATAACATGACTACTTCAGTTCTAGACTTACACCAATTTTCGCGTTTTAAAAATAAAATTTAAAAACCCTGCCTCAAAGGGGCCGGACTTAACATTTGAAATCCCAATTCCTTTGGAAACAAAAAGCAGATTAGTTCAATATTTTGACATTTTGCTGTAGATTGGCAGTAAAAATTAAATCTAGAATTTCAAGAGTTTTTACGTGTATTACAACAGTTAAAAGAATATTTGTGTAACTTAAACACTTCTGGACTTACACTGCTTTTCGTGTTTTACAAATGAAAACAAAAACCCACCTTCGTGACAGGGGCCACATTTAACATTAGAAATTCCAGCTCCCACAGAAGCAAGCAGCAGGTTAATTCGATATTTTAACACTTTTATACAGATGGGCAGCAGAAATTAAATCAAGAATTTCGAGTGTTTATCAGTAAATTTCACAAAAACTTACATACAATGCAAAAGTCGCGATAGAGGCCAATATACATAATATATAAAAACTATTTTAATAGAATTAATCCCTCTGGTGGGCCTAACTACCTACCAAATTTCAGCTGTATGGGCCCAGAAAGTTTATCACAAAATAACAAAAGAGATGGCTGAAGAATTGTTTTTAATAAATAATTTCACTCACACACACACACACACACACACACACACACACACACACATACACACAAACACACATACACACACACACACACACACATATATATATATATATACACACACACACACACAGACACACACACACACACACACACACATATATATATATATATATACACACACACACACACACACACATCCAGTTCCCCTATGGATCTAATAACCTACAAAATGTCCACGGAATCAGTCCATAATTTTTCTGATAAAATTACATAATAGGCAACTTAAAAATAGTAGTAATAATAATTCCAACAGAAACAATAGGTTCCCAGCCGAAACGCTTTGGGAACCTAATAATATTTGCCCAGTTGACTCCGCAATACTAATGTGGTTTAATTAGGTGACATCAAAAGTAAAAAGTCATAGAAATTAAATAAAGAAAAAAATCTGTCATATATTCTTTGTTTGAACTATTTCTATTAAATGTTATTTTAAAAGTTGTGTACCTTCCATATCGCTCATTTGAACATCCTATACCATGATTTAAAATATTGTTATGTATGTGGCGTTACAAAAGCTAAACATTTGTTTTTTTAGAAAACAGTGGGAAACTGTCAGGAATCGAACAAAATGGCGGGCTGCTGCTGCTTCATATTAAAAAAAAACAAAAAAAACACTATGTGTGGCCGTTCCCTAATATTTTATCTATAACTGCATTATACGTAATCCTAAATGAGTTACTAGTGTCCTTGAATACAACTAGTTTGCACTGTAAAGTCGACTTTTGTTCATCACCACCGATACTTGAAACAGCTTTGTGTTACTGGTAGCGCTAATTTATCTCGCATGTGTTAGATCCAGATTATATTTACTTTCCTACCTTTATTACAGTTTCATTTCCCCTACATTTTGTCCAGGCAGAAATTGTGAAACACAAATAATAATAATAATAATAATAATTATCATCTTAATAATAATAATAATCACAATCATAATAATATGGTTAATATGGATAATATGGATAATAAAGACATTATTACGTTTGCGTGAGACATACTAATTTAACGACAGTCATTTCATAAAGCCAGTACAACACGCAATTCCTCGCTTAACTTAGGTTTAGCGCATGTCATGACGTTGCTAGATTATGTTATATCGTTTCACCCCTCTTGAATAGTAACATGATAATTGTCCTAGGAGAACTCAGCGTAGTCAATAAAGGTGACATGGTTACAATATCACAATCTTACAATCTATGTCTGCACAAATCGCATGGAAAATATAACGGTAATTAAAGGCAGGAGAGTAATTTATCGTAGTTGTTAACAATGTGGTTCAGACTTATAAATAATATTTACACCACGTTTATAAAAAAACAAAAATAACCTCAAAACACAAACCCAAACAAAACAAAACAGAAACAAAATAAAACAACAAAAACGCAACTACTTTCATCGGCTAGTGATTAGGTACAGATGTGGTTATTTCCCTTAAGGAAGATAGAAATAATAATAATAAAACTTTGAGATCACTAAATATATCTTCATTCTTTTTGGATATTGTCGAAATGTTTATTAAAATGGTATGTTATTTTTAAATGATGTGTGAATTGCAGGTTCGGATCTCATTCATATATAATTTTTGTTGGGTTTTTAAATTATATTCACACAGAACCTAGATAGTGACCCTTTACCCGCATGGAGAAAATATATTGGTGGTATATTATCAGCGATGATGGCGGGAGACCACAACATTACCAATGTTCTATACATTTTCAGGCTCCGACACCACTTATGCCTTCAATAAGTCTAGTACCCATCAGTTGGAGTATGTTAATTGTGACCTATTTCCGAAGATAAAAAGACATAGGATTTAAGTATTTTGTGCGACAAAAGAGGTCCCGGGTTCCATGCAACTGCTAATGAATCTGAATACTCACACAAGGACAACCTGCCACCCACAAGAAAGGACCTGTTTCAGTACCCATGACAAGCAGCTCCACAGATATTTCCGTAAACCCAATTAACATAATCTTTGGCTTCGATTCCTGAGGATTTCCAAGATTACTGGTATTTATAACATGTTACTGGTGAGAAGACTGTTACAAATTTTGCCTATGTGCAAATACAAAACAGAACCTCAATATGTGTCGCATGTTCTTTTTAAAGACCATGCAATAGTTATTCCAATAAATGGAGTTTAATTATAAAACCTCTTCACTGGCAAAAGATGGATCGATATAGAAATACATTAATCAGTGAGACTTTTTAGATGATAATGATTTTATGCATAACTATGTAATGGAAAGTGGAATATATTAGACAAAAAAAGAGAGTAAAGTTTGTTTTATTTAACGACACCACTAGAGCACATTGATTTTTAATCTTATCATCGGCTATTCGACGTCAAACATATGGTCATTCTGACACTGGTTTTTTTGGAAAAAAACCGCTATCGCCACATAGGCTACTCTTTTACGACAGGCAGCAAGGGATCTTTTATTTGCGCTTCCCACAGGCAGGATAGCACAAACCATGGCCTTTGTTGAACCAGTTATGGATCACTGGTCGGTGCAAGTGGTTTACACCTACCCATTGAGCCTTGCGGAGCACTCACTCAGGGTTTGGAGTCGGTATCTGGATTACAAATCCCATGACTCGACTGGGATCCGAACCCAGTGCCTACCAGCCTGTAGACCGATGGCCTAACCACGACGCCACAGAGGCCGGTCATATTAGACAAAAAAACGATATCAATAATAATTAACAACACTTATATAGAATGGAAAATATGTCTGTTACTATCCCAGATCAACACTTATGGAATTTATTTTAAAATGTTCAAGAGACACTGATGATTTGGTGCTGTATTCGCCATTCTCGTGGGAAAACTCAACACTGGGGAACAAGGCCGTTGCTTATAACACAACAGATTCAAAGCTAAAAACAAATCTCCAATCACGTCACACGCATTTATCTAGCAGATTAGGTAAAACCATTTCAAAATGTTAAAAAGATGAAATGTGAATGGCGATGCCATGATGTTAAAGTCTCAGACTATATTAGTCCCGAGTCTAGACTCTAAAAGCCGAATTTGCGAAGCATGTTTTTGTTAAACAGGTGTTTAAGCATTGTAAATGTATGCAGTCACACAATTAAAGAGATTTTGTAACAAGTTTATATGTTCGGGACCAGCACTCGAAGGGATGTGCCAGGCAATACTACCTTTACATATGATGCCAATGTCTTCTCCGTGGCCGCAGTTGTGTTTACCCCAACCAAGATGGCCGCACTGTGTTATACTGGTTTCGTGTCCTACACAAGCTACATCATCCAACCATATTGGTCCAGTCCCTTTTGAAAAGCGAGTAACATTACGCAATAACGCACCGACACTAAAAAATAAATAAAAATAATATTAATAATAATAATGATAATAATAATAATAATAAATAAATAAAATGAAATAAAATAAAATAAAATAAAATAAATAAATAAAAAAAAAATAAAATAAAATAAAATAAAATAAAATAAAATAAAAAAGATAAATATGAGGCAAAATGTAAAATACAACGTTTCCTGGCCTGTACAGGGTTTCTGCCAGAGGTTATGAAGGGTACAATTAGGTGCCCTAAAATCTTGGGAAACGATTTTAGAAATTTATGTAAGACTATGAGACAGATGCTGTTTAAAATGTGATAAATTACATGAAATGAGTGTGCAAATGCAAACGATTTCAAACCAACAACCATATAGTGGAGAGACGTAGGGGCTGTTTTATTTTTACAACGTAATCTGAAATAAGTTTAAGGCAGAATGCCTGCCGATGGAATCGGGGCAATTTGTCCCTCACCTGAGCTACAAAATATTTAACTTGTTTTTAGTCCTACTATAAACTTAAAAAACCCACAATGTGTGTCCCCCCCCCCCCCCCCCACCCCTCCCAATACAGCATACTCTATCCCACAAACCCTTTACATATCGTTCATGTGGGAGTATTGTAAACACAAGCTACCTTAAACACAGTGGGCACACTAACGTGGTTTCAACATCGAAAACGAGTTGAAAATAAAGGCGCGTTTCATAAGGAAGGAATTTTTATATAACGAAGCACAACAAATTTTTAATTTGGTTATACGTCATCTGACATAGGGTTACGACCACAGAGACACAGAGAGAGGAAACCGATATGATTAGCAACAACAGATATTTTATATGCAGCATCCCACAGACAGAATAATACATACCGCAGTATTTCGTACACTGGGTTTCTAAGGAGTACAGGTCTTGTTTTTTTAACACCACCAAACTAAATAACATTAACGACCCCATCCCTGCACACGCACGCCATTATCATATTAAAAAGTCCTACAAAAATCAATTGTCAAAACCTACATAGATCTGTAAAGGAAATAAGAGGACATAAATTATGCATGTTGAACTATGCTTTTTATTTCATTTATCTACTTCATTAGTTTGACTTAAGATATTTGCTTCTTGCCATCAGCAATTGCTGCCCGGATGGTACATCTTCCTGAGCTTCAAGATAGGCTGTAGTCAGCATAACCGATTAGTAGGTTATGTAGTATTTCTTCGTCATAACCAATTCTGTTACTCTATTTTCGAAGTTTTACGTAGAGGTTTATCGATCAGAATGTGACAAATATTGGGAATGTGAACTTACTTATAATCTAGAAGTTCAACGGAAACAAACAGAAGTAAACTGATATGTAGGTTTTTACCGACTGAACCCCAACATTGCGCATACGACTCCAGCGTCCTTCGTATCAAAGGAATCATCACAGACAGTTCCCCATGTTCCGTTCATTTTAACCTCAAGTCGACCTTGTGTTGGTATTCCTAGTACATCGACGAGTCGTACAGGCACTAGAATAATATGACAAAACAGAATTTATTCTGACATTGAGCAAAACACACTCTAGAGAGGCAGACGAGCAGACTAATGAACATACATACAGACAGACAGATAAACTTAAAGATCGAAAAACAGCCAACTGTATGTACATGTGTGTGTGTTTGTGTGTGTGTGTGTGTGTGTGTGTTTGTGTCTGTGTGTGTGTGTGTGCGCGCGTGTGCGTGTGTGTGTGTGTGTGTGTGTGTGTGTGTGTGAATGAATAAATGAATGAATGAATGCTTAAGGACACCCCAGCGCAAAACATTTATCGGCTATTGGCTGTTTAACAATAATAAATATATAAATGAATTGAAAGAAAGAAAAAGAAAGAAATGTTTTATTTAACGACGCACTCAACACATTTTATTTACTGTTATATAGCGTCAGACATATAGTTAAGGACCACACAGATTTTGAGAGGAAACCCGCTGTCGCCACTACATGGGCTACTCTTCAGATTAGCAGCAAGGGATCTTTTATTTGCGCTTCCCACAGGCAGGATAGCACAAACCATGACCTTTGTTGAACCAGTTATGGATCACTGGTCGGTGCAAGTGGTTTACACCTACCCATTGAGCCTTGCGGTGCACTCACTCAGGGTTTGGAGTCGGTATGTGGATTAAAAATTTCATGCCTCGACTGGGATCCGAACCCAGTACCTACCAGCCTGTAGACCGATGGCCTACCACGACGCCACCGAGACCGGTACATGAATTGATGATCAACATCAATATAAAAACATCTAAAATTAAGTTCGTTAAAATAGTGTAAAGAGCTGTGCAAAAGTATAACCAGTGTTGCAAGTTTGCTTAGTGCCATATTATAAGGATACAATTAATGTTGTATTTATAATGACAGGTTATACCAGTTAAAACTATATGTATCTTGCAATGGTCAATTAATATAATAAAATTTGTTATCTGAAAATTACTTCCAAAACAAACATCACATACTTATGTTGTTTTGTTGAGCGTTAGCTTGCTAGTTTACTTTCATCTAAAGTGAACGGGGTGGTCATGGCTATGGTCATAGGGCTTCACGTGCACATTCAGAACAAGCTGTTGTAGCGCACGCCTTTCGTGGGCACAATATATAAATATATATATATATATATATATATATATATATATATATATATATATATATATATATATATATATATATATATGGATGGATAGAGAGAGGTAGACAGACATATATATATATATATATATATATATATATAATTGAAGAGTTCAGGCGCAAAACGCGATATAAACCATTTTCTTTCTACTTTTTAGTTAAAGCCATTATTGTATGTCAGTAAGGGCTAATCGTAGGCCCGCTGATTTGCTGTAAAACGTGATTGATCCTTATGAAATTGTATTGGGTAAATCCCGTTTTTTTTTATCAAAATGCGATATACGCCAATTGAAAACCCCATTTTTATTGAAAATTAAAAATGGATATATCGCGTTTTGTATATATATATATATACAAAATAAACACACACATATATATATATATATACAGACATGCATACAGTATCATGATTATCATACATAAATACATACATACAGACATACACACACACATACACACATACATACATACATACATATATATGTTATATGTGTTCTAGCTAGCAGTGAATAAGAGGTCGGCGCGCCCTGCCCGTATTTTGTGCCGCCCTGCCCCGACTGTTGGCATCCAATGCTGAATTAATATTTGTATAGTTACAGAAATATATGACTTCCTGATCGATATACCATACAATAATCATTTTCTTAAATATTTGATGCAAACAGACTGTTATTAAAAATTAAATGTTAGTATTGTTGGGTGTTTGTTTTGTTGTTGTTTCAACATGGCTGACCTCCCGGTCTACATAACTATATTGCACTTATTTACTTTTATAGAATGATAGACGCATTCATCATAACAAAAGAAAATATATATTCTAAAAATCTCTCTAAACTTTCAATAGATTTAGTTATGAATAGAATTTGCACTTTAAGAAAATTAATACATTAATATAACAATAATAATAATAATAATAATAATAATAATAATAATAATAATTTTTAAAAACACTCATCAAAACATAAAACCTGTTATGATATCTCATGGGAAAAAGCGTTTTGAACAACTGGACATGGAAGATGGCACTAAAAGATGGATTCCAAACTTCATGCATCAATAAAGTCTTAACTCACTATCTTACTTTTAATTATTCACCACAATTTATCTTTGAACTTGTTTGGTGAATTAACTGTTTAAGAAGACTGATGGGGAAACTTTGGACATTTTTAATGCCACCGGTAATGCAAAGTACACTAGTGCTGATAGTGTTTCGGAATTTTTTACAATCATGAGTGAATCTCTAAAATATATTGTCACTGAAAAGATAAAAAGAGTCCTACATTTGGTTTAATGTGTGCTGAAGCATGTGATGTGTCAGTTTCAAAACACTTGGGTATGTGTGTCCAGATTGTGGATGAAGGACAAACAAAAGTAGCATTTTTAAATGACTTAAAGATCCCAAATGGAACAAGAGAAACTATAACTGAATCTGACCTGAAAACGAAAGGAATTTCGGTAAAACAGATGTCCACGCCGACATCAGATGGTGCATCAGTTTGCAAAGGGACAAAATGGGAGTAGGAGCCCGCCTCAGGTAGCTGAACTCTGAATTGATAGCTAATCACTGCAAAGATCACATATTGGCTCTTGCGGTTCGTGACAGTTTCAAATCTCTTAAAGCCAGCAGAAACACTTTACCAATACTTTAAAGAAGTAAACAGCAATGTTGACACAACTCTCGAACCAGACTTTATTAAAGATTTAGAAAGTAACTGTATCTTAGATAGCCCTATATTACAAGAAGAAATACTTACATTTGTTAAAAAAACTTAAGAATAACAAAGCTTCGGGTCTCAACAACATAATTAATGAATATATTAAGCAAACTATTGACTGTATGAGTCCTGTATATGTCAAACGTTTTAATTTAGTATTTGAAAACGGTATCTTCCCTGACTCATGTTTAGTTGGTATAATCAAGCCAATTTATAAAAGTGGAGATAAAGATAATCCTGAAAATTATAGACCTATTACACTACTTAGTTGTCTTGGAAAACTGTTTACTGCCGTGTTAAATAATAGACTAAAAGTGTATATAGAAACGAATGAAGTTCCAGCAGGATTCAGGAAAGATTATTCAACAAATGATCATGCCTTCACACTATATGGACTAATAGAACTGATGAAAGCACGGAAGAAAACACTTTTTGTACTTTTTAACAAGATTATAACAAAGCTTTTCATTCAGTTTGGAGAATTGGATTTTTGGGATAAATTACTTAAAAATGGTATAAATGCTAAATGTTTTCAAGTATCAGAATATCAAATCTTGTCTCAGCGAACATACTTCTATGACAGATTATTTTCCCTGCTGTGTTGGTGTAAGACAAGGTGAAAAATTATCCCCTTTGTTATTTTCCTTGTTTCTCAATGATATTGAAGATACATGTAAAATGAATGACTGCCATGACATAGGCATAGGCGAATTATTCAGTGATTCTTTAATCCATACGTCAGTTGTTCTTTTTGTTTTACTCTATGCTGATGACACTGTACTCATTGCAGATCATTACCAAGATATGCAAAACTCTCTGATTCGTATTGCACGAAATGGAAAATAACAGTAAATTGTAACAAGACAAAGGTCTTAATCTTTAGTGGGAACAAGAAAGATTACAAAAAGGTGTTTTACCTTGGAAAATCAAAGCTTGATAACGTAGAAAGTTATAAATATCTTGGTATTATATTTCACAAATCGAATAGATTTACTAAGGCAAGAAACATGTTATATACACAAGCACAAAATGCTATGGGTTTTTTTTTATTGTACGACAAGGCAGATGTCATAATATTTCTATCCAGTGCCAACTAAAATTATTTGACTGAATGGTTTTACCAGTCCTATTATATGGCAGCGAAATATGGGGTTTTGAAAAATTTTCATTAACTGAAATATTATGTAACCAGTTTATAAAATTGTTATTACCTGTAAGAAAATCTACACCAATGCATATATTATATGGAGAACCCGGTATATATTACCATAAAAATAAGAATGGTCATTTTCTGGTATCGACTAATTACTGGAAAACAGTCCAAGTCGTCATTATTGGTGTACACATTATTACTGAATGATGTTAATAATAACTTTTATAATCACAAATGGATTATGTATGTTAAATATGTTTTAGATGGTATTGGTTGTACATATATATGGTTATCACAATGCAAAGCTATTACTAGTGCTTCCATGTTGAAAACGGATATTAATACAAACCTTTCGGATCAATACTTACAATCATGGTATATTTATATTGATAATTCATCCAAAGCTTCAAATTATAAATTATTTTAAAATACTGTTGAATTTGAGACATACATCACAATTATAGAGAGAAAACATTGGTGTCCATCATTACACTTGAGATTATCAAACCATAATCTTCCAATTGAAACGGGCAGATGGAAAAATGTACCTCTAGAAAATAGAATATGTGTAATAATTACGATATCGGAGATGAGTTTCATTATATATTTACATGTTTCAAGAATGAAAGAAAGCGTTATTTAGGGTGTATACTACCAAATCAAATCCCATAGACGACAACAGTAGCATATGTGGCCAAACCTCCTACCTGCAGCATATCAATCGACATAAACGCCACGGATATAAATACTACCACCCCTCACACTTAAAGTGAATCAGAAAAAATTGGGGGTCAAGCTGCTCGTTTCTGAGATAACGGGTAGCGTCTATGACTACCCTAGTTCCACACAAAATTCGAGTACTTTTTTACAGGTACCCCATACGTTTCAAGCACAAGGCTACTTGACATATTGGTACTAGATGAAATAAAATTGCATATGATTTTTACCCAGATGAAACCATTATTTTTTACAACCAACACACTCACATTTATAACCATGCACAGGACTTGTGGTGTTCACCTCTCTATAAAATGTTGGGTACACCTCGAACTTTGACCCAGCCGGAAGTTATTTGGTTTAGTACTACCTATACCATCTTTCTGTCAGTCTAAACCAAATATATATAATTTTTATAAATTATTGAACTCTAAGAAAGCTCGTGTCCTTCTGCTGTATGTATATATATCCTCATATGCCGTAGACTACGGCCTGAGTGTAAATAAAGTTCAGTTCAGACAAAGTGGATGAATGTTTGGAAGCAGTTCACAAGTACTACAAGTACAATTGATTACACAATGAATCACTGAGAGTTGTTCAAGAAGGCTTCAAGGATCCACCTTTAAAATTCAAGCAGGCAAAACATCACCGTTGGCTTTCACATGATCAAGCTGTTGCTTCCATTGTCAGATGTTATAGGTAAATTGATTTAACTATATGATTTTAATCTAAAATACATTGTACTATTTCTTTATAGCAATATTGATATAGTAATTTGCCTTCCTAATAAATAACTGCTAGCTAGAACACTACATGTAAAGCAACACTTTAAAAACAACTACGTTCTCTTAAGCAATAGTAGGTACTTTGTTTTGTTTTTATAGTATTATCTGATAGTCTGCTTTCTTTCTTGCCTTTCCTGCCTTTACAGTTGCATTGTTATTACCTGTTAATACCTGTGATAACACTAATTAAATAAGCCAATCATCTGAATCATACATGCATTCTGGTTTAAACTCTATTTACATATATTTAATTGAGCTTTGTAATTTTAGATCCACTGTAGCACGCAATTTTAGATTCATTGTAGCAGACCTGGAGAATCATGTTGAGACAAAGAAAGATGCTCCTGCTACTGCTTTGATAAAGAACTTCTCGAGCACCTTGGTTATTAGAACACTTCTCATGTTGGCTGATGTCATGCCGCATTTGTCTTCACTGTCTCTGCTGTTCCAGAAACATGTTGTCAATTTTGGTAATTTATAATGTATTTTATTATATTGACTTATATTATTAACCATGTTCCATTTGACTTGGTGAGTTGCTTTAAGTAATTTTATTTGAATATACCATTATTACTGATTAAACTTTTTTTCTTAGTAGTCCTTGTAACCGTTTAGCTTCTGTATTCCAATCAAATTCATTTTGTCTAATGTTAACTTTAATATTTACAGGATCAATGAAGAGCAAAGCTGACATCACCCTGCAGATAATGCTGCACCTGAAAGAAACTGATGGGCCATGGACCAGAAAAATGAACACAGTGA
Organism: Gigantopelta aegis; assembly: GCF_016097555.1. NCBI lineage: Eukaryota > Metazoa > Mollusca > Gastropoda > Neomphalida > Peltospiridae > Gigantopelta > Gigantopelta aegis. The sequence continues at coordinate 41,844,451 of NC_054710.1, forward strand.
CTGACAGATGTGACCTGCATCATGATATATAGTGGACAAACACTGTCAGGATCCCTTCATTGACCAACCTGGTTAACACCAGTTTAGAAAGATTGTGTTGCATTATTATTAAGTAGATACTTCCAAACAAAAAGGTCTGTATGTTTTTACGTTATTTTGTTTCATGCCAAATTATTTTATGGTTTCATAAAACTTTTTTTTTTTTATAAGTTTCCATTAAAATGAAAGAGAAAAAAAAATAAGTTCAATTGAACATGTATTGTAAGTTGTAAATATTTTGTATTATTTTCTCAGATTTTAGAATAGCGATACAGTCAATTCTATGACAATATTGGATGTCTGCACTGAATGAGGATGTTCCTGCATTGTTTGGGGAAATGGAGATGGAAGCTCTTGCTGTTCACTTCAACATGCCTGAAGAGAACCTTCTAATGGAGTGGACAAATTTTCTTTCCTTGATGTCATCCAGCGCATTTGATAAGACTCTCCCAGGGATTGGAAAAGTGCTTTTGGGCCCTGATAAAAGTAGACTACAGGCAATGTATCCACTGCTAGCCAAGTTGGTGTCAGTAGCATTGATTCTGCCTTTGAGCAGTGCTAAGTGTGAAAGCGTGATTTCTCAGATGAAAATGATAAAAACAGACAGAATGAGCAAACTGAATGTTCCAACTGTAAGCAAGTTACTCCAAATTAAAACTTAACTGGAAATTCATTCACATTGAAACACTGCTAAATTCGACAACATAGAAGTTCCTATCTGTAAAAAAACAGAAGATGTTGCAATCTTTGAAATAAACTGATCAGTTGTTTGTCCCTATTGATGTTGCATGGTGCTAATTTTTATATAAATACCCCATAATTTTGTTAATTAATTGTGTATGTAAAAGCCCAAAGATGTTAAATATGAAACTGGTCAGTGTATGTCCAGCAGTGTATCCATACAACTGTTGCATTATTTATAAACTCTATATTATTAATTAACATTAAATCCATAATTTTCATATTTTGTTAGGTTTAGTTTTGTTTGTTTGTTTGTTTGTTTTTTGAGGGGGGGGGGGGGGGTCAGTTATGATATATAAATTACTGCCTTGATAACAAATTATTCCCGCAGAAAGTGCCCTAATAATATGTGAGCACCCTGCCCTCCTCAAATCCTAACTAGAACACTATATACACATAGACAGATAGAGAGATAGAGATAGAGATATACAGATACAGATGCATACGGACAGACAGATAGATATGTAGATAGATAGATAGATAGATAGATAAATAACATACATACACACATAGATAGAGAGGGGTATAGGGAAATAGACAGATAGACAGAACAAGAGACAAGCAGACAGGCAATGCAAACAGACGGAGAGACAAACACACATGTGTATGAATGTATATATGTATTACATTCTACTTGTAACGTTTTATGTTTGCCTATAAACGTACATTTACAACTAACACCGACATCTTCACCATGTCCACAGTTTTCATCCCCCCAACCATTAAATTTGCACTGGTCGAGATAGAGTTCATTCCCTTTACAGTTCATGTTGTCCATCCACGTGCGTCCTGCGCCTTGTCCAAATTTAGCACTACCGTAAGACCTTGCTTGAAAGCTGTACAGAATAAATACATGAATTTAATAACAGGATACAGATACACATATAGGCAGTCAGATACATAGAACAGATTGGCTAAGTAAATTAATTAATTAATAATAGTAACAACAAGAATAAAAAGAAAGAAAGAAATGTTTTATTTAACGACGCACTCAACACATTTTATTTACACTTATATGGCGTCAGACATATGCTTAAGGACCACACAGATTTTGTGAGGAAACCCGCTGTCCCCACTACATCGGCTACTCTTTCTGATTAGCAGCAAGGGATCTTTTATTTGCACTTCCCACAGGCAGGATAGCACAAACCATGACCTTTGTTGAACCAGTTATGGATCACTGCTCGGTGCAAATGATTTACACCTACCCATTGATCCTTGCGGAACACACATTCAGGGTTTGGAGTCGGTATCTGGATTTAAAATCCCATGCCTCAACTGGGATCCGAACCCAGTACCTACCAGCCTGTACCACGACGCCACCGAGTCCGGTAACAACTATAAGGACTATTCACTAATTTGTTTTTTAATGTACAACATATGAGCAACAGAGGCAGGTCCTTTGTAATTCGTTACAATATGCACAACCAATAAATTTACAAAATACCCTAATTTCCTCAATTTGATTGCTATTAAAATACATTTGTATACAAATTTTATACATTACTATTATATTATAATTAAGTAATTGCGGCCATTGTATTGTATGCATATAACAAGGGTAGCATTAAGGATTTTTTCCCAGGTGTCCATTTTTTTCCAGTTGACTCATTTGCTCCTGAAGTGGCTCATTTCCACGAGTCAATTATCAAAATCTATGAGTCCATATTTTTATATAATACCCTTTATTTTGGTACTGAACACGATATGTTTATTTTTGAAAAAAAAAAAAAAAGGTTATGAATCGCTTATTTTGAGTCTTGAGTTACATCACTATATTTCTATTAACTGTACACAGTACATAGTATTCACCATAGGGCCACTCCAAACACGTGGGTGCCATATGTAAGTGGCTCACTGCCTCTTGCTTTTGACAGCCAATGGCCATTATTATCAAGTTTAGCTAAATTTCAATGTGCATCCAAAGACTTGCGGTCATGATTGTTTCTAGATCTTATGTCGGGCAAGTCCAATTTCCAAATATGAATGCGATACTTGTTACTCTCTTGGTTATCTTATTGATATTATGTTGTTAGCCTATACTTGAGTTATTTGTTGTCAAAATAAACAATTAATGATGCATATCTAATTTAGATTGTTTTGTTTGTAAGGGAAAATATCTCCGCTTGTAGGAATATTCAAACAAGTTAATATACTGTATAGCTACACTCGGTTCTGTTTCGACAGAAGGTACGAGGATTTCCGATTGCCCAATATATGTGTGGCCAATCTAAGTCATAATGACGTCATTTTGTAGACTTTAATTTCGATAGTCGCGTTAATGGTTTAAATAAATAATTAAACAACTCCACACAATGCCTAAACTATATCAATATTCAGACGCTTAGTGATATAATGATGTAGTTTGCTGGTATAGTGACCGCAATTATTAAGTTATTGTGACATGTCATCTTTCCACTATAGTAGGGTACACGTCGACTGTTAACAGTGTTAGTAACGTAGCCCGTGTTCTGCTTACGGAAACCCCATTGATTGAGACGTACATTGGCTACACGAGGATTTCCAATGGCGTTTCGGCCTGAGAGAATATACCATAATTAACCGAAGCGTCCTGTATGCCTTTCAAAATATTGACTCGTCTTCCAATTCCCACAATTCCACCAAACGATCAGGAGAAGAAAGTGATTTTCATTCATTTTTACAATAGGTTTATAGTGGGAACGATAGCGGAGATCATGTCGGGATTATGAGTGACGGACAGTTTGACTTTAGTAACTGATTCCATGCGTCCAGATCACTAAGGACGTGGTGATGATGAAATAATGAAATAAATATGCGTCTGGAATGTGTCTTTGAAAATAAACTGGGACGGTTTTATTATCACGTGCGGTGACGAGCAGGCGTCCAAGCCTGCTTTCCATACGTTCAGGGACGCATGGACGCCTCTTAACACGACCCCTGTATTATATAGGAGAGGGCCTAGTATATTGGCAAAGTTGTGCCCAATCCTTTTGTTGTTTATGAAATAAAATATGTTTTCAATCAAAATAATAATGACGACGAAAATAATAATAATAATAATAATAATAATAATAACATTTGTTTACAAGTCAACAAGACCTGTATCCTGAGCGTAAAATTTTCATAAGATTTAATTAAAATGCGTGACGTCAAAATAATTTGTGCCAAACATGATGACGTCATATTATCGATGGAGGCGACTTTAGTACTGTGATTTGCTAAAAATAGAATTACAATACTATTTTAGAAGTGTTATAGGATAAATGGAATTCACTAAATATATCAACCTCGTCTAGTTTATAGGCATTTGTCTCGGCAGAGCCTCGACAAATACAAATTAACATAGACTCGGTTGATATTTTCCATATTAAAAAATACTCGTGACGAATCCTCCATCTCTCCTAAAATTTAAGTCCGTCACTTCATCTAAAACGATGCAAAAATGCCAGAGTTTGACCAAAGAGATGAACTAGTATGCACAAGTTCAAAATATGGAATAGCATCAGCAATAATTTTAGTCAGTGATGTATCGTAATTAGTAGAGAGATAGCCTCCAAATGTCTACCATAAACCTTACTGGATGCCCTCAGAGGTTCCTGGACATCATAACTCTGATACAACAACTTTAATACCAGAATGATATGGCATTGTTTCATATCTGCATTCAATGAGTAAGTTCTAAGGTATCTTGGAATTTGTTGTATGTAGGTACCATAAAGCTGGAGCAGAAGGTATAGTGCTCGACATAAAAGGGATAATTGACTTGGAAAGTTGAGTCATCCCTTTTTTCATACAGCTTAGTTTGGAGACCCATGTCTCTTTGAATCTCTGTGCATATATCGAGGTGTGAAACTGATATAATTATCTAATACCCTCAGGTGTTAGTTTTTATTTGCAACACTCTGTAATTCTGCGATTATTGAATGATATAAGATCGTCAATGTAGCGAAGAGTAAAGTTATACGTTTTATGTCTGCCTGAGTATACTGTAGTCTGGATTCACTCTCGGTCTTTACGAACTGTCCAGATCCATGGAAGATTAGAATGGACATGTATCTGCGTTCACCGTTCTTTGTAAGAAATGTTCCGCTGATTAAGGAATGGAAATTTTCCTTCAGTTTATCAAAGGAGAGTGTTGTGTATAATATTCAAAAGTCAAATGATTTAATATTAGTGAACTTGATCTGGACTGAGTGTGAATGATTTCAAGTAAATCTTTGGAACTCTCGAGAATACACAAGTTATTAGTACTTCTTGTCTCGAAGACATTTTGGCAATACCTAAAAGGGCCATCCTTGATAGTTGTCAGTATTTGAGACAAGTATTTGGTCGTGTATTTGCTGGACTCCGCGATGTAGTTCTCCTTGTGTGAATTCTTATGACGTATTGGAATCTAATATATAAGAGGAATTTACATGTCTTCGGATTTTAAGCTCAAGTCAAATGTCCGAAGGACAGATTCGCGTGATCAGCATATTTCTTCTTCAGATAGCATAGTGGTCTTAGTCTTAAATGTAGCACTACTCGAATTATCAATCCTAAGTTCGTTTAGGAAACATTTAGTATAATAATGTTTAAATATGATGGTTGTATCAGTGAGCCCTATCACAAACTGATTCCCATTTACAAGTAAATAAATATGTACACATTTATAAGAGTTGAAATATTAAAGGGACATTCCTGAGTTTGCTGCAATTTTTAAGATGTTATCGACTAACATATACTTTTTAATGATTGTAATTGCATATCAAATATATTTTTCTGCATAAAATATTAGTGGCTGTATATTAAAGGTACGTCTTATCGTTCTAAGATTGGTACTAGGTTAAATTTCATTTTATTTTCTAAAATATTGTTTTTGTCGTACGTACGAAATTATTTGAAGACAAAATCCAGTTTGGGCTTCTTAGAAATATTAAGACGACCAGAAACACATTGAATATACAAACACTGATATCCTAAACAAGAAAATATATTTAATATATAAGTTTAATCGTAGAAATATTTTATTAGTCGGAAACATCTTACAATGGAGCAAACTCAGGAATGTCCCTTTAATTTGTTTTTAATGCCGTTAATTGTTCTAATAGGTAACATGGATAGTTTTTATAACTTAGGTGGTATTAGTGGAAATAATTATTTTTAAATATTAATAAGTAACTTTATTCTAAACTGATGAAAATTGTTTTCATGTTTTTCTAAACATACCATAAAATATGCCCAATGAGCATGTTGTGTAAATTGACAAATTGAACATGATCTTAGTATGCAAAATGTATATTAAAAAGTTAATTATTTCAATGTAATGGGTTTTTTTGTTTTATAAACAGTTAAAATTGGGCAAGTGAATTTTTCACCATTAACAGTAAATTTTCAAATCCACTGGTCCCACGGCAAGTTAATTAAAAAAAATAAAGGTAGAACGCCATGTACATGGAACGCTTGTAACAGGTGGATATCGCTTATTCCTGCACTGACCAATCACATTCAAGGATAGAAATGTGAGTCATACTTCCAATCTTGGGCCAACAATTTCACCAACTATATGCATTATTAGTGGACTACATTGCACACTTCTGGAGTAACCGATTCCGGCCCATAGAGCCCCCCCCCCCCCGTGCCCCCATTACTGAGTGCCTGTAGCTCTCGATACCCCCCCCCACCCCCCACCCCCCAACTCCTACTCTGACAGTTCCACCGCCTCTTAGTACTTCATTTTGCAACCGCTGCAGTTAAAATGTTCATGCCTTGTTTTTTCAGTCTGTCAAACACACAAAATACGCGTTTTACAAACATCAAGATCAATTTTAAACACCTCAACGTCTTGAAACAAAATATTAAGAAACAGGCAATTTGCAGGATTCGAACTTACTGTATCGATTCGCAGAACAATTGACTGTCCGCAACGTTAACCACTCAATCCCCGATTAACAGTTTGGTATTAATACAGCTTGGTGTTAATATACCTGCCCATATCAAAATGCATCATATGAATAATACACAGATAAAAAACAGCTACCAACAGATCATCTGCCTTAGTCTAAACAAGTGGAGTCTATTCACTAATATTATTCATTGTATGATTATTTTTGTATAAATAAAATAAATAAATAAATATTATACCTACAGAGATGAAAGAGGATGATAACATTATTGCAGTTAAAACGTCTAACCACCGCTTAAATATATACAATGTAAATGCATTATATTCAATTTGACAAAGTACATCCACATACCATTATGAATGAAATGTAGATATGTGTGGTGTGTGAATGTACTTTGTATAATATATATATTATACCTACAACAGAGATGAAACAGGATGATAACAGTATTGCAGGTAAAACATCTAGCCACCAGTTAAATGTATACAATGTAAATGCATTATATTCAATTTGACAAAGTACCATTATTGCAATTAACTGTTTATATCACAACTTTACTGCTTTCCATAGGTCCATGTGTTAGAGCCTGTCTCTACAATATATTTACACTAAAACACAATAGTTCTGAAATGATAACTTATTTCTTTCAAACAAATTTAACCGAAAATTGTCTTCAAAATTACCAACTGGAAATACATTAGTAAGTCACTTTGAACAATACAACATTCCTTTGCTGATCACAACTAGTGTTAATATAGGTCTGACCCAAATAGCTATAATTTTGTGTAGTCATATTTTGATAGATATAGTGATTGCAGGATATATTGACTTAACCAAACTAGATATAAAAATGTACACTTTTTTGTGAAGAAAACAAAACAAAACCACAAACAAACAAACACAAAAATAATTACGTTCTGAGAAATAAAATACTAAATAAATGAAAAAAATAGGTTGATGAATCAATCAATTGAGAAATCAAGAAAAATAAATCTGAGTGAATAAATAAATAAATAAATAAATACATAAATATATAAATAAAATAATATTTAAATATATATAAATAAATACATAAATAAATAAATAAGTTAATACAAAAATAAATAATTAAGTGACAAATAAATAATTTTAGAAATAACGAAAACATATATTCTTTTATAAATATTTAAACATGATATTTATATATTTACCGACTAAACCCCATCATTCCGCAAACTACAGCAGCGTCTTTCTCGTCAAAACCATCATCACAGACAGTCCCCCATGTTCCGTTGTATTGCACCTCAACTCGGCCCTGTGTGGGAATTCCTAATCCATTAACTAATCGCACGGGCACTGAAATACAATAATCAGTCCTTGGTGTAATTTAATACAAGACCATGTAATTACAGTCTTTTTTTTTTTTTTAAATTTATTTATTTGTTTGTTTCATTGCTGTTTTGCTTCTTTCTTTCTTTTTTCGTTTCACCGGGGTTTATTTGTTGTTGTTGCTTATTTGTTGTTGTTGTTGTGTTGTTGTTTTGTCTGTGTCCAGTTTGTCTGTACTGTAATATTTTAAGTAACAGGCTTACTTGGTGGTCTGAGAACAATGGATTCATAAGAGGAAGGATACTATTGACCACCCCACAACACATAATTCTATCATAGAAACAAGAATTGGAATTTGTTATAAGTTAACCAAATGTAAAGAAATGGACGGTATTCCAGAGGCAGCTTTCAGGTTTATAATGAAACAGTTATTCATATTAAATATTACATACAGAGCTGCAATATGGGGAACTAGGTAGTATAGTGTAATTAGTAAAGTTTAAAATAAAGCTTGCATGTATTCTCTGGGTTTGGGAATGCACGCACTGACGTTACACTCATGCAATGGCATTAATATGAATCATGACTGGTTGAATAGAAACGTGTCTATAGGGAATGAAAAACAGACAACCATGTCATTGTAAAAACTCAAAATTACACCAAATATCTTTTTTCCTCAAGGATCACAACGTAGGTCATTCGTTTGATGTAAATAGTCCAATACCTATTTCATTTGTTACCAATGTTTTAAATAGATATGCTAATGATCTATATATTTCTTGGGCTAATACTATTTCCAATACTGTTGTAACGTTATTGCTTGGGATATGGCACAGACCATTATGTTAATGTAAACATGTTAAATAAGTACAGAAATGCCTACTTCAAATATAGTATCGGGGTTTCCCCGATAAGTGTCGAAAGGGGACATTATCAATATGAAAACCTTCCTGTTTAGCAGCTAATCTGTCCTATGTGCAGCAATAACTGTGTTTAAGATAAAATCGTGTGTTAATGTACACTCACTTACATTTTAATGAAACATGTTTAGCTTTTTTTTAACAAAGAATATGATGTTTTAAATAATATTGTTTTGTATTTGTTTTTTAGGGTCCAGTAAGAATCTAGTTTTTAATCCTGCCTTGTTGTTAATGTTAATTCGTCATTGGGCACTATTGCACTGTTAACTTGGATATGTATATTTAATTTATATGTTTCCTTTTATGTGTTCTATAACGAATGGCTTATATTGTATTTTATATTACATTTTATCATTGTGTGCATACGCTGAGACTTAAATAAAATATCTTTCTCACTGTCCTTTTCTTCTTCTTTTTTGTTTGCTATATGGCTGTTTTGCTATGTTTTGTTTTGCTTTGCTTTGTTTTGTTTTATTGATAATTTGCTTTGTTTTGTTTTGTTTCATTATTGTTTTGATTTTTTAATGATGTTGTTTTGAATGTGCGTGTGTGTTTGTGTGCGCGCACAGACGTATGTGTGTGTGCGTGTGTGTGTGTGTGTGTATGCGTGTGATGTATGTCTGACTAATAATGGCAATAAAACTATAATTCGTATATTCTTCTATAACTAGTCTGATTATAAAGCCTCTTTGTAGCCCTTGTATACTGTACATATTTAAAATGTATTTTATTAAGCATCCTTGTAACACATTATACTGGTATGCTGTGAACTAGTGATAACACTATTATGTAACATCGATGAGTGAAGTTTGGACGGTCCGGATGTACCAATTAGCAAGCGTGTGTCAAGTACTTCGGTAGAGAAATGCAGTGCGGTCCCGAGAGCCGATAAATGGCATTGATAAGGCTTACCAAAGTATGTGTCCTCTAGAGACATTCATTACTACCATCTGTTTAAAAGTATAAAGATGAAGGTGTTTCAAGTATGCGTCAGATGATGACACTCCGTGTAGCCGACGTCAAGTGCCGTTATCAGCTAAAAGCTGAGAGAAAGAATATTGTTCTGCAACCTATACTGATTGCAGATTTTAGAGATGAGCTGCAAGATGCAGGCGTCAAAAATAGTGATATGCTAAGAGATTAAAGAAAGTCGTTGAAGAGATGAATCTGTCTGATTGAACATTCAAACCCTATAACAGGACAGTATCCAGGGGATTTGAGCCTGTGACGATGAAAACGTGAATTATCCAAGAAATGAACTTTGAATCGAAATATCCAATACATGTAAGTGTTACCAAAGAGGCTATGGTATATAATATGTAATTGCACCGAGATGCAATGTCACGTGTGTGACTATTAACTATTATAATTAAATAATATTGTTACATGTTGATACTTGTTTGTTTTGACTTTATTGAAAGATAAAAGTGATCGATTGTTATACTTTACATTTATCTAATTCCCAGTCTTACTGGGTGGCGCTCGTAAGACCAAAACTAACTATATTTGCTAGTGTTACTCCTTTCTGTTATAAGTCTGTAACAGTGTGTGTGTGTGTGTGTGTGTGTGTGTGTGTGGTGTGTGTGTGTGTGTGTGTGTGTGTGTGTGTGTGTGTGTGTGCGCGTGCGCGCGCGCGACTAATTGTTTTCATATTTAGTCCTGAGTCAAAATCATTCCGCTTTTTTAATTTCAGATATATTTTCTACTTATGCAAGGTGTCCATTATTGCCAAGCATTATTTGCATAAATAAATACATACAAAATATTGATATCACGCACATCCTGGCTTATCCACGCAAACTCTAAAGTTTTAATAACATTTGTTTACCTTCGGTTACCACCATCATCCAGGGATTTTAGAATATGACAGTTTGAAAATTTAGTCTGGAATGTGGAAGCTGGATGGGTTTACATAAATATTTAAGAATTCTACACATAAAAATAGGCTGAAGTGGATATCTACCATACTGGCATAGTGCTTTCTTTTTTCTCTTTCTAGTGCATGCATATTCACACACACACACACACACACACACACACACACACACACACACACAGAGAGAGAGAGAGAGAGAGAGAGAGAGAGAGAGAGAGAGAGAGAGAGAGAGAGAGAGAGAGAGAATTTTTACATATAATCTAAGAGAAAATCTGCCACATTTTTCCATTAGTAGCAAATGCTCTTTTATATGCACCATCCCACTGACAGGATAGCACATACCACGGCCTTTGATATACCAGTCGTGGTGCACTGGATAGCGATACAAAGAAATAGAAAGAGAGGGATATATATATATATATATATATATAGAGAGAGAGAGAGAGAGAGAGAGAGAGAGAGAGAGAGAGAGAGAGAGAGAGAGAGAGAGAGAGAGAGAGAGAGAGAGAGAGAGAGAGAGAGAGAGAGAGAGGGAGGGGGGGGAGCAGCGTGGGAGAAAGAGATAGACAGTAAAAAAAAGAGGGAAGAGCCAGAGCCAGACATTGAGAGGGAGGGATACAAAGACAGAGGCAGAGAGGAAGAGAGAGGAGAAGATAGCAATGTAGAAAGAGGTAGCAGAACAGAGAAATGTAGAGATGGGTGGGGGGGGGAGGTATTTGTGGACTACTCTCATTTTCACAAAGAGTGAAAAAGTTGTCTTACGGTGACAACTGACGCCAACATCCTCGTTGTGACCGCAGTTGTTGTTTCCCCAGCTGTTTTTGGAACACTGGTCGAGGTACTTCTCATCGCCATCGCAATCCACGTCATCAAGCCAAATCGGATCTTTGCCTTTTCCAAATTGGGCTGAGTGATACGATGTCGCTTGGAAACTATAACACAAACAACAACGATAACTCAACCCAAAGCTGACAATTGCGAATTGGTTTTCAGGTATGATCTGTGGTTTAAGAGTGGCTGTCCTCCCATGGATGAGGCTCTAGATAGAGATTCATGGAATCATGCACTATGTTGCCAAATGAACATTCGACTTTGCATTTTGCAGAGATACGGCCCTGATCATATTTTACAGTTTTGGTTTTCAGATTTGTACCTAATCAAACACGCCGCCCAGGCACACGACTCGACTAATTGAACTGTCTGTACAGGATTATTAATACACGGTTATATTAGTTCTTAGGGGTTTGTGAGAGTTAGGACATCGACTTCTCCAGGACTAGGGATACCCAACTGGAAAACAATGACACATTTGATATAAAACTAGCATACTTTCATTGATGAGGGTATATGTAGATATGACGAATAAGCCGACGATCTTCGAACGGAAAACGTTTACGTTAAAAACTATTACATACCTGATAAAACCTAAGCTGCGACAGACGACCTGAGCTTCCTTCGTGCCAAAGTCGTCATCACAGATAGATCCCCATTTTCCACTGTGGTATATTTCAACTCTTCCTTCGTAGCTGGTGGTGCCATTTACCAAACGCAAAGGTGATTTAGTTATTGATCCTGTAATTTAAACACGAAAGTAATAATGGTACTCGTACATAAGCGTTCTAGGGTTTAAGTATATAACTGAGCATTTTTTCCCAGCCAAAGATATAATTCTTAAGGCACCACTTATTTGTGGAGGGCGTTTGATTGTTGCAGGTGGATTATGCTCTTACGACATACTCCACACTGAATTAATAAGTGGGACGTTTATAGTAATTTATTACCCATATGGGCAGATAGATGCGGGTGAATATAGTTTCTATCTTTCCGATAGCTTCTATCTTTCCCCGCTGACGTCATGACGTTAGTTTGGTGACATCATCGGTTTCCTTGACTCGTCTGTCGTTGATGAAATTTTACAAAACATTTAGAACCAGTGTTCAGTTTTTCTCGAAATCGTTTAAACAATTTGTTCTTGTTAACAGTAAAACATGCTGAAAACTAATTTCTTTGTTGTTCATTCACTTCCCACAAGAAACATCAGTTCATTACGAATGTGATCTCTCTTGCTTACATTTGATTTGTGTACTTTGACGTCCTCAGTTTCCTTAGACTTGAATCACGTCTTGTATATTATATAGTTTGTGTCATGTAAGAATTTTAAAGTTCAAGTTTCTAACTATTTACACTATGGGTAATAAATACAATAACCCACTCGATACTCGGAATTACGGATTATCTATCCCTCGTGAAATTAATGTTGTCAGTCACTCGCTAAAACTCGTGACTGACAATATTAATTTCACCCAGGACAGATAATCCGTAATTCCTCGTAACTGGTAAGTTATTGTCTATGTATTTATTATCAATGCTGATGGTTTCTAAAATGTTTCTCATTGTGCCTTTTATAAATATTAGCAGGGCCGTAGCTAGGATTTTGTGTTGGGGGGGGGGGGGGGTGGGGGTGGGGGGGGGTGGGTGGGGGGGGGGGGGGGGGGGGGGGGGGGGGGGGGTGGGGGGGGGGGGGGGGGGTGTGGGGGGGGGGGGGGGGGGGGGGGACACAACTGAGTAGTTAATAATCTAAAACTCCTTTTCTTTAAGTTTCTATAATGCTTTCCGAATTTTTTTCGGGGGGGGGGGGGGGAACTGCCTCCTTGACCCCATGCCAGCTATGGCCCTGATTAGTGCCAGACATACCTTTCTAAACTGGAAACACCTTAAAACCGGACTTTTTAGTTGGTCTCATGAGTGTGCATACGTTTTCGTCTCTCCGGTGAAACTCTTGTACTTTTCTTATTGTTTCACTGTTTTTAGATGAAGTGACAGACGACATATTTGGTGGTACAAGTACTCATGAAGAGTGCCACCGGTATATACTCACCTTTCGGGAGCACCTGATTTCATCACTGTTACGACAGTTATTCTTGAGTGCATGTCATCAGAGCTGTACTTATTCTAATGAGTTCTGTCCGGTGCTAGTTTTAGTAAACTAGTCTGGGACAGGCAGTCTTCTTGGTGGTTTATGTATGTGTGTGTATGTATGTATGTATGTATGTGTGTATGTATGTATGTATGTATGTATGTATGTATGTATGTATGTATGTATGTATGTATGTATGTATGTATGTGTGTATGTATCGATGTATGTATCGATGTACGTATGTATCGATATATGTTTCGATGTATGTATGTATGTTTAGATATCAGGTGGCCCATTGAAAAACAACCCAACCCAAAAACCCACGATAATTATTTTAAAGTATCTGGACTGTAATTGATGATATTTCACACTCATCATTATATGGACATTTCCCACTTTTGGTACAAATTTAAAACCCATGGGCCACATACTGTTAAAATAGCAACGTACTCAAAATTGTAAGTAAAAAAGAAATTACGACGTCAAAAGCTAAATTCCGCCCCCCCCCCCCCCCACCCCCCAAAAAACCCCCAACAAAACAGACAAACAACAACAACAAACAAACCTAGAACGGCCCTCTCCCCCGCAAAAAAAAACAACACACAAAAAACGAAACAAAAAACGATAAATGATATGGAACAGTGTAAAAAGTGTGGGGACAGTAATTTTAATATTTGACTGTGTGAACAATTGCCACATTCATTGAAAATTGTAGACCAAATATTGTTAAAATGGCAACAGATTCAACATTGTAAGGTAAAAAAAAACAGTTCCAAAAGTTAAATAGAAAGATACGAATGATAGTACGTTGTCAAGATCAAAACCTGTTTTAACGAAAGAATAGTACGTATCCTCAACCGAACGTTCTTTGTAGGCCTACAGCGCAAGAATTCTTATTTCATTTTTTGAGATGAACCCTACAATTTCAAATCCGCAAACGCACCTGTTAACTGAAATTGACAACAGGCTGTCTTTTGTGGTTTGCCGAGCAATGGCCGCACAGGCGACGAATCGAGCCTATACTTTTGACGTTCTCTGTTCATAGCGAACACGCACGGATTTTTTAAAAGTGCAGTTGAACTAGTATTTCATATTTGTGCATGCTTTTATTATATGGTAACCAGACACTGTAACTTTAAGTGACACTTTATCTACTTTCGTTTACTTACAGATTGCCCTTAAATGTTGTTTTTTATGGAGGAAATCAATTTTCTGATTTCTTGCAACGCTATTTCTTGACGTTTCTGTTATTTGGTTCTTTAGTAAAAACTGCCATGCCGTAAACAATGATAGATAAATAAGTAGCTTTTGGAGTGGCGTATCTTTTTTTCCTTACTACTTTGAACGTCTATCTATTTTAACAATATTTGACCTATTATATGGGCCTACAATTGCCAATGAATGTGGCAAATATCTGTGTAGTGCGAAATATGAAAATTACAGACATCATACTTTTTATGCAGTTACATATTCAATAAAACTATCATCTTGGGGTGACCACAGTTTCAAGTTCACGATATGTAAATATATCAATGGAGATTTTTGTTTTAGCATTACGCGGAATGACTGGTCGTCACAATTAGTATACGAAATGACTGGTTCGAACACCAATGACCCCAACCCCTATTCCTATAGGCTTTCTAAACAATAAACAAGTATTCTAAGGCAAAAGCAACACATGTCCCCTACCAGGCCTAACAATTCTTTTGTATATCCTAAATTCAAGGTCCATACCTCAGTGAAAAGTGAATAAATCGCCATGAAAATCAAAGTTGATCTGTAACAGTACATAGTAAATCTATACACACACTTTCAGCTCAATATCTCAAAGAATTCTAAAAAAACAAAAACATCCGGAAAACTATATGTGGGACAGACGGACGGACAGGCAGACAGACAGAAGGACATATATGAAACCTATAGTCCCCTTCGGTTGGACAGGTATGGTACTACTAATAATAGAATGTGGGTCCACATAAACAGTTAAAGGGGAAGTAAACTCAAACATGAGCCTTATGTGTTGGAAAGATGTATACCCAGACCAGCAACACATACTGGGATGGTACAATTGGCTGCGCCAATATATATATATATATATATATATATATATATATATATATATATATATATATATATATATATATTCCTTTAAAACTGGACGATTAGGAACAACAACGCTATAGATAGTACCTCCGCATATAACACCAGCGTCTTCTTTGTGGCCGCAGTTGTGTTTGCCCCAGCCGTTGTGCCCGCACTTTGTTAAACTGGTCTCAGTCCCGGTACAAGACAGGTCATCGAGCCAGATAGGTCCCGTCCCACTATGGAAATACGTCCCGTTACGCGCACTCGCACTGTACCTAGAAACAGAGGTAATACTCAATTTAAAAGACAGAATTCCACGGCTGCTGACAAAAATAAAATTTAAAAAATAAAAGTTTGTTTACGTTACGTTTTTATTTGTTTGTTTGTTTGTTTGATGGTGTATTTTTTTA
Organism: Gigantopelta aegis; assembly: GCF_016097555.1. Taxonomy (NCBI): domain Eukaryota; kingdom Metazoa; phylum Mollusca; class Gastropoda; order Neomphalida; family Peltospiridae; genus Gigantopelta; species Gigantopelta aegis. Next base: position 41,860,614 of record NC_054710.1, read on the forward strand.
ATGTTTTTTTGTTTGTTTTGTTTGTTTTGTTTTTTCGTTTTTTTTATGTTTTGTTTTTGTCGTTTTGTTTGTGTTTTTTATATTCGTTCTTTCGTTGTTAGTGGTGGGTTGTTGCTCTTTTTTTTTGAGGGGGGGGGGGGGGTATTTTGCTGTGCTTTTTATTGTTCGTTTGTTTTTCGAGGGTGGGGTGGATGTGATGTATATTAAGGGATTTTGAGAGAAGCAAAACAGTTTTAACAACATATTAGCTTACCGACTAAACCCCAACATGGCACATATGACTTTGGCTTCTTTGTCATCAAATTCGTCATCACAGATAGTCCCCCATGTTCCATTCATTTTAACTTCAACTCGACCTTTTGTTGGAATTCCATCGTCGTTTACTAATCGTATAGGCACTGAAATAAATACATCTGCATATTAATGATATATGCATGCAGTTATGCCAAAACAGGGTACATACGTATCAGTTCTACTGATTGAACTTTAGACTATTCATTCCTGTGTTATCTAGCATATCGCATTTATCTAACGTTCTAACCAGTTTAGCAAGCGATCACTCACAAAAATGGCAAAGAATTCTTATAATTACAAACTACACGACTTATTTAGTTAAACATATATATAAATAAATCAATTTCTGTTTTTTTTTTGTCTTGCCCTGTTTTTCGGTTTTGTGCTTATCGAAGGATAACATTCAGTTTTTTAGTGACATCGTCGTCGTTCGAATAGAGTAAATCGTATGACGCGGAATGTTTGTAATTATACTCATTTATGAATTGAACGTAATTATGTGTTTAACGTTCATGTAAATAATGAAAGACAGACCCACTTACACTGTGTGAACGGCTTAGCGCGTTACCGTGATATTATCCTGTTCAATGTCTAGAATTCCAAGCGAATAATAATTGCATTAACAGAAAATACTATGTAATAACAATCGAACTCTCTTTAAAAAAAAATAAAAAAAAAAATAGACGGTATAGGGGAAATCCGTATTTTGTGGTTCTGCTTTATCCGTCACATTTTTTCTTTAGTTGTTGATTTTTCTCTATAAAAATTAACCGATTCAACATTAACAGCTGTCACGTGACATCAGGTGGTCCGTTCCAAACATTTATAACAAAAGAGTATTTACACGTCACACTCATAAAATATGTAGGCGTTAAAGGTTCAAGTTGTTATCAGAGTTCTGAGTGTAGACTTTTAAAGTTTTGAATTCGGATTTTATAATACTGAATACAAATAGCAATAACACATATACAACATTGTTCGCACCTGAATTAAACACGCTTTAATCCCCTGCGCGTGCTGTGACCTCACCGTGGTGCAGAAGTGTAACATTCTCTTTGAGAATGGCCAATACAGCACAGCTCCCCTTTTGGGGCACGTTTTCGGCCGTGAGGTGCATCCCGTAATACTGGATAATGGGATCCTGGTGGTTGAGTTGGGGACATATCTACGGGTATGTTTTCTGGCAACACACCACTTTGGTCTGGAGTTCAGCCAGACGGGTGGTCAGGGAGGCTCGACCTGATTAATCGGCTGGGCATGCCAAGCTCTAGAGTAAACAACCTTTGTTTTGTTAATTTTGTCAAGAACAAACATAGTTTATATATAATTTGTATTTGTTGCTCTTGGGGCGGTGGCTGGGGTCAATCGGGTGATAATTTTTTTTTTTGCCTGAGTATTATCAACCATGTATCCCTGGCATGAGTGTCTGCTGGTTATCTGCAGCTTCATGTCCTCTTGTTGTACTCCGTGGTGGGTGGGGGCATGTATGATGAATCTTTATGACTCACAATATGGGTACAAATAACTCCCAAACTTCAGATGGAACCCCTGAAACGGGTCCACACCGGGGTTGCGGATTCCTCTTCTGATGAGGAAACTAGGGCTATTGTTACTTCAAAGAAGTCCAAAGTAATAACTTCTGAATCCTGGTCATCAGTTTCTCTGTTGATGGATCGTTGAGCAAAGTGTCACCGTTTGCTGTTCAGAAGGGTCTTAGCTGGCGAGTCAAAGACTGCTAAAAGATGAAAAATGGATCATTGCTGATAGAATGTTCGACTTGGACCCACTCTCGATGTCTTCTTAAGTCGAGAGTCTTGTGTGATGTACCAATTAGCGTATCGCCACATTCCTCCCTGAAATCTTCTAAGGGAGATATTCGGTCGAAATATTTGGAAGACGTCAGTGAAGAGGAAATAACTGACAACTTGACACCACAGGGTGTGACAACAGTGAGGAGAATCAGGATTCGCCGAAATAATGAACTTGTTCTGACGAAGACTTTGATTTTAACCTTTGAGAAGCCTACCCTTCCAGAGTCTGTTAAGGCTGGATATCTGCATACACCTGTTGTGCCTTTTGTTCCAAATCCGTTACGATGTTTTAACTGTCAAAAGATTGGTCATGGCCAAACTACATGTCAAAACAAGTTGACATGTGATCGTTGTGGTCAATTTGACCACGACAGTAAGACATGTACCAAGGACATTGTCTGTGTAAACTCTAAGGGAAACCATTTTGCATATTCGCGAGAATGTGCAAAATGGAAATTGGAAAAAAAAGGTGCAGCATGTCAAAGTTGAGAAACACTTGTCATTTCCTGAGGCTAGGAAATTGGTAGAGACAGAAGTATCTGTCGTAGTAGGGAAGTCCTATGCTGTGGCAGTCAAGGTCTCCACACGATATGCTGTCAATACTGACCGAACGTGGCGATATGATGAAGCAAAATATAAAAAGCTTTCAGATATTGAAAAAGCTGCAAAACATGCTGACAAGGCAGCTCAAAAACAACAAGAAGCTATTCAGAAACACATGACAACTACCGCAATGACCCAAGTGTCTTTGGATTTACAGAATCCTTCAGGTAGATCGACTGCAGTGCCAAAACCTATCAATAAACTATGGTTTACTGATACGTGCAAGGATGCACTTAAAGAGCGAGACAGGTTCCTTGAGAGGTTCAAACGTGAACGTTATGGAGATAACCTGGATGCTTATCATATTGCTAAGGCTAAGGCTCGCAGAGAGATTAGACACAGTAAGAAAACATCTTGGATAACCTTTGTCTCCAAGTTGAATTCACAAACATCAGTGAAATCTGTCTGGAATAGGATCCGTAAAATCAAAGGTAAAGAATCCGGTAATACATAGCATCATTTGTCTGTCAATGATACGGATGTTACATCGCATCGTGACATTGCTAATGCATTGGCAGACACCTTTTCTCATAATTCATCTTCTGCTTTCAGTACAGATGCTTTTACGTCTGTCAGAACTAAAGCTGAAAGGCAGTTCATAATTTTTTCATGTGAAAATGCTGAAGTATACAACAGGCATTTGTCTATGGAGAAATTGCAGGATACTCTTCGTAGAGCCCATGATACTTCAGTAGGATCAGATGAAATTCATTATCAGTTATTAAAACATTTACCTGCATCATCTTTGATGGTTCTTTTGAATATTTTTAATAACATCTGGGTTTCTGGTGACTTCCTTCTGATTGGAGGAAAGCAATTATTATTCCTATTCCCAAGCCAGGTAAAGATCCAACCAATCCTGCTAGTTATCGCCCTATCGCTTTGACAAGTTGCATTTGTAAAACCATGGAACGAATGCTCAATCGTAGACTTGTCTGGTATTTTGAATCCCACAAATTGCTTACTAACGTGCATTGTGGGTTCAGATCTAGACGTGGCACAGTTGATGATCTTGTTAGATTTGAAACGTTTTGTAGGGAAGCTTTCATCCATAATCAGCACTTGGTTTCAGTGTTTTTTTATTTGGAGAAAGCTTACAATACCACGTGGAAGTATGGGATTTTAAAAGACCTCCATGGCATGGGCCTTAGAGGTCGACTTCCAGTTTTTATTTCTCAATTTTTAAAGATAGATCTTTTAAAGTCCGGGTGGGGTCGACTTTGTCTGACATTCACCCACAGGAGATGGGTGTGCCTCATGGTAGTATCCTGTCAGTAACTGTATTTGCTGTGAAAATTAACTGCATCACCCAGTGTTTAATACCTGGTGTGGATTGCTGGTTATATGTCAATGATTTTCAGATTTGTTATAGATCGTCCATTATGAATATCATTGAACGTAAGTTGCAGCTTTGTTTGAATAAACTTCATCAATGGGCAACTGACAATGGCTTTAGATTCTCAAAAGCAAAAACGTTGTGTATGCATATCTGCCAGAAAAGACGTCTCCACTTTTGGACAAACATGCAGTTCCAGTTGTGGAGGAGACCAAATTTCTGGGGGTTATCTTTGACAGGAAGCTATCTTTTGTGCCCCATCTTAAATATGTTAAAAAGAAGGGCCTATAAGATCTTAATATTTTAAAAGTTATTGGTAATACGGAATGGGGAGCAGACAAAAAGGTTCTGATCCGTCTGTATAGATTTCTTGTGAGGTCTAAACTTGATTATAGATGCATTGTTTATGAGTCGGCACGCAAGTCTTACTTGCAGATGCTAGATCATCTACACAACCAGGGACTTAGGCTTTGTCTTGGTGCATTTAGAACATCTCCTGTAGAGAGCTTGTACGTTGATGCACACGAACCTTGTTTGGGTGCTAGACGTGCAAAACGTTCTCTGCAGTATGCACCCTACACATGATGCAGTGTTTCACAACAAATATATGAAGTTGTTTGATGCATTTGTACATTTAGTCTTCGCTTCAGCGATTTGTTTGTTTGTTTGTTTTTGTTTGTTTGTTTGTTTGTTGTTGGGTTGTTTTGGGTTTTTTTTTGTTGTTGTTGTTGTTGTTGTTGGTTTGTTTTTGTTTTTTTTTTGTTTGTTGTTGTTGTTTGTTTTTGTTTTTTTTGTTTTTTTTTTTTGGGGGGGGGGGGTCACTTTCCAACATTCCAACAACTGACACGTTAGAAACTCCTTCATGTTTAGCTTTACCACCTTGGTGTATTACACCACCTAAAATTGTGTTTGATATTGTGCATCTGAAGAACGATCGTACAGATGCTATTGTGTACAAACAATTTTTCATGGAAATTCAAAACAAGTACCGTGATTACATTCCTGTGTACACAGACGGATCACGGGATGGGAATTCTGTGGTTTGTGCTACAGTTTTTCCATCAGACACAATACTTTTCATGATATTGCCTGACTCAGCATCAGTTTTTAGTGCTGAAGTTTGGTCAGTCATTGCAGCCTTAGATGAAATCAAAGATTCGCTTGGATCCAAATTTATTATTTTTACCGACTTACTTTCGTGTCTCCAAGCTTTATGCAATATGAAGCTGGACCATCCTTTAATTGGGTGGTGATACGAAAGTGTGTCTTTTTATCCATTGCCAAATAAAGAAATTGTATTTTGTTGGGAGCCCAGTCATGTTGGCATCAGGGTTAATGAAAAGGCAGATTCAGCTGCCAAGTCTGCTTTGGATTTGTCTCATGCCAGGGTTGGTGTGCCATATACTGATTTTAAATACAGTATTAACCAATGTATCTTTTTGACTTGGCAACATGATTGGGACGGTGCGGTTGCAAACAAGCTTCGTGCTATCAAGCCAGTCTTGGGAGAGTGGCAGTCCTCCTATAGACAGGGCAGGAAGGTTGAAATAGTTTTGTGTCGTGCTCGCATCGGTCATACATATTTGACCCATTCATTTATCTTAAAGAAAGATCATTTACCTCAATGTGAGCACGGTCAGTGTACTTTGATGGTGCGCCACATTTTGGTGGCATGTAAGCATCTATAAGAAACTCGAACAGATATATTTGGTCAGAGAAATGTGATGGAATCATTTCAATTCCATCCAGAATTTGTTCTACAATTTTTACTCTAAATATTAATTTGATCTATTTGTGATATTTGTATTATTGCACAGTTCTTTACACTCTAAATTTTAATTTGAATTTGATCTATTTGTATTATTTCACATTTATTTACACTGTGTTTTAATGTAACTGTTGAATTTTTATACTGATGTTGATCATCACTTTATTTATTTACATTACCATAGTTTAACACCCAATAGCCGATGTATTTTTCGTTCTGGGTTGTCGTTAAACATTCATTCATTCATTCACTCTTTAATCTTCCTCTTACTACGTAGCAGCTCTGGAGTGCACTTTCTCCAAGCTGGTGTGAGTCATATATTAATGTGCCAACTGAGATGGCAGTGCTCATAATGGATGCCACCGGTGGGGCAGGATATTCTCACCGTTCGCGAACGCGTATTATGACAGTGATTCATTTGTGCATATCGTCTGAACTGTACTTATTCCAATGGGATCTGTCCGGTGCTATTTTTTAGTAAACAAATCTGCAAGTGGCAATCTTCATTGTGGCTGTGCAAGAGGAAAGACATCTCCAGTAAAGGATCTCCTCTGGAGTGGCTGTTCCTATAGACGACGCATTAGATAGAGAATCATGGACAAACCACTATTTTGCTAAAACACAAAGTATTTAGTGAATGCTGGTACGGAGTATAAGAAACAAAACTGAGGACTAAGTAACATACGTTGACAGCTGACACCGGCATCCTCCGAGTGACCACAGTTTTCTACCTTCCAGCCAGGGAAAGAGCACTGGTCAAGGTACTGCTCGTCTCCCCTACACTTGAGATCATCCATCCATACTGGATCCGCGCCTTGTCCAAAGTGTGCACTCCCATAGACAGTAGCTTGAATACTGCAATGTAACTTTGTAATACAGACATAATTTCATCAAGTCCAGAGATACCAACAATTAAAGGGGTCAATAATCTCCAGTAACGGATCTCCTCATGAGTGGCTGTTCTCCTATAGACAAGAACTACATATTGACAATTTATGGAATCATCCACTATTCTGACAAATGCCCATTCGACTCTGCATTGTGCAGGGATACGGCCATGATCACGTATTACGGTGTTGTCGTTCAGATGCATTAATTCCTCTTGCAAGTGATGTTTAGGAATGTTAATCATAATCTGCACAGTAATTATATTTAAAAAATAAAATAAAATGAAATAAAATAATTAATATAATAATAATAATAATAATAATAATAATAATACTTTATTTTTTTTATTTTTTTTATAAAACAAATAAACAAAATTCGAAAAAAAGGACACTACTATCAGCTAAATCTGACTGAATCCCTCAAAGCGTTTAACCGTCTGAATCCCATCAAAGAGGTTTACCTTCTAAATATCAATTAGATCCATTTTACTTTTTAATACCAATGTTTCTGTCTGAATCCAATTAATTAAATCAGTTTTACCGATTAAATCCCATAAATGAATTTTATTACCTGAATATCAATCAAGTCAGTTTTACTAAGTGACCCATCAAAACCGCCTGAATCCAATGAGTTAAATTTAACTTATTTATACGTTTTACCGATTGGATCCATTCAGTTAAATGATCAATGGATTTTACCGCTTAAATATCACATAAATCGGCTTTAGCGACTGAATCTCATCAACACGTTTTACTGCCCGAATCCAATCAGTTAAATCAGTTTTAACGATTGAAGTTCATCAATGAGTTTTACCGCCTGAATAACAATTAAATCGGTTTCACTGACTGAATCCCAGCAAAACGTTTTACTGTATGAATCCAATGAATTAAATCAGTTTTACCGACTGAATCCCATCATGGCACAGACCACCCCAGCGTCCTTCTCGTCGAATCCATCATCACACACAGTTCCCCACGTCCCATTGATCTGAACCTCAACTCGACCCTGTGTTGGAATTCCTGATCCATCCACTAACCTCACAAATACTGTAATTAATAAATGTAATATGATGTTGCAGTAGATCATCTACATAGCATTGTACATGACTGCAACTTAATTTTTTGTTAAAACAACACACACACACACACACACACACACACACACACACACACACACACACACACACACTACAGGATGAAACCTGTTAACAAATACGTATTTAACCGGAACATTATTGAAATTGGGTGCTGTAGTGTGTGTATTAGTGATTAATATGTGAAGAACCTTCCATCAGTGAACTCGAAAATAAGCAGTGTCATGGTATTTAACGTCAAACATAGGATTGTCGTTGTATTAGAGTGGGAATCTTTGACTACCGTTTGGTAGGCAGCGATTGGGCAGATTTATATACATTGGCGTCAATAACTGTCCAAATGTCCGTCTAACTATCTTCAGCCAGGGTACTCGGGCTAGAAAAAAAGGGGCAAATTTTGATTGTTGAGTGTGTGAGGGTCTGCCACCACAACTCCGATAGGTACGGCCCTGAATCGTTAGCTAATTGTTGAGCTACACCAAATCACGTACATTGACAGCTGACACCCACGTCCTCCCCGTGGCCACAGTTGTGTTTGCCCCAGCCGTTAGAGGTGCATTGATCTAGGTAGAGCTCGCTGCCCGTACAGTTGACGTTATCCAACCATATCGGGTCTTTCCCTTGTCCAAAGTATGCACTGCTGTAAGCTCTGACGTGAGGGCTGAAAACAAACATACAGCGATAAACAAAGGTTGCACACCAGCATCCACTTCTGTATGCATGTCAGTCAATATCGATATTTCCGAACACGTCGGAAGCAGGTAGGTAGGGGAAAAAGGGAGAGGGGCTCACTAACTCCCAACTCTGAGACATTGTCACATTGATCTGACAGAGAGAAAAACTTCCCAACTCGTTTATGTTTAAATTGTTTTAAAGGTAATGATATTGTTTTGTGGTTGGGTTCGGGTGTGTGTGTGCGGGAGGGGTAGCCTATTTATTGTTTGTGTCTTTATTGGGTGGGGTTTGTTTGTGGTTTTTGTTTGTTTCTGTATGTTTTCTTGTGTGTATTGTTTTAGAACTAGAGCTATAGAGAGAGAGATTGAGTCAGTGAATGAAACGACTGGCAGACAGACAGAAACCAACATGACATTACATACCTAAAGAACCCTAAGCTGCGACAGACAACCTGAGCATCTTTTGTATCAAAATCATCATCACATATTGAACCCCACTGACCTTCGTGGTAGATTTCAACTCTTCCTTGATAATTGGTCGTACCATTTACCAAACGAACTGGCGACCAATATGTAGCTGCTATAAATCAAAACAAATGCATTACATTGCATTGCATTGCATCGCATCGCATCACATCACATCACATCACATCACATTACATTATACATTACATTGCATTGCATTACATTACATTATATATTACATTGCATTACATTACATTACATTATACAGTATATTGCATTGCATTGCATTACATTACATTATACATTACATCACATTACATTACACTTACATTACATTACATTACATTACATTACATTACATTACATTATACAGTGTATTGCATTTGGGACATACGTGTTAAGCTAGATTTACTAACACAGGTATTTATAATTATTGTGTGTTTTCATCTAGCTATTAGCCTATTACTACCTACGTTAATATGTTAAACACTGTCGCTGAGCATTTATGAAATAATAATAATAATAATAATAATAATAATAATAATAATAATAATAATTAAAACGAGCAAAATATTTTAGTAATAAAAAAGTGTTTTACGTAACGCTGTTCAGTACATACACCCCCTGTAACGCTACAAACATTTGGACATACACCCATCACCCCTCGAACGTTACATACTATTTAAATGACCCTGGTGTCTAGAGTGGGCCGTAGCTCAGTGGTGAAACACCCGTCTGATGCGTGGTACCTTTAGGATCGATCCCAGTCGGTGAGCTCATTGTACTATTGTTCATTCAAGTCGGTGCACCACGAGTGGTATAGCAAAGGACGTGGTATGTGCTACTAATGAAACATGTAGTTGGTTTTCTCTCAAAGATTAAATATCAAAATTAACAAATGTTTGGCAATAGCAGATGTTTTTGTTTAAAAAACATCTAGCCTGTGCCACCCCACTAGAGGCTGTACAAACACCCATCAACACTCCAGATATCGTTCCTATATCGTTCCTATTCCAAAGGCTTATATAGGCTATATGCTATGGGTCTGTATCTTTGATCTATTTCATTTGGTAATAAATGCTTGTATATAGAAGAAGAAAAAGGTTTTAGAAATAAAATGGCAACACTGGCTGTTTTATTTTATGAATAAAAATTATATATAGTTGGTTTCTTCTTCTTGTTGTATTTGGGTGGGGTTTTTGTTTACATATAAGTACGTAACTTCAAACCTAACCTCATGATGACATCATATGATATCCACCCCACCCCTTCTCCTCGATGCGCGGTCGGTGTGGGATCGATCCCCGTCGGTGGGCCCATTGGGCTATTTCTCGCTCCAGCCAGAGCACCACGACTGGTATATCAAAGGCCGTGGTATGTATTACCCTGTCTGTGGGATGGTGCTTATAAAAGATCTCCATACTATAAAGAAAATACATTTGACATCATAGACAATGAAATTACCAACTACACAGAAAAAAATAGACCATTACTACTACTAGGTGATTTTAATGCTAGAACAAAAAAAATTTCCTGATTACACTATAATTGACACAGACACAGACATGCTAAATAATATAGAAAATGACTTGTTGGATTTGTTTAATGACATCTTTAAATTAGAATCATATAATGTACCTATAGAGAGATCAAGCCAGGATTCAGGCAAAGTAAATAGTTATGGTATTAACCTATTGAATTTATGTCAATCACACAATCTATATATAGTGAATGGCAGATTGGGTGATGATAAACATGTGGGGAAAGTTACTTGTAAAGACTGTAGTGTTGTAGATTATGCCATTGCCGCTCATCATATATTTAAAATAAAAAATGTTTTTCAAGTGTGTGCATTTGACCCACTTTTCTCAGATGTTCACTGCGGCCTAATACTGAGCATAGACATAAATAAACAAACATGCTATAATGATACAGTTGGAATTATAACATCTCCTACAAAAACGAAGCCAGAAATGTCTACTGAATTCAAAAATAAAATCAATGGGGACTCACTTGCAAACATATTAACAATCCTTGGTAATCAGTCTGTTGACGTCCAAGCACGTGTCGATAAAACAACACAGAAGCTGAACAATCTATTATATGTACGCTATGCGGAAAGTACCATGAAGCCAAAAAAAAACGTATAACTTGTATAAAACTGTAGAAAATAAGATAAGACTAATAAATGCAAGTAAATCATACAAAAAGTTCCTTTTGAGAGAACAGTCAGTCCAAACATTTAATATAGAAAACCAAATGCGTCAACTAAGAACAACCGACCCTAAAGCCTTTTATAAACTACTCAAACGAGCAAACGAAGAAAAAACGTACCACCTCTAGATAATTTTTATATATTAAATTAATATATTAATATAAATAAATGTAGATAGTATAGACTTAGACGGAGAATTTTTTTTAAAATCAAAGGATAGAAGGAGAAATAATAAAGGCTATAAAACAGTTGAAAAATGGAAAGGCACCAGGAATTGATAACATCATCAATGTATATGTTAAAACGACTGCGGACATGATGTTGCCAGTCTATGTAAATTTGTTCAACACAATCCTGGAAAACGGAGTTTATCCTAGCGAATGGCTAATTGGAGTTATTAAGCCCATTTTCAAAAATAAAGGCAGTCGCTTATTACCAGAAAACTATAGGCCAATAACGTTACCATGTTGCATTTCGAAACTATTTACAACAATTTTAAATAACCGATTAAACAAATTTATTGAAGAAAACGACATATTGAACGAAGCCCAAACTGCTTTTCGACAAGGTTATTCCAACACAGACCATCTATTTAATATACATTCACTGACAGAAATTTTAAAGAAAAGAAAAAAGAAACTATTCTGTGCTTTTGTTGACTTCCAAATTGCCTTTGATTTAATTTCTAGAACATGTCTGTGGCAAAAACTATTACACAATAACATAAATGGAAAATTCTTTAAAATAAAAAATAAAAATGTACCAAGGAATAAAATCATGTATTTGTACAGTCATTTGAACCTCAGAACAGTTCCCTTGCAACATCGGAGTCCGTCAAGGAGAAAATTTGTCGCCAGTCCTATTCTCTCTCTATTTAAATGATCTAGAAAACTTATTAAAATTTCAAAATTGTAATGGAGTATCCTTAGACAAATATGGTATGGAAACTTTTTGTGATCTGACCCTGCACTTCTTATGCCTATTATATGCTCACGATACCGCGCTTCTCGCAACTAATGCCTCTGACTTGCAGCAATCACTAAATGTATTTTCCACGTATTGTAACAAATGGAAACTAAAAGTCAATGCAAATAAAACTAAACTAATTATGTTTAATGGTAATGGAAACGATTACAAGAAGGTATTTACACTTGGAAACCATGAACTTGAAAACGTAAAAGAATACAAATACTTAGGCTTAACTTTTACAAAACTAAACAAATTTAATATAACCAAAAAAATACTAAAACAAAAGGCAATAAAAGCAATGTACTTTGTTCTATCAAAATCTAAAGATAACAACTTTTCAGTGGAATGTAAACTAAAACTAGTTAACTCAATTGTACTTCCGATTCTTTTATATGGATGCGAAATATGGGGTTATGAAAATACTGATATTGTCGAAAATGTTCATATTACAAAAAGGTACCCCACTTTTCATGCTATGTGGAGAATTAGGAAGAAAACCCCTTAACCTCAACAAAGAATTATAAGTTTCTCGGCCCGAATTGTATCAGGTAAACGTACGAAATCAACATTTCTGCTGCACGAATTAATGTCACACGACTCAATTCTAAATGGATATAACTATAAATGGATGGAATATATGGAAGATATATTCAATAACTTGGGTATGACCGATATTTGGCTGACACAGAAATTTTCTTCTATAAAGCTGCTTCTTGACCACGTAAAGCTAAGACAAAATTATCAATATCTACAACAATGGAATAGTGATATATCTACATCATCAAGAGGTAAAACGTACGCTATATTTAAAGAAAACCTTAGTTTAGAGAAATATCTAATCCTATTACTACAAAAGTCCTGGACTACTTTACTAAAATTTAGAACCTCCAACCATTATATGCCTATTGAAACAGGGCGCTAGAACAACACCCCAGTGAAACACAGAACATGCATCTTATGTAATACAAATGACATAGGAGATGAATGTCATTATTTATTCACCTGCACATTTTTCGTAAATGTACGTCACTAATTGTTAATGCCATACTATTATATTAAACCCAGTATACTGAAATATAAGCGTTTGATGACTAATAATAAAAAATAAGTGCCCTTAAAGGGACATTCCCGAGTTTGCTGCATTGTAAGATGTTTCCGACTAATAAAATATTTCTACGATTAAACTTACATATTAAGAAATTATCAACAAATTCCATAAACCCTAAAACTACAGCTGCCTACAAATGAAAATATATACACTATCCATTATTGCCATTATCTATTTGTTTACGAATATGTATGTGTGTGTGGGTATATGTACATGTATGTGTGTGTTTGTATGCGTATATGTATGTATATGTATGTGTGTGTATGTATATATATGTATGTGTATGTGTATACGTATATATGTATGAGTGTTTGCGTATATTTTTGTGCATGTGCAGTATGATGATTGTCCCACACCATACATAGCTGTGTTAATACCATTGCATATTACATTGTGAATTTATTACATATATGCATTGTACTGTATACATATATATTATCTCCTGTAAAACCCATCTTGTCACTGTGAAATATTGTTATTTCATATTCCCCATATGCCGTTGTGTAACGGCCTGCGAGAAATAAAGTTCTGTTCTGTTCTGAGAAACAAAATAAATGAGGTGTTATGTTAGGTGTCTGAAGGCGGCGGTCATTAAAAATGCCACGTGTTAGGATTATTTAATGACTCATGATCTTATTCATCTGTAATCAACGGTTATACTCCACTGAAGGATTAGCGGTGACATGAAACAAACAAATGAGTTAAACATGCCACATGGGTAATAACCTTCAATTAAACACAATATTTTCTGCAAGTCAATGGATTCCCAGTCTGGGGCTCCACGCGGTAAGACGTGTTTGTTTCGCTTGTGCACACTGCACGAGCTATTTTCAAAATTCTGCCCCCCCCCCCCCCCCCCCCCCATCCCGAGTCAGGCCACCGATCTTATCGGAGGTCGGACTCGGGATGGGCGTGTTCGAAACCCTAGTGGTATATGGGCACGTTAAACTAGTTATCATCATCAGCAGCAGCAGCAGCAAGTCAATGTCAATGTTTTGCGAAATGTATTAACCAATACGTTTGCATGCAAAATGCCACCGAAAAATCGTACTGCTTTAAAGTTAGAACAGAGAATCGACGTTATTAACAAATCTGAGAAAGGCAATTTAAGTGTGCGAGAGATCGCCGATCATTTTGGTGTAGGGCGTTCTCAGATAATTCTATTTTAAAAAGGACAGCTGGTGCTCTGGCCGATTTTGACAATAATGTTTCAGCTGAAAGAACAAGGCAGAAGAAAACAACAGGCAATGATGACATAAACAAGCTAGTGTGGGAATAGTTTAAAAATGCGACAGTTGTGATATGTTTTAATATATGGGTTCTAATTTTGAACCTGTATATAAGGGTCACCTGTCTATAACGGCCACTTTTGTCATGTCCCTTGGGTGGCTGTTATATACAGGTTTGACTATATATAGATATAGATATAGATATAGATATAGATATAGATATAGATATATAGATAGATAGATAGATAGATACAAGTGTATATATATATATATATATATATATATATATATACATACATACATACATACATACATACATACATACATACATACATACATACATACATACATACATAGATGGATGGATAGATAGATAGGAATATCTGGAGGAATACAATCTCTAGTGGAAGAGACACAGTCTCTAGTGGCATTAACACCAACACAGAGACACACACACAATTGTTGCACGCAATCAACACCATCCCCGAAACGGGGAACATATTGCATCAACAATATTTTGAATGGATATGCAATTTTAAACCGGATTGAATAAAGTGTGAGTGAGATGCGCTGCTTCCTATAGGTTACGTAGAACAATGGGACAACTCTCGACGCACGATTCCTCCACACTGAAGACGTGTGTGTGCTCACTTTCCGGTTGGTGATTGACGGAAATGGTCCACACTAACATCGGAAACAACCAATGTAGATACTGCATTTAACCCAAAACGTAATCACTCATTCAGCCGTTCTCCGTCCATCCATCCATCCATCCATCCATTCTTCCATTCATCCATCCTTCCATCCTGCCCCTCCATCTCTCTCCGTCCGTGCATATCCTGTCCGCCCCTCTATTCATCCATCCATCAATATCGCTGCCCGTCCATCCCACGGGCGTTCGGGTCCTGGTCTGTGGTTATAGGTGTATGGTTAGTACCAGTCGATGGAACACCGATGCGCGCTACACTATATGGCTTGTGTTCATTTAGAGAGAGAGAGAGAGAGAGAGAGAGAGAGAGAGAGAGAGAGAGAGAGAGAGAGAGAGAGAGAGAGAGAGAGATGAACATCGGCTATATAGCGTAGAGCGCATCGGTGTTCCATCGACTGGTACTAATCCGAACGCCCCTGATCCCTCCATTTACCACTCAGTCATCCATCCGTTCTACTGTCCACCCATGCATTTTTCATTCATCCATCTGTCCATCCATCCATCCATCCATCCATCCATCCATCTATATATCTATCTATCAAATTTATGTCCCTCGTGAAATATGTTTCACTTGTCACTAAAGTTCGTGACGAGTGAACATTATTTCACTCGGGACATAAATTTTATAATAAATGGTAACTCGTTTATTATTCTCTCTCTCTCTCTCTCTCTCTCTCTCTCTCTCTCTCTCTCTCTCTCTCTCTCTCTCTCTCTCTCTCTCTCTCTCTCTCTCTCTCTCTCTCTCTCTCTCTCTCTCTCTCTCTCTCTCTCTCTCTCTCTTTCTCTCTCTCATATAATATGTGATATTTTCAGTGTAATCATAGTATGTGATATTTTTAGATTTGCAAATTAGATGTAAATTAATCGAGGTCACGGTACTAGGTTTATTGACATTTAAGCTAAAGTACTAGGGTGACACTCGATAATTGACATATGCATTCATAGTCATCAAATAAAAACATGTATTATGCTCGCCAGAGGCTCGCATAATACAATTTTTATTCCTAATATATGATATTGACGATACCGAAAAACACTCCGGTAATAATAACCTCTCTCTCTCTCTCTCTCTCTCTCTCTCTCTCTCTCTCTCTCTCTCTCTCTCTCTCTCTCTCTCTCTCTCTCTCTCTCTCTCTCTCTCTCTCTCTCTCGCTATTTCTCTGGCTATTTCTATAAATAATGTAACAGAAGATCTTTTATATGCACTCTCCCATAGTTAGGACAGTACATACAGCAGCTTTTGAAGAAGGAAAAAGAAGTAAGAAAGTGATTTCTTGAAAGTTGTTATTGTTTGTTACTAGTAATATGGTTCTTAAGCCTTTTTAATGTGTTCATAAAATAGTTACATATGAAGTAAATACATTGTTATATTCATGCCCAATGTAAGGCAAAAAATGAGGGGGTGGGGGGTGGGGGGGGGGGGGGGGGGGAGTTGGTCTCTGTCCAAACCAGAGTTCCAGAAATGACGCGGCTTTGTTTGTTTGTTTCTTTTTTTTCTTTTTTAAACATGGATTGCACAAAAATGGTGGTTATATTTAATACCGAAACAAGTGCACATTTAAATTGAAATCAGAATGTACGTCCTAATTCACGCGCGATGACACTTTGGCTCCAAATGTGGTTTTACATTATAAAAAGAAAACCCTGGCAAAATTCGACGTCCTACCGCTGAAACAAAAATAACCAAAACACGTTGACTCGCAAGGAACAAAATCGACATTTATTTTGTTTGGCCTAATACATTTTCATTCGACGCAGTATATGTAAGCAGTGTGGTAAACCACTTTGAAAAGCCAAGTATCTTGGTTTTATCTTACCTGTTTTAAGTGACAATACCACAAGAAGACACGTCCATACATACACATATTGCCGTCGAAAGAAAGAAAGAAAGAAATGTTTTATTTAACGACGCACTCAACACATTTTATTGACGGTTATATGACGTAAGACATATGGTTAAGGACCACACAGTTTTTGAAAGGAAACCCGCTGTAGCCACTACATGGGCTACTCTTTCCGATTAGCAGCACGGGATCTTTTATTTGCTCTTCCCACAGGCAGGATAGCACAAACCATGGCCTTTGTTGAACCAGTTATGGATCACTGGTCGGTGCAAGTGATTTACACCTATCCATTGAGCCTTGCGGAGCACTCACTCAGGGTTTGGAATTCGGTATCTGGATTAAAAATCCCATGCCTCGACTGGGATCCGAACCCAGTACCTACCAGCCTGTAGACCGATGGCCTAACCACGACGCCACCGAGGCCGATATTGCCGTCGATGTACCCCACATACGACATTCATTTTGGCCGCATGTTACCAGAGATGTTTAGACCTTCAAACCAATCTGTTACACTCCTGTCTCTCTGCCTTTACTTCCGTGTTGCTCGAGTATTCTCTACAGGGACGAAAGTAGGGGTGGGGTGTCGGGGGTGGGGGTGGAGGTGGTGGTGTGAGGTTGTTTTCATTTAGGGCCTACGGTTATTTTCGTGCTTATATCCATTTAAAGTTCAAGCACGCTGTTTTGGGGCACACACACACCAACTATCTGGGCGGTCTATCCATGACAGTGGGTTAATGGTTAGTTGTCAATGGTTAGTGAGAGAGAAATCGGTGTAGTGATCTTACACTTACTCACTGAGTCGTTAAAACTCGCTTTGTGAGAGAACTGGTACCACAATCTAATTAAAATTAGCTCCACTATTACATGTGGATCTAACAGCAGCCCGTTGGAGCTCATGTCCAGTTGACCTTTCATTCGACCAATCAAAACATTACTTGCAAAATCATGCCAGTGATTTGAAAAGAATATGAAAACATTCGGGATTACGCCGAGGATATACGAACTGATTCGGGTGAATTACGAAGTATGCTGGAAACTAATTTCAATATAAAATTTTATATAAAATGCGTTTCGAGACAAAAAACCCAACAACAAACCCGTGATGGTATAGCCATAAAATCAGTTTATATTACTATACAATCCAGAGTTTATTACTTCACTTTTCCCCGTTTTTTCAATGTTGAAATAGACCAACAAGTTCGCCTATTGCATAAATAATCTCCGCCGATATTGTTTAGAATTTGTATGCTCCCGAATAACACTATAAAAGGCGAAGTGTAATTGGTCGATATTTAAATTGTTATTTATAGATGAAATGTCACCCGGACATGGGAGTCCACGCAATGCTGTTAGATCTACTGGTAGATCAGTAGAGCTAATTTTAATCAGATTGCTGGTACTGGGATGTTAAACCAGTTGTTTGTTTGTTTTTGTTTTTTGTGTGGGGTTTTGTGTTGTGTGTGTATGTGGAGGGGGTGGAGTATTAAGCTATTGATATAGGTGCCAAAGGAACCCCTCCCACCGGCTCTGACCACCTTACGCCCCTGCCCCATCCGTGTTTTGTTTATATGTGGCAATACAGCTAGAATTAAGTTTATATGTGACAATACGGCTAGAATAAGGCGCGTGTGCAGAGAATTATGTTTATATGTGACAATACGGCTAGAGTTATGCGCGTTGCAGATAATTATGTTTATAATTAAAAAGTCTCTGTTAGTCGATAACGTCTTTCAAATTGTAGCAAACTCAGGAATGTCCCTTTAATATAGTATACTTACTTTTTAAGACATAATACGTCTTTAAGTATAACCGTAGAATGCATGTTTAATCCACTTCTTAATATTCTGTGTATCAAAGTACATGTTACAAACACACCACCACTAACATCTAGAGAAAGACTACAATTCCAACATCTGATTTTGAATGAGATCATGTTAGGCTGCCAAAGTTCCTAGAAGGCCTGTAATGGAGGGGGTGATTATTTACGTTTGTATAAGCTAAATGGATCGTCTTAGAGTGTTTGTTGTAACACATACAAAAAAAGAGTTACATTTGAGAAAAAAAATTACTTTGTGCAATTTGATTTCATCTAGTACCACTGTGTTAAGTAGCCTTGTGCTTGAAATATGTATGAGGTACCTGTAACAAAACGTACACACATTTTGTTCGAAACTAGGGATGCTGTAAAAACATCTGTTTATACTAAACAATAGCCACGAAAGGTGCCATTGTCTTCAGTTAATACTTTGAGGTATGGGTTGTAGTAATGATATTTATGGGTCATAGTTTGGTTGATATAACGCATATAGTGTTTTTAAACACAAACGTTAACATGGTCGCCTATGGGATTTTATTTGGTATAGTACACGCTACAATGTTGCCGTTGGAACGGGGGTAATTGGGTGACGTCATGAGAAAACCATCTATATGTATTAATGCTTGCCTCTCCGGCCTTATTTCCTGCGCACTTGATTAAGTTTAGGAATGATTTACAGTGAGACTGAAAGGTGATACGTACACTGCCGCTGCATGGTGCAGTCTGTATTTATGTGATAAAAAACATAAGCAATTCTGAAGGGAAAAAGAAAAAAACACAGAAAAAAAACCCCCATGTTCTTTGCAGTATATGTATGCTGTGTGGTAAAACAGACTTTGAACATCCAGATATATTGGTTTTATCTTACCTGTTTTAAGTGGCAATACCACTAGAAGACACGTCCATACATACATATATTGCCGTCGATGTACCCCACATACGACATTCATTTTGGCCGCATGTTACAAGAGATGTTTAGACCTTTAAACCAGTCTGTTACACTCCTGTCTCTCTGCCTTTACTTCCTTGTTGGTGTTGCGCAGCTCGAGTGTTCTCTACAGGGGCGCAGGGACGGGTCGGAGGTTAGGGGTTACGGTGTTTGTTTTCATTTATAGTTATTTTCGTGCTTATATACATTTGAAGTTCAAGCACGCTGTTTTGGGCGAACATACCAGGTATCTGGGCTATCTGTCCACGACACTGGGTTACTGTTTAGTACGAGAGAAATCAGTGTAGTTGTCTTACACATACCTATCGATTCGTCAAACTCACTCTGGGTATGAGCCGGTGCCGAGAATGTGAACCCAGGCTGTTGTGTTTTGTTGTTGTTGGTGGTGGTTTTTGTTTTTGTTTTTGTTTTCTTTTACAGTATAGTATTAGGCTATCCATATAGGTGTCCAAGTACAACCTCCCCCCAGTTTAGACCAAGCTGCGCCACTGCTACATCCGTGTTATGTTTATATGCCACAGTACTAGAGTAAGGCGCGTGTGCAGATAATTAGGTTTATATGTGACAATATGGCTAGAGTAATGCACGTGTGCAGAGAAATATATTTATATGCGACACTACGGCTAGAGTAAGGGGCGTGTGCAGATATTTATGTTTATATGCGACACTACGGCTAGAGTAAGAAGCGTGTGCAGATAATTCATGTTTATATGCGACAATACAGCTAGAGTAAGAAGCGTGTGCAGATAATTATGTTTATATGCGACAATACAGCTAGAGTAAGAAGCGTGTGCAGATAATTATGTTTATATGCGACAATACGGCTAGAGTAAGGCGCGTGTGCAGATATTTATGTTTATATGCGACAATACG
Source organism: Gigantopelta aegis (assembly GCF_016097555.1). NCBI lineage: Eukaryota > Metazoa > Mollusca > Gastropoda > Neomphalida > Peltospiridae > Gigantopelta > Gigantopelta aegis. Next base: position 41,881,258 of record NC_054710.1, read on the forward strand.
GCTAGAGTAAGGCGCGTGTGCAGATAATTATGTTTATATGCGACAATACGGCTAGAGTAAGGCGCGTGTGCAGATAATTATGTTTATATGCGACAATACGGCTAGAGTAAGGCGCGTGTGCAGATAATTATGTTTATATGCGACAATACAGCTAGAGTAAGGCGCGTGTGCAGATAATTATGTTTATATGCGACAATACGGCTAGAGTAAGGCGCGTGTGCAGATATTTATGTTTATATGCGACAATACGGCTAGAGTAAGGCGCGTGTGCAGATAATTATGTGTCAATTTGTGTTAAGTCTGACATCCAAATGCTCGATTAAGAACTCAGTACTATGTCTAGTCGCTTTTGTTTTAATTGTGGGCAAATAGTGGCATGGGGTAGCTTGTCTTTAAATGAACTTCATATTATTACATCTTTTATCAAATTTTCGCTCTTTAAAGTCGTAAACCCTAGTTTCAACCTGTGAAAAAGGACTTTATGTTTGGTCCATCTACACATTTGTAACACACCTGGATAAAGTTACAATAGAGTGCAACAAAGAGTCTGTAACTTTAAAACGGTGAAATACTGTTACTTCTCAGAAGTACGTGCATTTTTAGAATTATATAAAAACAATGCATTTCGTGGTAATACAAACACCATGATAACCAGAAACACTTTGAAGGTGTGGACATGGATAATCTAAACAATAAAATACAAGTAATATCATAGTTTGAATTATCAAAAATGGCTCTAACAGTGCAAAATATGTCGTAGTTTTTAAAATCTAGGGTCTGTCACTTTAACTTAAGCTAACTACGTAGCGGAACGGTCGTTGCTAAAGTAGTGTTGGAAATAGAATAAAAATTATTTTCGTCGATTATTTCTTTCATATTAAACTGACAAGTAAATATTTTGTAAATAACTATTTTATGATATCCTACCTGATTTAGCATTTACTTGTTTGGGCTCGTATTGATGCACATGGTGTGTTTACTCTTAAAATTAAAAGAAATATGTCAGTAAACAGGTGATTTGTGCACTTTATTGGAAGAGACTATATCAGATTTTGATCGATATGTATCAATTTCATTGCTGTTACAATATGTGAGGGATCGTCTCAAACGTTTGCTAAAATCCACCATTTTCAATTCTGGTGCTACTTTAGCGAGGTTGCACATAATGGCACTGATGATATTCTGATTCAATCCACAGAACATGATCCTTTGCGTTTTGTCATGTTGCATATCATGGCACTGATGATATTCTGATTCAATCCACAGAACATGATCCTCAGCTTTTTGTCATTCCGCTCGGGTGATCCTAGCAAGGATGCCTAGACTAACTGCTTCACATTCGAGAGTTTTAATGTAGTATTGTTACTGGCAATGAATACTTTGCAGTTGCCCCAAATGAGTTCGATAGGAATCAACTCGGAGTGCTTTGTTGCAACCCCTATTGTAATTTCAACCCCTATTGTAACCGGCTAGTGCAGATTACAATAAACGTTGCACTTGCAGTGCAATCGCAACCCCTACTGTAATCAACGTTTTTATTTCATTATTTTAATAGGGGTTGCAACAGTGCCTAACTGGTGTACGTAACACAACGTGGCCATTCCTAGCAGCAATACTGTCCGTTTTGTACTAGATATGGATTTTTTATTTTGCCTTATGTTCTACATGAGCTACGCTTTAGTTTCAGTTGACTTGTAAGGTGCATCACATGAAGTGAGATAATCCTGCATTTGTGCCTTACGGCTGGTAATGGTAGGCATGTTGCATCCAGGTTCACGCACATTATGATAACTAGCATTATCCATCACAATAACACTTGTCGAGGGACAAGTTGATGGTCTTAATTACCTCTGCTTTTTGAAGTCCCCATATCTGATAACCATAACACAATACACTAGATACATATGTGTATGTGTATGTATGTGTATGTGTATGTGTATGTGCATGTGTATGTATATTATGTATATGCATATGTGTTGCAGGAGTCTGAACGAGTACTCCATGACAACTATATATTATTGCATGGATACGTGTTTAGTATGTGTGTTATAAATAAGGATAATTTACCCATGAAATATAGACTCGGGGAGAACAGCTTCTATGCACATGCCTTGAAATTCTCTAACAAAGCACAAATTCTACTGGAAGATCCGAGAGAGAGTTTTGTTATAGTCATAAATTATTATTACATGTTGGAGTTAAACATTACCACCTAGAAACCAACTTGTGACTTCTGTTATTCATTTAAACAAAACAAGGAAAAGCTACACTATGTTGATATCACAACTTCTAAGATACCTTAAGGCATGCTTTTTGTATGACGATTTTAAACAACGCCATATCGTTCTGGCACAGAAGTTGTTCCATGAGGATGATCATGGCTAGTGACTCCTGTGGGCATTAGAAAGATATATGATAGACATGTGGAGGCTATATTTTCTAAATACAATGCATCACTGACAAAAATTATGGATGATGCAATTCCATACTTTGAACTAAGTCTTGTAATACGTACAACATTATTGGAGTTAAAATATAGCCAGGGATACCTATACACTTTAAGATAATAAAAGACACATTGTATATACAGACATTGTCATTTAAAGCAGGAATATATGTTTAATAGGTTATTTTATTTGCTAAAAATACTCTGTTAGTCGAAAATATGTTACAATGGCAGCAAACACAGGACAATATCTTTAATGCATGTTTTGTCTTTGGTTTAAATACCTGTGGTTTTAGGAGAAACACGTTATAAGGTACAGGATGCAGAATAAGAAAGCTAGTCCAATTCATTCAGAGCTCGAGAGGAACAGTGTCATCCTGACTTATTTAAGTATTGAGTATTAAGTATTTGATTAATTATTTAACTTATTGACTCATGGGCTTCAATCCGGCTTTAAAAGTGGGGGGACGTATTTGTGTGCGTGTGCGTGTGCGTGTGTGTGTGATATATATATATATATATATATATATATATATAAAGGAATGTCAATGAAAATCCTAAAGCTACACATTAGTAGTAAAACGTTTAATTTAAAAAAATAAAAATAAAATTTGTTTTGTTGTTGTTGTTTTTGTTGGTGGTGTTGTTGCTGTTGCTTTTGCTAAACGAAAAAGTGGGGGAGGGGACACTTATACAGATTGTCCCCCGGCGTTGATAGATGAGGGGACGCGTCCTCCCTGCACCCCACCGATCGACGCCCATGTATTGACTTAAGTATTTATTAGATAAGTTTCATTTTCATCACTTTTCCCTTCTCTTCAAATCAGGTCGAAAACAAATAACAATAACAGAGCAACTGAATATGAAACTTTTTTCAGATCAGATGTATAACGGAAAAAATAAAAATAAAAAAAATAACACCATTCGGCAACTATTTTGGATTATCATCTGAAATAAAACTTTTTCAGATCAGTTGTATACAAATTAAAAAAAAAACCCAAAACAACACACCATTCGGCAACTATTTTGGATCATCATCTGAAATGATTCCATTTATTATCTCACACTCTCCTAGTGTGTAAAATCGAATTCTTTGATTCTGAAAACATATCTTTGGACATCAGAAGAATCTGAAATAATTACATTTATTATCTCGAACTGTTTTAGTGTGTAAAATGGAATGTTTAAACCATGCAAACATACATTTGGGCATCAGAAGCATTTCAATACGACAAGCGGCCATTTTGGATGTTGCCACCTAGCGTAGATATCCCACTCTTTTGAGAGGTTCACCTCAACTGCTTTTATTCAGAAGGCATTGAAAATATGAAAAACAACTTGAAACCTTTCTCCCGGTAAATTGGTCACGGATCTGTTTTTAAATTCCCTCTGCTATAGCTTGAAAATATACATGATGAACGATGCCACTGGACTAGGAGGTGAGTCCGGTTGCTCGGACACAAAAACAGAGTACGATTCTTTGTTGACGTGGTTAAGCCATCGGACATAAGGCTGGTAGGTACATGGTTCGCAGTCCGATACCGGCTCCCACCCAGGGTGAGTTTTAACGACTCAATGGATAGGTGTAAGACTACTACACCCTCTTTTCTCTCACTAACCACTAACAACTAACCTACTGGCATGGACATACAGCCCAGATAACAACGGTGTGTGCCTAGGAAAGTGAGCTTGAACATTAATTGGATATAAGCACGAAAATAAGTTGAAATGAAGATGAATGTCGTCACGGTGGATTTGAGTAATTTCTCGTTTGGTTTTCACACCGTATCATAAACCAGCCTCGCGATCCATTTGTACTTCGACATTATATGTTTGTCATTTATTCCATGTCCTTAACTCCACTTGTAAGTCCTTCAACTTTATTTGCTAGACCATTGGGTATATTCATATCCATAACATTTAAAAATATAACTTTTCACAATCGTGACCGCAACTCATTGGCTTGTGATCGGTATCGCTATATACCGGCTGCGTTTATATTAGCCAGAGTACTCTGCTGTTCGAGAGCTAGCAGTAGCAGCTAACATTAGGCGGATCGGGTGGACATTGTGAGGGTCGTAATCGCTATCAGGGCGAGAATAACTCTTATAACAAAAATACGGAATATCTGCATCTGCCTACTACTGGGTAGACAAATGTTCGCGCTCTAATACAACAACAATCCTATGTTTGACGTGAAATACATTACACTACAGGAAGGAACCCCTCAACGCCGACGTATTTAACCGGAACATTCTTGAAAGGGGTGCTGATGGGTTTCTTCCTGCAGTGTGTTTATTAATAGTTAGCATGTGAAATATTTGTTATTGGTGAACTCTCACATAGTCAATGTAATGGTATTTAACGTCAAACATAGGGCTATTGATAGAGCGGGGATCTTTGACTAGCCGGTGCTTTTTTTACAGAGTTATCTCCGACTGAGATCGAAAGAAATGTCTGTTATTTAACGACGCACTCAACACATTTTATTTACAATTATATGGCGTCAAACATATGGTTAAGGACCACACAGATAATGAGAGAGGAAACCCGCTGTCGCCACTTCATAGGCTACTATTTTCGATTAGCAGCAAGGGATCTTTTATATGCACCATCCCACAGACAGGGTAGTACATACCACGGCCTTTGATATACCAGTCTTGGTGAACTGGCTGGAACAAGAAATAGCCAATAGGCCCACCGACGGGGATCGATTATGACCGTTTAAATGGCCGTAACGCTTTCGAACGGCAGAGTACTCAGGCTTATTTTATATCAAACACTGAAGTTTTGAAAAACTCTTTTGCATAAAATGTTTGAGCGACATGGTATTACGCTTGCCCGACTTTTTGTGAGCTTGGTTAATAGATCGTTTTACAAGTTTAACGACACCACTAAATCACATTGATTTATTAATCATCGGCTACTAGATGTCAAATATTTGGTAATCTGATATATAATCATAGAGAGGAAACCCGCTACATTGCCCCATTAGCAGCAATTGATATTTTATATGCACCATCCCACAGACAGGATAACACATATCTTGGCCACGGTCGTGGTGCACTGGGTGGACCGAGAAATAGCCCAATGGGCTATCGACGGGGATCGATTCTAGACAGACCACGCATCAAGCAAGCGCTTTACCACTGGGCTATGTCCCGCACCCAAAATACAAAGATAGCAGACGAGTTTTCCTTTTTACAATTTGCGCATTGATACAATAACATAAAATAAAATGTGTGTGTGCGTGTGTGCGTATGTTTGCGTGCGTGTGTGTGTGTGTGTGTGTGTGTGTGTGTGTGTGTGTGTGTGTTTCTATAGAAGAATTACATATAATGTTGATCATGCTAAAGGAAAAGTCACACGAGTAACTATATCTGACCTAGATGTTTTGGTGATTATTGTCAGCTACATTAACTTACTTACACTGAACCCAGACGATACACCCTATTTATACATATATGTTTAATAATGGCTGTGGATGTTAAGCACGTTCTATGTGAGTGTTTTGTACCTTTCTCGTTATAAAATCAAAAGTCCAAATTACTAGTAGCAACAAATTCAGTGAAAATATAATCACAAATTGTAAGTTATGATAAAATGAATATCATGCATGTTAAAAGGACCCATGCCTACGTTCTTTCGCTAAATAATATGTGCAAACTATTTTGATTGTTCTGTGTAAATTAAAAATCTGCTTTGGATGAAAGTAAAGAAAAGAAACGTAGCTGTTAAATATTGGGATTTAGAAAACTGCAGTACCGTATGTTGTTTTCACAAGATTCGCATTTAGGTCTACTTCAGACTTTACTCCCCCCCCCCCACCCCCTCCCCCGACCTTGTTTGGGCATGAGTCTGTGTATCTGAGTTTAATAGTCACAATATTGTCAATCGTTGGACTCTTTGTTTGCGCAATGATCACTCTATTCCTTTTTATTGCACACCAGTGTAAGATATTGCTCATGCCATAACAATCACTCAATATCTAACTAGTGTAATATTGGCTGGACGCGCGTGTGACGTAGATCACTTGCTTCGCCGAAAAGTAACGTGTAGTAGGTACCGACATCTGCTTACATCTGCGTTGCGGATTGTTTGCAGTTGGTTTGTAATAAATAAAATACTAAACTAGCTTGCCAGACATACCATTTTTATGAAGCTCGTGAACAGTGTTGGTATCCGACTCGCTTTCGTTCGTCAGATACCAAACCTGTTCACTCATTTCATAAAAAAGGTATGACAGGCAAGCTCGTTTAATATTCTATATTTACCACATTGGTCATCTCGCGGCTTGTTTCAAAGATGACATCGTCTTTAGTTAATGGTCGTATTTCAGGATACTGGCAGATCTGACACGTTTCTATGATCATAAATGAGATGTTCATTTTAGACCAAGTTTTGGCGTTTTCAAATATGTCAAAAACGTGTTTACGTTTGTAAGCACAATTCTTCAAGTAACTTCAAATGTCATCAAGATGTTTCTTTGTCCAACATGCATTACTGCAATTTTGATATATACTAAGTGTTCCACTGTAAGTAAGCAGTTGGATTATATAGCGAGGTGGCAACTAAAACAGTGAACGATATCTGTGTAAAGCTGTATAATTCGAATACAAATCAGTCTGAATCACTGATAACTTTCACAGACTGGATTTAGCCCAGTCAGTTGAGTGCTCGCGAGAGATGCTCCCGTCGTACGAGTGAACCACCTCGGTGAAGCCATTCAATTGATTAGTTTTTTTCTTGTTTCAAATATTCATAGAATACGGCTTTGTTCATTCGGATTCAATCAAGTGACTGTAGCCACGCACATATACGAGGAACATATTTCATTTACACCGGGGGTGAAATTTCGTTAACACCAGATGATCTAACATCGTCTTTATGTTGGTGCGGTTTTGTTTTGTTTTTCAAATAGTTTTATTCCGTTAAATTGCCGTTAGTACATTGGCATTAGGAGTTTATTTAGGGTGATACTTTCTATGTGTATATATTCCACAAATGCGTAGATAGGCAATAAATGTTTTGTGATATTTGTAGTGATGTAAGTTTTTTCATAAAATAATATAATATCGTTGCATAGCATGTCTATTCCATATTCCAATGGAATGTTGTCCCAGCGTCCTGCTTTATTTGGTTGGCAATGATTGGATGTTCTGAATTTGAGTAAAGTTATCAACGATTTTTGTGCCAATAAAATAAGATAGTTTTCCAAATTAAGGTTATCTTTAAGTATAGCGTATGTTCTACTTATTGATGATGCAGATGCATGAAGATTCATTTTGTAAATACTGATTATTTGTCTTCATTTAACACGGTTAAGAAGCTGATTTATTGAAGACAAGCTCATTGACAGCCATATATCAGTCATACCTAGGTGACTGAATATATCTTCCACGTGTTGCATCCATTTATAATTATATCTACTTAGAAAAGAGTTATGTAACATTACTTGATATAATAAAACGAGGATTTCGTACGTTTGGCTAATATAATGTGGGCCATTCAACTGATTGGGTTTCTCGTTCCAACCAGTGCACAACAATTGTTCAAAGGCTGTGGTATGTGCTTTCCTGTCTTTGAGAAAGTGCGTTTAAAAGATCCCTTGCTGCATTAAGAAAAATATAGCGGGTTTCCTCCGATGACTACGTGTCAGAATTACCTAATATTTGCGATCTAATAGCCGATGACTAAATAATGAACGTGCTCTAGTGGTGTCGTTAGACAAAAAAAACTTTAACTTTTTCTTGTAGCTATTTCCGCTTCCATTAAAACATATTTTTAGTTTGATTTGCATTGACTTTAAGTTTTCATTGTTACAATACAGGGCAAAGGTAATTATTTAGAGATTGTTGTAAATCGCAGACATTTGTTGCAAGAAGCGAAGTATCGTCGGCATATAAAAGACATACAAAGTACAGAGCCATTTCACAAAAAAAGTTTCTATGCCATCCGTAGCCAGAGATACTCCATTACAGTTATGGATTTGTTCAAGTGGATTTCTCAATCATTTAAAGAGAGAGAGAGAGAGAGAGAGAGAGAGAGAGAGAGAGAGAGAGAGAGAGAGAGAGAGAGAGAGAGAGAGAGAGAGAGAGAGAGAGAGAGAGAGAGAGAGAGAGAGAGAGAGAGAGAGAGAGAGAGAGAGAGAGAGAGGGAGGAGAACAGGCGACACAGTGTCTCCATTCCAGGTGTCCTTTCCATTTTGCAACTGTTTTATAACCTTTATTATTTCTCCTTCTTCTATTCTTGTATAAAACAATTTCTCTGTCTAAATCTGTGTTATCTAAATTTATTTCTGTTTCATTTTGATCTGATTCTCCTTTGTTTAGCTTTTGTAAAAAGATATAGAAATCGTCTAACGGTGGTAAGTTTTTATTGTCTTCGTTTGGTCCTTTAAGAAGTTAATAAAAAGCTTTTGGATCGTTTGTTCTTAGATAATACATTTGCTTTTCAATATAACTTTTTGGCAGCCTGTTTTCTTATAACATTTTTGTTGTGTATAATAGTCTTAGTTTATTTTTTTTATATAGTTGTATACGAGTTACATCTCCCACCCACTACCCCACCCTCTTCATCTTACTTTCCGGGGATAGCTCTACACCTATGCGACCTATTTCGAACAATGCTCGAATACCTTTGTGTTTTACAGGCCGGTTGATTGTGCGAGTTAGTGCATGGCCTAGTCTTAAATTAGATGCTTCATTGCTTGTCATGCATTATCGACACGTGCTTAAACGTCAAGAGACGGAGTTGTTGATACGTTTGTAAGTGAGTTGTGACTGATATTTTTTTATTTTTTTTTATTCAGTAGACTTTTTGGCTTTCCATTCACCTGGCTTCTTATTAGTGGGAGATATTTGGGAGATATTTGATTATCAGAATTACTATTAGCATGTTTATTTACGTTTATGCTTAGTATAATGCCACAGTACACATCTGAAAACCGTGGGTGAAATTCACACACTTGAAAATGTTTTCTTATTTTAAATATACGATGAGTACCAATAACATAATCAACCACACTACTGTCTTTGTAAATGACTTTTCACACATATTTCTCATTACCCAATCTGCCAGTCCATATATATATATATATATATATATATATATATATATATATATATATATATATATATATATTATTTGATTTCAGTAGGTCCAGAAGCTTAATTCTTTGACTATTACGTTGCCTAAATCACGGCTTGTTTGCTCTACAGGTACATTATATGATTCTATATGATTATATGTTTGAATATGTCATTACGAATATAACATATCATTTTCTATGTTGTTTAGCATATCTGTGTCTATACTAATTACAGTGTAATCAGGCGAACATTTTATTTTAGCACTGAAATCACCTAGTAGTAATAATGGGCTGTTTTTTCTGTGTAATTAGTAATCTGTTTTTATCCATAATGTGAAATGTGTCTTGTTTGCAATATGGGGACCTGATAGGTGGAATGTATACTGCACCGACTGTTAGGCATTCATTTAATCATGTACAATGTGTCTAAGTGTCCTAAACCAAGACATATATTCGTAATTAATTGTAAAACTGAAATCTATTGTATACAATTCATTTTTTTTTCGGTTATTCAAAAAGAAAGTATAACCTGACCTGAGTATTTACCAAACGTTCTATTCTTGATTGGTAAAAGACCCCAAAACAAAGGTTGTTGTATGTCTTCTTATCTGGAAGAGTAGTGTCAGTTTTGATGAATATGTATGTTTGTAATATCAGTAAACAGTGAATCGGTGTTTGCTGTACAGTCACAAGATATATCAAGATTTGTAATATTAACAGAAGGTAAAATGTGTATTAGTACTGCTATAGTAAGGTGACTCAGCATTTGAGCACACATTATTAGCAGAAAGTAGACTTTATGGAATTATCACTAGTTGGGTTCATATTTGTACTGTCTTTTCTACAGTCTGACTACTTAATTAGTTGATTTATAATTCCTGTAGCTAGCCTAAACATTGCAATATATGAGAGCTGTATCTATGACAGAAATGCTGAGAACATTTTAAAGCTGTCTGTGACAATTCTTAAGTTAGAGCTCTAGTATTTTGTATACAACTCTCATTTAAATAGTTGTTACAATACACGTATATTTGCGGATAGTCTCATCATAAAACACTTGATGTTAACTGTGTTTGTATGACAAAACACCTTCTATTGATGTGTGTTTCATGGTAAAGCATTTGAACTTGGCTGTTTTAAATGGTAGAATGAACGACACCCCAACACAAAAATACAGATCATCCAGCACAAAATAAACATGAAAAATTAATTTCGTTAGCGTTTGAAATGTATTGTCTAAGAATACAAAATAAATTGATTCATAGCCAAATATAAAACAAAATTGTTTTGAGAAGAGTTACACAATATCTGAGTGCTGTCTTTGCCAAAAATTATTCCAACAATCTCACTTAATTATCATATTTACGCTGCAAGGCAAAAAGAAGAAGTAAGCAACATCAGTGTTTGATGAAAGCACAAGGTAAAAATAACTTGGTCATGGTTGTAAAAGCACAGCATGTCTTACATTGTAAATTAAATGCAATGTTTACATTACCTATAGTATTGCCATTTATTTGGTTCAGAAGCACTTGAATCTGACCACTGTTAAACAAATTAGATTTAAAACCAGTCGTGTAAACCTTATATTTAACAGTAATTGCAGAAACTACTATCGCACCAATATATCTCCTTCTTCCAATAGGCTAAGCAGCATGCTAAACGTGTCAGTGGAAATCCAAATGAACTGGAAACTGGAAACCTACGTGGACAGCCCAAGAAAACTAACAATGAAAACACCGAAAATTCCCCTAAATAGGACAAAGATACTGTCTTCCAACAGGTGAAACGGATTCTAGACGTGTGAGTCAACAGAACTTGAACCTGTAAACTCCCATGGACAATCCTCGGATACTAACAATGAAACCAGCAGCAAGCCACCTAAATAAGACAAAGAACACTGCCTTGTATATGAACGTTCTAAATAAAATATTAATTAAACACATACATAGGTTCAGAAGAAAGTGATCTTCAACAAAGGAAAATTTACCGTCTTTGACCGTCTTTGGGTGCGGATATTCGAGATTAGTGAGATTGGTGTGCTACAGTAACCGTTACCCTGTGTTCATCCTGACACCTGGACAACAGCAAGGGTGAAAATACCCACAGCAAAATATCTAAAAAAAAACCCAAGTTAACTCGAACATACAGAGCTTTTGTTACTCTAATTAGAATTATATAGATGTATCCTGAGTTTGCTGCCATTGTAACATGCTATATATATAATTATATATATATATATATATATATAGAGAGAGAGAGAGAGAGAGAGAGAGAGAGAGAGAGAGAGAGAGAGAGAGAGAGAGAGAGAGAGAGAGAGAGAGAGAGAGGAGGGAGGGAGGGAGGGAGGGAGGGACGGACGGACGGACGGACGGACGGACGGAGAGAGAGAGTGGAGGGAGAACTATACATACATATATATATATATATATATATATATATATATATATATACACACACATTACAGCAATCTAAAGTTGAGTCTTGTCATAATATGAACGAACCGTGTATCTACAATCAACAAGATATCTACGGCTAAAATAATATAAAAGTACGTCTATCCACACACGCTCTCTCTCTCTCTCTCTCTCTCTCTCTCTCTCTCTCTCTCTCTCTCTCTCTCTCTCTCTCTCTCTCTCTCTCTCTCTCTCTTATGCTCCTTTTCTCAGTGTTCCGTGATATAGAGTATCCCGTGTACAAGAGATATGACAGACTAGTATTTAGTATATTCGTTTGGAACTTTTTTGGGAGTGGGCACAAAATTCAAAAACGTAATAGACACTATTGCATACAATTGCTAATACTTAACCAATACACATGGTTCAAAGTAACACATTTCGTTTTTAGTGAAGCCTTTTTTAAATACAAGGGGTAAAACCCTTCACGTGTAGCTAGCTAGGTTAGTAAAATTCTCCCCCTCTCCTTGTATTTCTTTAAATCCAAGAGAAGGGGGTGGGGGAGGTTTTTTTCTTTGAGGTATGTTGATGATTTACGATCAGGGACTTAGAACAATAGGTACAACCTAAACATTAAGTAAGGATCAACACTCATACAGCACGCTCATAAAACACACATTACTATTAAAGAGGATGCCCAGCACCACATACTTAATAAGGAGTCGGACAAAAGAATACCGGCTCCAAGTACACAATTGCTATGACCCCCCCCCCCCCCCCCCCCCCCCCAATCCAAAACTACTCGCTGATGGTTTACTTGTGATGGAACCGGACTAGCATTTGATGGGAAAGATAGAAGAAGAGGGTAGGAAGACACAGTGTAAAATCTGAAACAAAACATAGAATATTTATTATGTGATAAAGAGGTGTTCAGAAGTGCCCATTTAACCCATGTATAACAAACACTGGGGCAAATTTCAAGGTATGATACACTGTATAACTACACCACACTCGTTTACAGTCATACAATTCTGAAACTAAACATAGAAAGTTTATGAAATTCTACAGATCAATCCACAAGTGACAGTTGTATGGAAATATGAAGAGTCTACGATGGCTCAAAACATTATCTGGACGTAACGCCCGGTTAAATGTTGAAATTCGCAGATCAGCTCAATATTCAGATTAGACCCACAATTCTCAAACTAAACATAGACTATTTATTATATGATAAAGAAGTGTTCAGCAGTGCCCATTCAACGCATAAATAAAAAAACACGGGGTGGCTCAGGGGCAAAGTTCAAGGTAACGCCCCATCCCATAATAACTACACAACACTCGTTTACAGTCACACAATTCTGACACTAAACATGGAAATTGTATGGAATTCCGCATATACATTCTACATGGCATGTTCTATAGAAATGTGAAGAGTCTAGGTGGCTCATGACACTATATGAACTTGACGCACCGTTAAATATTGAAATTCGGTGACCAACTGAATATTCAGATTAGATCCACAATTCTCAAACTAAACATAAAATGTTTATCGTATGATAAACAACTGTTCACTAGTACACGTCCAACCCAGAAATAGCAAACACGGGGCGGGTTAGTGGTAACTTCCAACGTAACGCCCCATCAATATATATGGTACACAGTGTAAAATAATGCTATCCACAATTCTGAAACTAAACAAAGAATGTCTATTATGTGATAAAGAGGTGTCCAGCAGTGCCCATTCAACCCATATATAACAAACACGGGGTGGCTCAAGACTCTATTAGAACGTGACGCCCCGTTAAAGGTCGAAATTCGAAGATCAGCTCAATATTCAGATTATACCCACAATTCTGAAACTAAACATAGAATGTGTATCATATGATAAACGAGTGTTCAGTAGTGCACATCCAACCCATATATAACAAACACGGGGTGGCTCAGGGTCAACTTCTCAAGTAACGCTCCATCACTGTATATGGTACACAGTGTAAAATCAAGCTACCAACAATTCTGAAACTAAACATAGAAAGTTTATCATATGATAAACAAGTGTTCAGCAGTGCACATCCAACCCATATATAAGAAACACGGGGTGACTTAGGGACAACTTCCGAGGTAACGTTCCATCCATATATATGATACACAGTATAACAACACCATACTCGTTTCCAGTCACGCAGATCTGAAACTAAACATAGAAAGTTCATGAAATTCTACAGATCCATACTATAGTGCACGTTATTTGGTAATGTGAAGAGTCTAGGGTGGCTCAAGACTCTGTCGGGACGTGACGCCCCGTTAAAGGTCGAAATTCGAAGATCAGCTCCATATTCAGATTAGACCCACAATTCTGAAACTAAAAATAGAATGTTTATCATATGATAAACGAGTGTTGAGCAGTGCACATTCAACCCATATATAACAAACACAGGGTGGCTCAGGGTCATCTTTCACGGTAACGCCCCATCCATATATATATATATATATATATATATATATATATATAGTACATATTATAACTACACGACGTTCGTTTACAGTCACACAATTCTGAAACTAAACGTAGAAAGTGTATGAAATTCTGCAGATCCGTCCTCTAGTGCATGTTCTATCGAAATATGAAGAGTCTAGGATGGTTCAAGATTATATCTGAATGTGATGCCCCGTTAAATGTCGAAATTCGGAGATGAGAACAATATTCAGATTAGACCCACCATTCTGAAATTAAACATAGAATGTTTATCACGTGACAAACAAGTGTTCAATAGTGCACATGCAACCCACACATAATAAACACGGGGTGGCTCAGGGGCAACTTCCCAAGTAACACCAGAACAATATATATGGTAATAAATAAAAGTAACCAAAATTCTGAAACTAAACATAGAATGTGTATCTTATGATAAAGAGGTGTTCAGCAGTGCACATTCAACCCATATATAACAAACACGGGTATCTCAGGGGCAACTTTCACGGTAACGCCCCATCCACATATATGGTACACTGTATAACTACACCACGCTCGTTTACAGTCACACAATTCTGAAATTAAACATAGACAGTTTATGAAGTTCTACAGATCCGTCCTCTATTGCATGTTCTATGGAAATGTGAAGAGTCTAGGGTGGCTGAAGATTATATCTGAACGTAACGCCCCGTTAAATGTCAAAATTCGAAGATGAGCACAATATTCAGATTAGACCCACAGTTATGAAACTAAACATCGAATGTTTATCATTTGATAACCAAGTTTTCAGTAGCGCACCTCCAACCAACACATATCAAACACGGGGTGGCTCAGGGTCAACTTCCCAAGTAACGTCCCATCAATATAAATGATACACAGTGCAAAATAAAGTTAACCACAATTCTGAAACTAAACATTTTTATCATATGATAAAGAGGTGTTCAGCAGTGCACAATTATCCCATATATATATATATATATATATATATATATATATATATATATCAAACACGGGGTGGCTCAGGGGCAACTTTCATGATAACGCCCCATTCACATATATCGTACACAGTATAACTACATCACCCTCGTTTGTAGTCACACAATTCTGAAACTAAACAGAGCAAGTGTATGAAATTCTACTGATCCGTCCTATTGTGCATATTCTATGGAAATGTGAACAGTCTGAGGTGGCTCAAGATTCTATCTGAACGTGACTCCCCATTTAATGTCGAAATTCGGAGATGAGCACAATATTCAGATTTGACTCACAATTCTGAAATTAAACATAGAATGTCTATCATATGATAAACAAATATTCGGTAGTGCACATCCAACCAACACACATCAAACACGGGGTGGCTCAGGGGCAAGTTCCCAATTAATGCCCCATCAATATAAATGATACGGGCCCTGTTCTGGGATGGATATTATTACAGGACATTGCGCAAAAATCAGGGACGTGACGCAATGTGCGTTAAATTTGTTTTAGGGTGCATTTGTGCATGCTGTCCCATTCCAGGAACATTAACAAACATGGTCATTCAGCAACGTTGTACAACCCCCCTCCCCCAAAAAAACAAAAACACCCCCCAAAAACAACGCCCCCCCCCCTCCCCCCCCACAAAAAAACCCCCCAAAAAACCCCCGATATTTTGTAAAAGCAAACACTTTTCTTCTTTCCCTATCACCTATGCGTTTCTTTTTTAACAGAGTATATTTTCATTACTAGTGCTAGCAAGATTTGTCGTTACGACAGTACCAATATCGAGTGTCGGTCCCAAGTATTGGTGATCTGTCGCCAGTATGGGTCGAAATCGATGACAAGAAAATGACTATAATCCGTTTAGAGTTGTGTCCCTTAGCTTGCCTGTTGCTTGTTTGAGTTATGGCGTCGTTCTTGAAGTGGGTCTCCGAATTATACGGGAACAAATTAATTCTTTTAGCGCTTCTGATAAACATTGATGTTTGTTTAGGTGAGTTAAGGAGGGCGTTCTGAGTTTGCTGCTACTATAACGTGTTTCTCCCTAAAACGAGTTTGGTGCATGACGTCATAGGGTGTTAGCCCCCAAAGTCCGAACCAAATAGTTAACGACTACGATAAATTTAAAATTACTCTCCTACCTTTAATTACTGTTAGAGTGTCCCTACACTTTGTTCAAACACAGATAGTGAAAAAACCCTACAAAAAACATTACAGTGATACAAGACTGTAACGATGTCACCGATATCAACTTATTTGAGATTGCATAGGGCAAAACAATGCTGTTTTCTGCCGTCTGCCATTTTGCTTGTTTATGGAATACTCTTCAAGAGGGGCGGAAGCCACCTAAATATGTGACGTAATTAATCTGATGTCATGATGAGTGCATTAAAATTAACGCATACCATGACGTTGTTAGATTACGTCATATCGACCCAACCCTTTTGAAGAGTATTCCATAAATGAGCAAAAAATTAGACGGCAGAAAACTGCAGGTATTTTAACCTATGCAATCTCAGCGAGTCGATATTGATGACATCGTTACAGTCTCATATGTCACTGTAAAGGTGTTTCACGAAATTTTCACCAACATTTCTGAACACGAACTGCCTACACTTGCCATTTTTGTAATTCCGTAGTCTGCAGCAGGCAATGCCCTGAATTCTACAAGTAAAATTCATCATGATTTTGTTTTGTTTTTAATATGTAAAAATAAAAGATCTCTTTGGTACACTCGTCCGTTATGACCTCTCCCCAACCCCCCCCCCCCCCAAAAAAGAAAAAAAAAAGAAAAAAAAAAAGAACCCAACACAAAACAAAACAAAAACAAACAAAAGACCCAAAACAAAACAAACAAAACAAAAAACAAAACAACAAAAACAAAAACAAACAAACAAACAAACAAAAACAACAACAAAACAAACAAAGTAGCATATTTTCGATGATGATTCTAAAATAAGGTAAATAAACATATATTTAGTAATACAGAGCGTACAAATGTTTTGTATGATATGAAATTCTTTTACTAATACGGTTTAAATTTTGATTTAAACTGCTTAAATTTTAGGACGAGTTAATGTGTTTTTGTGGGCAAGTAAAATATTAGTTACTTGCCCGGTGGGCAATTAAAAATGTTTGGATATGGCCAGCCCTGTACATACATACATACATACATACGTACATATATATACACGCTGTCGGTATATAAAAAAATTACTCCTAATGTTTCTATTTGACGCCTAAAACAAGAAGTAGGCACCATCTGGTTCCTGGGCAGAAAAGTTAATGTAGAGGGCTGTCTACGCTGCTTTATAAAGATGCAATAACATGTAAAATGTAGATATTCTACACAATAATTAGAAAACGTACTTGGTCAAAGTCGGGTATATAATTATAGAAAAGGCAAGGAACTAGGATAGCATCTAAAACAGAAGTGACGTTTAATATTCCAGGTCAACCAATTAGGTATTGTTTTATCAGCACCTCCAGAACAATGCACACATTTGTAAGGAAGAAGCAGTACAAGCATGTTTCAGTATGGTCTGTGGTGCACAATGTATTTAATGTATTGTACTTGGCACACTCGGCTTTAATGGGCACACGCAATTTGGTTCTAAAGTGTATCAATGTATATAAAGAGGTAGTTGTTATGCAAATAGCTAGCTTTTATTTTTATTTCTACCCTTCAAATGAGTACTAAATTGCCTATACTGTAGCAATGAATGAACGAATGAATGAATGTTTAACGACACCCCAGCACGAAAAAATACTGTAGACAAGTTTCACGCTTAAACGTCAAGAATTGTTGCATCAGCCATAAATAGTAGCAAAGTCACAAATTTCGGTAACTCAACATAATTACAACCAGAACTTTATAAAAAAAAAAAAAACTGTTAAGTGTTTTATCAAAACATATAGGTTTTTATGTTTGCTAGTTGTGCTTATTTATAAAAATGCTAAAGATAATTTAAGGCAGTTTACAAAATGGCGTCCTCGACAAGCAGTGCTAACGGATTACAATTTTTGGAACATGCATATACTAGTATATATGTTCATGTCTTATTAGTTTTCTTGTAAATGAATGGCCATAATGGTAAAATTGATTGTTAAGAAATATAAGATACAGTCATACTTTTAATGACTATACAAACAAACTCCATCCAAGACGTGTACGTTAAATCATATAACGACTATACATTTTTGGCAAGTACCGGTATATGTGAAGACAGTTTTGCCAGAAAGTATTACAGTCATGTAATGTCAATAACCAGATAATAGTACAACTTTAATTTGAAGTTTATTTCCAGTTTATAGTCTTTTAAAATCACAGAAAAAAAGGGTATTAACAAATAATCCTTGTTTGTGAGTCAGTGGCGTAGCCAGTATTTTATAGGGTGTGGTGGAGTGGGGGCGGATGGGTGGAGCATCTAACTTCGAGTCTTGTTTTGGGTCGACGGGCAAATATAAAAGGTGAGGTGGGAATAAGGTGTGATCGGAGATGGGGGTGGTTTCATGCCCCCCCCCCCCCTAGTTAACCCAGTGTTATGAGTTCAATATTGATTTATTTGCTTAATTTTTAGGACGTCTATGAATGTGTCCATTAAAAAACCCAGACAAACATGACACTTTAGTAGTTTATCTATAAAACACGCAAAGTGTATATACAAGCCCATAGAAACCGGGGTGGCTGAGGAAGGGGGATCCGTCTTCACCCTACTCCATATAAAGATTAAGATGTTGCCTGTGCCTCCCACTAGAGAAAATGCGCACCCCCCCCCCCCCCCTCTCAGATATACACACACAAACACACTTCAGATATCCTTCATACGGACCTGAGATAGACTTGCTAAAGTGTCGTCCCTATGAATGTGAAAGACGAATATTTACTTTCCCCATGCAATTTTCAACGAAATTGAAATGTTTTATTTAACGACGCACTCAACACATTTTATTTACGGTTATATGGCGTCAGACATATGGTTAACGGCCACACAGATTGTGAGAGGAAACCCGCTGTCGCCACTACCTGGGCTACTCTTTCCGATTAGCAGCAAGGGATCTTTTATTTGCGCTTCCCACAGGCAGGATAGCACAAACCATGGCCTTTGTTGAACCAGTTATGGATCACTGGTCGGTGCAAGTGGTTTACACCTACCCATTGAGCCTTGCGGAGCACTCACTCAGGGTTTGGAGTCGGTATCTGGATCCCATGCCTCGACTGGGATCCGAACCCATTACCTACCAGCCTGTAGACCGATGGCCTAACCACGATGCCACCGAGGCCCGTAAATTTCAACGATGTCGGACAGTCGTTGCATATATCAAAACAGGCTCCCCAACAACAAAGCGAAATGCACGATAAACACTTTAAAAACCTGGTTATCTCGTTTTTTAAAATGAATTAATTTATTTATTTATTTATTGTAAATCAGATTACTGTTATTTCAAAAATTACAACACCACATGTTTTGGACACAGTGAGTACGCTACTTGGGCAATTCTAAAAATCAGAATAGGCCTAATCGGAATTCCAAATGAGCAAAACATTCAGCTCGGATCGCAGGGCGACAACCTAATAGAACTATTTTTCCGGAATTTTTAGATATTTTCACGTTTAAGCGCTTAAGCGCGTGGACTCCCTTTTCAAATCAATAATTTAAAGCGCCCCAAAACGCCATTTTCATAAACATAATTTAAACAGCGCGAAAAATATCATGTTTAACCTTTGCATATATTTAATTCTGAGAATTTAAAATGTAATAAGAATTATAGTGAATTTAAAAAAAAAAAAATCAGGATATTTAGCATCAATTCCGGAATTCCGAGTACGGGATGAAAACTCCGGAAAGTTGTTCACTCTGAGACTGGATTCTAACACTTCCCGGCCTGGCGTTGGCAGAATCAAACATGACAGATATTAGAGTATGCACGTGCAAACGCAGCACCGTTGAACACAATTTATGCAATTTGCTCTAAAACAATGGTGGAGCTATCGTATTCGTATTCGTAAAACCTCATGAAATAGAAAGTTGATATTGACCGAGGCCAACGGCTGAGGTCATTATCAATTTCTTCGGTTCATAAAACCTGATATTGTCCAAGATATGGTCAATAATTGTTTTATTACATAATAACACCCATACGACTTGTACATTCCTGCTTTATCAGAATTAGTGTTGGGAATCGGTTGCAATTGCATCATCGATCACCGGTTGTAATCGGTTAGTACTAATCGATCGACTTTCGATTATACAATCAGTTAGAATGTATAGGAACTTGGAGAGGATTGGACAAATTCGGAACTGTGCACCTATTTTTACAATATATATGTATATATTTCATCATTTAACCGGCATCGGTGGCGTCGTGGTTAGGTCATCGGTCTACAGGCTGGTAGGTACTGGGTTCGGATCCGTCGAGCCATGGGAGTTTTAATCCAGATACCGACACCAAACCCTGAGTGAGTACTCCGCAAGGCTCAATCGGTAGGAGTAAACCACTTGCACCGACCAGTGATCCATAATAAAAGATCCCTTGTTGTCTGTAGTAAAACAGCAGCCTATGTGGCGACAGCGGGTTTCCTCTAAAAACAGTGTCAGAATGACCATATGTTTGTCGTCCAATAGCCGATGATAAGATTAAAAAAAAAAAAATCAATGTGATCTAGCGGCGTCGTTAAATAAAACAAACTTTACTTTTACTTTACATTTCATCATCATGATCATCTAAAATGTCTGAAATAGTAATTTTTAGTTTTAAATGTTGTTACATTTCCCAAACAGATATCTTTTACATCAGATGTGAATTTTGTTGCAGGTTTGTTGAATATTTTGGGTACCAATATAGCAAAAACATAAATATAGAGTTCAAATAGAATAATGGATTTATTTCGTCAGTATAGGTCCATATCCGTAAGCAACTGAAAAGCTACACTTAAGCATTTTATAGTGATACTTTGTTGAAGTAGTTTGTTATATAGATAACAATACATGAGTAGCCGTTAGATACCATTTATCTCATAACGAATGTATCTAACGAGCGAAAGCGATACTAATACGTTTTTAAACAGCAAATTGTGAGATAAATGGTATCTAACGGACACAAATGTATTATTCTATTTCTTACATATCCTAACAACAACAACCCAAAAACAGGTTTTAAAGAGACATACCCTAGTTTCAACCCGTAAAAATTAACACTAAGTTTAGTTAATCTACAAACCTGTAACACATTTGTATAAAGTTATAAGTGAGTGGAACATGAGTCTGAGACTTTGAAATGGTGAAATACCCTCCATAACTGTTACTTCTCAGATGCGCGTGCGTTTTTAAAAATATGAGAAATGCATTTTGTGATATTAAGAACACCAGGACGACCAAAAACACTTCGAATGTACGGAAATGGATAACCTAAACAATAAAATATAAGTAAACTATAATTTCAGTTTTCAAAAACGGCTCTAATAGTATAAAATATATACCTTAGTGTTTAAAAACTAGGGTATGTCCCTTTAAGCAAATTTTTACATATTTTTCGACTAAAACGTTATTTACAGCCGATGCACTTGTAGCTGATTTACGCGTCACAGACACATTATTGTCACGTTAACTATACGTCACTGTGTAATTGATTTCCATCGCGGTTTTTATATATATTTTTAAATTATTATTGGACGTGTGAC
Organism: Gigantopelta aegis; assembly: GCF_016097555.1. NCBI lineage: Eukaryota > Metazoa > Mollusca > Gastropoda > Neomphalida > Peltospiridae > Gigantopelta > Gigantopelta aegis. The sequence continues at coordinate 41,903,317 of NC_054710.1, forward strand.
ATTGGTGACCTGGTCATCACCTAGGAGCAGCCAGTCGTATGTCTTGAAATTGTTTAACACACGTACTTGTGTAAACAACTATGTGCTATCAAAAATAACATGATGTTCTCACCAACAGTTGTGTTAGGAACAACTGAAACAAAATGCAAGGAAAAACATAGGAAATTGCTTAAAGTAAAACTAACAGTTGAATCCCGGTCAACATCGGACATTTCCGTAGCATCATTTAGAAAGTTGAATTAGGTACAGATTATGTAATACATGTAATTGCACTGAAATGAATTAAATGAATGAAATGAATGACAAATTCGTAACCTGTATTTAAATGAATTTATTACCTAACAATTTGAACATTTCAACAACAAAACCCCCCAGCAATGTTCACTTTCCAGAAATGTAGTCGTGTTTTAAGTAACGCTTTTTGCTAAGGCCTGATTGTGCACTAATTGCGTGATTGGTATCACGGTTCATCTCACAGGTACCATAACACTAGCTGTACTTGAAATATCATTACCGATAGCCGCTTAAGAAACAACATGACACGTATGGTAACAAAACGATTGCATGGCTATTGTTGCGATTCCCCGACTCATCTGTACTTGTTCTGCCTATATAATTAATCCGAAGGTTGTAATAAGCAACTGCGCAAGTGCAGCAATTTCTGGTCCTGTTTGGTGGTTTACCCTTTAATATTTGATGGATAACCACCAATTCGAGGGAAATATAGTTATTAAAATCGATGGAACCGATAATGTAGTTCGAGCGAAGGCTTATAGTCGACTCTGGACGTGTTCGATCCATCAGCAGTTAATATAAGGGTTTACCGAACAAGAATCTCCGTGGACAACTTATCCGTTTTTCGATTTTATTCTGCTCGACATGTTTTGATTTAGTTCGCTGTCACCGTATGTGGTAGGCATTGCTCTTTAATCAAGCCAGTTTTTGTTTCGTACTTAGATAGGCCTAATAATTTATATTTTCTTGGTCCCATTTGTGAATGAATGATAAGAAGTTTTGAATGTAATAGATATATATATATATATATATATAAAAAACATTTAATGAAAAAAAAAGAAAAATGTTTTTTTTTTTTTTAAATCAGTGTTTGTTTTATTCTTTATGGCAAATGTGAAAATAAATAAAATAAATGGCAATGAACACACGAATTTACCAGTACATAGCGGCATAGCCTCAAAAGCTTAGAAATCAAGGCACGTACACAATAATAGCCCACAAATACTGGATTTGATGAATACAACTTCTGACAACGAGCAAGGAAATATTTACTGTGGTTAACATTTTCCGCGACAATCGATTATGAATTTCAAAATCGATCATCACATCATTCGAGCCCCAACCGATCAATCTTCGATTATAATCGATTATCGGAACACCCCTAATCAGAATTCTAATACAACTCATATAAGCCTTTTTGCCATTGGTTAATTTTCGTGATAAATCGGACGATAGATGTACGCTGTCATGGGCAACCATGATTCAAAATTCCAAAAACCCGTCTGATATGGTGACACTTGGCCTCATGTGTGGTGTTTTCGTTAGTATATTAATTCCGCGCCTTCCATTATATTGTAACGTTGTCATAAATAATTTTCAAAAATATTAACAACTTCGGATCAAAATTATGTTAGTGTTCTTATTTTATTATTATTTCGTGCCATTATAATTTTTAACACTTCGTTAGCAGCAATGAAAACCCACCCTCCCCGAGTAAGGTCCGGTCCCTGAACGATCGCAGCAGTCAGTTCAATCATGTGTCTTATTCTCTGCTATTCTAGTCTGTGTTCCCAAAATGGTACACACAGGTTCAGCAGAAATAGTTGTATCACAATCTGAAGTACACCATTTTTGTTGAGAACATACTTTTTGGAACAATAAAATTGATAAAGAAGATAAAATTAAAATGACTATCGATTTTGTAAACGCAGTTTTAAACAACATTAACTGCTTTAAAATATCGCAACATTTTGAAAAACTCTCGAAAATAATGCTTACCATTTTGTAAAAATTATTATGTTATGTATTTATAAAAACAATAATTGAAAATATGTTAGTAAAAGTTGTAGACCTACTCCATCAATGTGGCTCTTGGCCAAAATTAATCCTGACGAATTCCTCGAAATAATTAAATATGAGGTTGAAACACCACTTCACAATTATAACGGTCAATCATATGCATACGTTTTGCAACAACAATTAACAGCAAACAATTTATTTTTTATTTTTATTGTATCCTGTATTACAATAAAATATGTTCAAAACAAAGGCTACAATAGGGCCTACTAATAAATTTGCCTTTGCTTCGGTCCTATGTCAGTGACGTCATGTCAAGGGAAAGAAAAAACATATTACGTCATACATAGAGGATAATAAACGAGTTGCCAGTTAATATCAAATGTATGTCCCGAGTAAAACAATTTTCAGTTGTCACGAGCTTTAGCTTTTAACTGGTACCGAGTTTGTTATTCCATTTATTACCACAGCTGTGTTTTCTTTAAAAGCCTTTATTTTGTTACTCACATGCACGAAGGCCAACCTGTATAGAAACGATGCAAACCATTTATGCACAGTTCTGAGAATTGCTATATCTTTGTAATTTAATCACGTCCATAGATAATTTTCAAAAGCAAAAGTTTTTTTCTATTCTGCTACAAAATCTATAATGAATTGCATTAAAATTACTTTTTTTTGTAAGTTTAACACCAAAAACAGAGAGCTGTAGGCCTAAATGCAAACTCTTTAAACTACATGACGTCATTTTCTGTGTTTGCCAAATCGTGATGACATCATATTAGTACAGACAAGCTCATTGGTTTGTAAGCGTCAAATTGTCCATTAGTATTGTTCGTTAGACCAATGCAGAATATTTCTCACTGACAAAATATGGAAAACATTTTCCCTGTTATAAGTGACCGC
>NC_054710.1:41906450-41931076 GCF_016097555.1 Gigantopelta aegis
ATATAAATGATGTTAATGGCTGCAAAAGGGTTACAAATTGACAACCTATATTTGGGGGAAATTTTTCAAATCTTTCGATGTGCAACTAAGGTGCTAGAGTCACGTAAAATAACTCATTCATCATCCTAGTCTATGAACACTACCGATTTCTGACGATTATTTCAGTCGTTAATGTTCGTACAGATGGATTCTACGTTAATCTAGTTTTTGTGAAAATTATAAAACGTGTAAAGTTGCGGCCTTTAGCTTGTGGATCGCTTGTTTAATAGCATCATCTGTGATGTCCTTTTGTTTGGCTACCTCCAGGGACCCATCGAGAAATAGTCCGGTTAGGACTCTCAAAAGTTGAGTAGCCGCAACAGGACAGTCAAGGTCACTAATTGGCATAGATGTAAGTTGGGGGTTAGGCGGTCTGTTGGCGTATGGGATATTGGCCAATCTACTTTGTTTAACAAATGGAGGGTAGGGGGCAGTGTCTGCTCTAGGTATGGGCCTGTATGTCTTGGCTGTGGCATTAGCAGCCCTCTAGAGCTGCCTGTTTCGCCCACACCCTTTCGTCGAGAATCCTAACTGCCTCCTTGTGTACCGGGCACTCTTCACTGGGCATAGTGTCTTCCTCTGCAGTTAGCACAATGAAGCAGTTGGGTCCAGGGTCTATCCAGCTGTCTTTTGGGGTGCTTGTCACACATCTAAAACAAGTTGACCCCCCCCCCCCCCCCCCCCCCCCCTCCATCCCAGGTCTATGTTTTTTATGTTATGTCCCCATCTCTGGATTTACATGGGCACACTTTATTGGTTTGGGTCTAAATAGCAATAATGGGTAGGATTTTTAATTAAACGAAATTAATCCACACAGGTTGTACTTTTATGGAGAAAGTCCCAATATCCATTTCTCCAGAGGGTAATATTTTCAATATCCAAATCGTTCTCCTTGATTAGAAGGATTTTGATTTGGGTAGCAGACATGATACCTGGTGGCATTTTAACTAATCGTCTGTAGGAATGATCTGACACAGAGAGGAAACCCGCTGTCGCCACATAATGGGCTACTATTTCCGATTAGCAGCAAGGGATTTTTTATACGCACCATCCCACATACAGGGTAGTACATAGTAGTAGTTGATAAAATTACAAAATACTTAATACTCTCCTCTTCAACCAATGATAACAGTCTTGCATTTGTTTTATTTAAGTTGAGCTAATAAATGGTTATAATGGTACAGTTGTTTTGTTTAAAGAAAATAAAATGCATTAAGAGTTATAATTGATAAAAACTTAAAAACACTGATAAAAAATAAAAGTAAAAAAATAAAAATAATTGTGTTAAAACGTATTAGCTGTAGAGAGCCTGAACGTGTACACTGTTCTGTGAAAAAATATAAATCTGCTACCAATTGACCAATAGTGTAAGAAGAACCACAAATATGGCAAAATTAAAATTGTGAACTGCTTTACCCAGTTTTAAAACAGTATCATATGTCATACATTAGGTTTTAAATGTTTAATACTCAGACAACAAGGGATAAAACATAGCTCAGTGGTAAAGTGTTCAACTGATGCAATCAATGCAGGATCGATTCCCGTGACATGGCCCATTGTGATATTTCTAGTTCTATCCAGTACTCCGCAACTGAGTCATCAAATGTCGTGGTATGTACTGTCCTGTCTGTGGGATGGTGCATATAAAAGATCCCTTGCTGCTGAAAAGAGCAGCAAACAGAGTTGAAGCAGCGAGTTTACTTTCGTTACCTGTGTGGTACTTAATAATCATTCATAATTTTATTTTATTTTATTACCATATTAACAAAAGTTGTTTTTTCTTTCTTTCAACTGGAGGCTCAATCTTCAAAGTGGGGGGGGGGGGGGGGGGGGGGGGGGGCAAGGCCCTCTACTTCAACCCCATTAATGTAGATTGTGTCTCACAGTTATATGATATATTTGTTCATATGTTTTTTCAGTTACTCCAGTTCCCAATCCAGAGAGTCAGATTTCGAAATCCACTATTAGTATAATAGCAGTGGTTGCTGTTCTACTGGTCGTCGCTATTGCAGTGTCTTGGTTCTGGTACAAGAGGTAATTCAATTTCTTCAATGCTGTTCTGGTTTAATGAGCTGTAACCAACACGACAGTTTGTTATTTCTTTTAAACACATCTAAATTGTGGAAAATAATAACAGTATTATTCGAGCTGTAAAAACTACCAATCAGTAACTAATGTCTAATAAACTTAATATTTTTTTCCTTAGGAGAATTAACCGACAACCGAAGTCTGAGCAAGACAAAACTGAAAAGACAGCTCAAGAGGGAGGAGTTGAGAGAGGCGAAGTTGACAATTAACCTTTCGAACCAATAGATTAATAAGTTGTAAACTTGCTTGCTTGTGAATGTTCAGAGCAGTCAATTTCAGCAACCATTGCTCACTCGAAACAGTTAACCAATTAAACGAGTGCAGGTTCCATGATCGACAGTTCAAAACACAATTATTTCTCTTCTTGTTCTGTGGCTTTTGAACGACGAAATAATATGTTTAGTGTTAACTTCAAGTTCAGTTAGTAATTATTCATTATTAATTACTCGTTCTTTAATTACGAATTATTACTAATTACTAATTTAATTAATTAATAATTAATTACTAAATAATTAATTAATTATTATTTGAAGGCTGGCAATGAAATATTTATGTAATTCACAGTTTGGGTTGAATTAATATATACAGTTTCAGGGGCCAATCAGTCTACAGAAAGAGTTAACTTGGAGGTCAATTAGAGGGCATTATTTTTAGACCTGACTATTAAAAATAATTTTAAAAAATTTCACGCATATATAAATATCGTTAATTTCCTTATTTCATGATATTGACGATACCGAAAAACAGTCTGGTAATAACTGAAAATGTAAGATATATGATAACCCACTGGTTTTCTTAACTGTTAAGTCGTGATAACTTAAGTCATGTTAAAAGGGATCCATATATTTCATTTCTACTTATATCATGGATATTTCAATAAAATATGATACGCAGCGAAACCATATCATGATATATCATCATCAAAACAATTATCAATTACAAATTATGACACAACATGAAAATTACAACTAGCTGATTGCAACTGCATCTTCATTGCTTTCACTTATGCAAATTGGTCTATGGTGTGCTCAAAATCAGTTTTTTTCTATTTCTACACTAAGCAGAGCAAGATCACAGAGTCCGCCTTGACCCATGGAGGCTCTAAAATACGAAAGTATTAGTGTTAACTTGCTGAATGACCTCAAACAGTTGGCGATGGAAACTACGACGGTTAGCATTATCTGAATAGCAATGCCAAGATTGGAGAACACGCTCTCATCTCCATACTCAACAATACATTCGAGAAGCTCTTCAAGTCTTGATATTTGTATGTTAGCCCGACTTGATAGAAACACTCTGCAATCCAAAATGTCTTCATATAGCTGCTGTCCTTCAACATCAGAGTTGTACAATTGGCCCAATGATTTGCACTTCTTCTTTAGGTCGTTACTGTCGGCACCGTAACACAGTCCCTCGACATCGAGAAGGAACCCAAACTTGGCATCAGTGTCCTGCAAACGAGAGAACCTTTCGTTCATTTCGAAGACGGTCAAGTTTTCACTGACCAACATTTCTCTTTCATCATCAAAATGATCTCGAAGGGCTTTCGAATCCAGGACAGCATCGTGGAAGTTCCTCCTAGGATCCTATAGACTATTTTGAATATGGTCAATGCGAATGAGTACTGTGTTGCAAAATCCTAGCAAAGTCTGAAAATCGTAACTCAACATGTGGTTATACAGCTGCCTTGCATCACTTCTTGTTTCACTGGTCTCGTTTACATTGTCTATCATGTCCTGGAAAACTTCAAGTATCTCCTCAAGGTACTTTTTGACGGGTTTCACTGTTTCTGTCCTTGCACTCAAACTGGTTTTGGACTCCCGACTTAACAACCTCAGACACAACGTTTTTGAGTTGTTCCAAGCGCACTTTTGAAAGAGAGATGGTTCCCAAAAACGTGATCATCATTGTATCCTGCTTGGCTGCATGTACACACACCAAGTTGAGTGAGTGATTGTAGCAATTCACAAACACTGCCAGGTTGTTTTTCTCACTTATTCTTTGATGAACACCACTTCTGTGTCCAGCCATCACATCAGCGTTGTCATAGCACTGTGACCGACAATCTTGTAGCTCCATGTCATCTTTCTCTAGCTGTTTCAAGATGTCTTCAACCAAGCTCTCAACATCCTTCTGGCTTATCTGGATAAAACCAAGGAAGGACTCTCTAAAACGGACCGTTTTACACGTACCTCACTACTTCTGACATCTACTTACGGTGTGCCTGATCAGGAGTCGAGTCGAACATGAACCCATAACACTTGGCTTTACGAATGATTCTCAGTAAACTCTGGGGAACAGTGGATGGCATCATGTGGATGAATTCGTTCTGAACACCCAGTGAAAGATAAGACGTGGATCCAGGATGACTTTCCACACGAGTCAAAGGTCAAAGATAGCCAGTAGTTTTAGTATGTCAAGTACATAGGAGTCATAGTCTAAGTGAAGTGACTCCCTGTGTCATCGCAGAGCCAGGTTCTGAGTGGCAAACAATGTTATGCAGTGAAGCATTCTCGTCAAGATATCACGTCATTTCTACTTTTCCTTCTCAATCAAGGACGAAGATCCACGTCACTTCTGGTATGACAGTTCGAGGCTCTTCGACACCATCCAGTTCACTAGGTTCACTGTCGTCAGGCTCAATCTCGTCAGGTAAAATATTGTCAATAAACTCATCACCACCACCATCATTGTCTTCCCACCTGTCATGTCCACGTTCTCTCTGGCCGCTTCACTCTTAATCTTGTCATACTCGGATTTATCTGATCTTGACTTTCTCCTCCTCTTGTGACGCATTTGTGCTTGATCCACCTTCTGATTCTAATAAACTTGTAGCAGATATCGGCGACTCCCTGGAATGTGTCAACTACTTGTCTGAGATTTTGAAAGAAGGACATCAAGAACCTACTCGACTTCTTGGCTTCCTTCACCTCCAACTTTCGTGAAGAAACGTTCCAAGGTCTTCTTAAACATAAAATGAATACAAAATGTGATATACAATAGTTTATATTTGTACTATATATATATATAGTATAACAAATTAACTGAATATTGATTTTAATTATTAACAAAACCAGTAAATCAGGGTCGATATTTGTTAGCAGATGTTACTGTTAGATATCCAATATTGACATATGACAAAAATACAATGATTTATTAATTAATATATTTCTTATAGAAATTCCAGCAGAGTTAGCACATATTAGACATAAAAAATAACCTACAATTATCAATTTGAAACTGATTGTCACAGAAACTAATTTGGCATTTAACAATTGAAAAAATAGGAAATTATTACTTATTATTATTGTTTATTATTTACACTAATAATTATGATATTCAAAGAGAGATCATACATCTGAAGGAAATTCGTTTTTCGCTATCCGAGGATGGCTTGTCTGACTTTAATAGAAACTGTTCAGTGCCCCCCACCCCTCAAGTGGCGTCCAGGGCACATGCCATACCTGTCATACCCTAGATACACCACTGATTATCATAACATCATTCCCTATAAAGCATAGTCGATGTTAATATCAACGACACCATCGTTACCCCAGTCAAAAATCTTATCTGCAGAGGGCAGTCGAAGGAGATTTATCACGTGTACCTCGGTGGATCCATTCAGCTGATTGTGTTTTTCCCCGTTACAACCAGTGCACCACAACTTGACAGTGGCCGTGGTATGTGTTTTCCTGTGTGTGGGAAAGTGGATATACAAGATCCCTTGCTGCATTAGAAACAATATAGCAGGTTTCTTCTGGTGACTACGAGTCAGAATTACCAATGTTTGACATCCAATAACCGATGATTAATTAATCGATGTGCTCCAGTGATGTCGTTAAACAAAACAAACTTTAATCTGAAAATAATTTAACATGGATATCAGAATGAAATAGAACAATTACAAAGTGGAAATAAAATTTAGACTACATAGAGATATAAGGAAAAGATAATGGTTAAGTAGATATACTTCCCAAACTGGCACCGTGATTAAAACAGGTAACAGGTTCCCAGTTGTCGATTTTTTAATGTAAATTTGTTTATAATATATGTACTTGTTTATTTTTAACTTGTCTTTGTTGAAATGTTTAACTCCAGTGTCATTTAGTGTACTTTTTTGTAACTTTGTTTTATATATGTAATACTTTATGTTAACAATTAACCAATTTACAAAAGTGTTTTTATTATTTATAATTCCAAATAAAGCTGTGGTTCTATTCATCAGGATAAAATAACATTTTTGTAATAGTCAATCTTCTATAGTACTCCAGAGTACGACGACATTAGGGCAGTCACAAAATATTCAGAAGTGTTTCTGGCTCGTGTGAGCAAAAAATACAAATATTGGAATCAATTAATTTTAATTTGTATAGAAAGGTATTTGTTATAATTCTATGTAAAATTTGTATATAAAGGTATTTGTTATAATTCTATGTAAAATTGGATACTGGAACCACAACAGTGTCGAGTCTTTCAAAGAGCAGAATAGTAAACTAATACCTATCTTCAGAATATTTTATTTTAATTTGTGATGTTGGAACAATAGCTGATTTAACTAGTACTTTATAGAAAGGTTTTCTTCCCGATTTGTAATGTGAATATAGGTTGTTTACCTAAATTGAATATTTGGTTATTTGAATTAATCTTTTCCTGTATACAAGATTTGACTCATTAATAAAGTTGTATATTCTAAAAAATTCGATCTTTTGTTATATTTTGCTTCAACGTATCGTCCTTTGCTGTGCGATAAATCTTGTATAAATATTATGTCCTTTTAATATACTATTATAAATTATTGGAGGTTTGTATTAATATATTGCTATTAAACCAAATATTAGAACTTAGTATGTCATCTTTATTGCAGGTTGAAATAAATATAAGCCAGCTATTCAGAACAGCTTTCTAGAAAACATGTTTCAGATTACTTTTCTTAATTTGAATAAAATAATCCTCGTATATTACTAACTGCTTACTGGAGTGTGTCAGAAAATGTCTTATTCATGCTAGCTTCTCATTCTGTTGTAAAATGTATGATGTCTAACATTTTAATTTCACCAATCTCATAATCTTAGACCAAGAATTCTCGTTTTATTTAATCTGGTTTATTTTGCCATATAAAATTGAAAAACATTTATCCATTTGTTTTAACAGTATCAGTGATGGATTTGGTACCGAAATTAGTATGTGTTATTTTTGGAACAATTATAGATTTTGCAACAACAATTCTACCCACAACTGCAAGTTTGCTTGTGACCAATGTTTTTGGTTCAGTGTGTTGCACAATCATTTCTTCTAAGTTAAGTGAGAATATTATACCTACTGAGTGAAGCGATCTTCTACCATTCTAGTTTACATTTTGCCAGATGAAAAACCTCTTGAACATTTCTTACTTTCTATCCATATAATTTGATATTTAGAGTAGTTTATTTTCAAGCCAGAAACATCTGCATACATATCTAATATTCTTAATAAATATCGAGAGATTCGGGTGAGCCACCTAAAATAAAAGCCTTTTCATCTACATGTTGATATATAACATAACTTTCCTTAATGTCTTTAGGAAGGAAATGTTTTATTCAACGACGCACTCAACACATCTAATTGACGGTTATATAGCGTCGGACATATGGTTAAGGACCACACAGATATAGAGAGAGGAAAACCGCTGTCGCCACTTCATGGGCTACTCTTTTCGATTAACAGCAAGTGATCTTTTATATGCACCATCCCACAGACAGGATAACACATACCACGGCCTTTGATATACCAGTCGTGGTGCACTGGCTGGAGCGAGAAATAGCCCAGTGGGCCCACTGACTGAGGTCGATCGCAAACCGACCGCGCATCAAGCGAATGCTTTACCACTGGGCTATATCCCACCCCTTAATGTCTCTAGAGTTTCTAATTTATATTGCTAATATTTCAGAACAATTTATAAAAAGATAACGTGACAGTGAATCACCTTGTCTACATCCTTTCTATATTAAAACGTCGATAATCTTTTTGTGCAATGTTATCGACACTGAGTTACTATTTAAAGAAAAAAAAGGTTTTATCCAATTTTTAATTGAATACTTAAAATTAAAATTATCTAAAGATTGCTCAATAAAATGCCACAAAGCTGAGCCAAAAGCGTTTTTTAAAATCCACTAATACTAACATTCCTGGTATTTTATATTCGGTATTTTGCATTATGTCATACATTAATGAGTATTTTCACCTACACCGTAAGTACCTACCTTTAATAAAACTAGTCTGACCATTTGCTATAATGGTATATAATATTAATTTCATTCTATTCGCAGTGCATCCAGAAGCAATGTTGTATACACAGTTTAGAAAAGTGATGGGCAGCCAGTTCTTTCAAAAACTCTTTTGGTTTATTGGCTTTTGGGTATACACGTAATGATTCCTAATGTTTGTGTACTAGACATGCCTTTTATTTTGCAGCTATAGTTAATGAATCCGACAATAAAGTGTCCTAAATTTATGTTAAAGAAAAACAAAGAAGAGAAACAAAAGCTAAACGAATTCTGCTGTGAAGCCATCAGAACCTGGAATTCTGTCGTTTTTCATCGTTTTTAGAAATGCTAATGCGTATAAGATATCTCCTCTTCTAATTCGTCTCCTACTTTATCTGTTAATGTATTTACCTTAATGTTATTAATATCAGACCCGTAGCCAGCATGATTAGCGGGGTAGATCGAAATTTCATGTAGACAAAACCCTTGCCAAACAATGTGATAACGCCGGTTACACTAGAGAATAATACGCTAACTTTTGTTGCAAAATACACGTTAACAAATCCACGACAATAAACCGTTTGGTTTCAGTCATATCAATGCATTTATAATAAATGATACATGGCAAAAAAATGTAACACATTTAAGCCTACTGTAACACATTGACTACTAACCGACGGTTATTGGATGGCAAACGCACAGTTATGTCGACACTTGGTCACAGATGAAATCCGCCGTAGCCACATGGCTACTGTTTCCAAATAACAGCAAGGAATCTGTATATGCACTTCTCACATCCCACAAACAAGACTTCACACACGACGTACTTTGATGGACCAGTTATGGATCACTGGTTGGGACGGGAAATAATCAAACGGGCCCACTGAGGAGGATCCAACCTTCAGCAAATGGACAGACGTTCTTGCTACGCCCTGCTCCCTAACTTGCATAATATCATACCATTTCATTGTAGAAATACAGAGGCCAGTTGCATTTTCCTCATTTAAAGTTTACTAGGAAGTTCTGAATAAACAAATGACAGTAAGTAAACATAATCACTTACGACCAATTAAATCTGCAATTCAGGTCAAAAATATCGGACGACAGTCAGTGGATACAAACGACGGAATGACCGGTCTGATGACGTGATGCATTTGGCGTCCAATACGTTTTTTAGTCAGAGATTGCCGAAACGATAAAAATAAAATGTTTTGATAGCTAAAATAAAAAAATAACTTTTTATTGTGTATATGACACATACAAATGGATATCGGTATGGGACACAATAGATGATGCTAAAAATTTGGTTACGGCAACTGTTGTAAGCTAATTGTATTATGTTTTTGTCAGTTGCGTTTTTGTACACATAGTAGCTTGTTTCCTTTGATGTCCAGTGTGCAGATTGATCTGGGGGTTTTTTCTTCAGTGGGAGAAAAAGTGTGCATTTTGAAATAATGGAGCTGGGTGCTGTAAAATATAGGAGGATGCGGAAAAATAAAGAGGGACACAGATAATTAAAGGGGGTGGCAAAACGCAATAGTGGAGCTGGGCGAACACTGGCAACACTAATGAAATTCACAACTTTAATCAATCATCTAATAACTGTTACATATATGAACAGGGCTCATGCGACCGGGCGAAGTGAGCCCAAACTTCGCTCTGACCAGCCTGACTTCGCCTTGCCAGTCACCGTAAGGCGAAATCTGTGTCGCCTTTTAAAAAAATAGTCATCGCCTGCAATGTACATATCACGAATGAATGGTGAAGAACTTGAGGGACACCTATTCATAAAACCTCATATTAAATTCCTTGGAATTTAATTGCATTTATGGGGGGTTAAGACATGTTTATTTAGGGGACTATTTGGTGTTGCGATAAGCAATTTGGCAGGAGTAATTAAGATGACCATGCAGCGCATGAATGTCTTTTATGGTCACGTGACGGGCACTTGTTGGAATTGGCGCCGAAGCGGAAGGTAAGAAATCTCAGATTTTCTGGTTAAAAATACATTAATAAGCTTCGGTCAAGTGTCTGTGGTTCAAAAGTGAGCAAATATTGTTGTCAAAGTTGCGATTATGGGCCATAGTTACATTCGTAGGCTGGGTGACTTCACGAATAGGACAAATTCCGACTGAGAAAATATGAGGTTGGAAGATTCGGAAGTTTCGGTGAAATTTGTCGGCAAAGGGGGCGGTCTAGTGAAAGACATCTATCGAGGTCAATTTCGGGAACATTTGTCAACATATAACCCACAGGTGGTTTTGTTACAAGTAGGCGGAAATGATGCGGACAGTTGGGATAATGCATCTGACAAGATAGCTACAGATATCATGTCCATAGTGGAATGGCTTCGTGTTGGGTGTTTGGTTGGCCATGTATGCGTGATGCAACTTTTGCCGAGACAAAAAAACTCGCCACCTTCCTACTCCCGTCTACATCACCAAGATAAGAGCAATTAATCAAAGACTGAAATCCTTGATCGCCGATAAAATGTATGTGTCTTATCATAAGCACAGACGTCTCAAAGACAGCCCTTCGAATGTTTACTGCCGGGACGGGGTTCACCTAAACGATTCGCACGGTGTGCCAAAGTATGTGCGGAGTGTTCGGGGAGCGGTCATTAAATCGTATCACACAGTTATCCCGGAATACAGTAAGTATATGTAATTTAATTTAAAAAAACAATAATATATATATATATATAAATATTACAATTGTGCTTGAAGGATATATGGTATTTTACTCTATAGATCAGGTGGGCCTTTCTGGCCTTTATAGAGGAGTTTAAATTGTTTAGAATTCTGGCTTTCATTGTGTGGTTTAAATATAATTTCAAGTAATTTTAGATCACGTGGGCCTTTGTGGCTTGCATAGTTGTGGTTTAAAATTGGTTTTGAATATTTTAGATCACGTGGGCCTTTGTGGCTTTCATAGTTGTGGTTTAAAGTTAATGTATGGTAATTTAGATCACGTGGGCCTTTGTGGCTTTCATAGTTGTGGTTTACATTAATTTAAACTTAATTTAAGATATTTTAGATCATGTGGGCCTTTGTGGCTTTCATAGTTGTGGTTTACATTAATTTAAACTTAATTTAAGGTATTTTAGATCACGTGGGCCTTTGTGGCTTTCATTGTTGTGGTTTAAAATTAATTTAAGATATTTTAAATCACGTGGGCCTTCGTGGCTTTCATAGTTGTGGTTTAAAATTAATTAAGGTATTTTAGATCACGTGGGCCTTTGTTGCTTTCATAGTTGTGGTTTAAAATTAATTACTTACAGATATCCCTATTAGAGTTGGTTCCTAAGAAGGAACAAGGTGAGTATAGAATCATTCGTCATCTTTCATATCCGCTAGAATCCTCTATCAATGATGGAATTGCATATTGTGATAAAACTGTACAGTATGAGACATTAGATACAGCTATCTATTTAATTAACAATATTGGATCTGGGGCTTTGTTAGCTAAAACAGACATCAAATCTGCCTTCAGAATAATTCCAATAAAATACGAGGATTATGAACTGTTGGGCATGCAAATATCAGGTATGTACTATTATGACAGATGCTTGCCTATGGGGTGTGCAATATCATGCCAGTTGTTTGAAAAATTCAACTCTGCCTTACACTGGATAATGAAAAATTATTTTAAGGTAAGTGCTATGGTTCATGTGTTGGATGATTTTCTGTTTATAGGTCCACCCAATACAATCAAATGTCAATCCGCTTTAGAAAATTTCTTACACCTGTGTCATTGTACAGGAATCCCAATTAAACGGGGAAAAACTGTCGCTCCAACAACATCTATCATTTTCTTGGGCATTGAATTGGATACCAACTTGCCGTTGGAAAAAAATGAAAAAAATCTAAAGTTCTTTGCAATATTTCTTGGGAAAGGAAAAAGCTACACTTAAGGAAATACAGTAATTGATAGGTTTGTTGAATTTTGCCTGTAGAGTGATTAATCTAACCTGTAAGGTTTTCAAACCACATCATCATATCAGGTTAACCAAGGATGCAAAATTGGACTTACGGGTATGGGCATTATTTATAGACCATTTCAATGGAACTAGTATGTTTTTACCGAATGTTTCGGAATCATCACAGAAATTAAACATGTATACAAATGCGAGTAACTTGGGTTTTGGTGCAATATTGGACCATCAGTGGTTCTTTGGTGAATGGGATGAAGATATGATAGGGCACCATATCAACATTAAAGAACTATTTCCTATCGTGGTGGCTTTGGAACACTGGGGTCAGCAACTAGCTAATAAATCTGTTCTCTTTTTCTCCGACAATTCAGCGGTGGTAGCTATAATAAATAAGCAGTCATCTCCCAATGCCGTGATTATGATTTTAATTAGAAGACTGGTGTTGGTGGCTTTAAAATTTAATGTGCAATTCAGAGCCAAACATATTCCAGGTAAAGTCAACACCCTTGCTGATTACCTCTCTCGTTTGCAGGTCACACAATTTCATCAGGAAGCGCCTTACACGGACAGTCTACCAGCATTAATTCCGGAACAACTGTTGCACATTTAAACCGGACTGTGCTACATCTCATTGATTCGGCATTGACTGATAGTTCAAAACAATTATATCGTAGAGCTTTCCTCCTACTTAACCAATTTGTAAAACAGGTCTTGAAGATTGAGTGTTGCTTGCCTATTAGTGTACAATCATTAGCACCGTTTATTGCACATATGGTCGATAAGGGTTTTGCAACTTCCACCATTACAACATATCTTTCTGCAATAGGGTATATCCACAAGATAGGGTGTTTTAGTGATCCCACCCACTTTTTTGTGATTCAAAAAATGCTTGCTGGACTACGAAAAAGTAATATGAAGCCAGATTTCAGACGGCCAATAACGAAATGTATATTGAATCTGCTCATTAATTCTTTGGATCTTTTACATCTTTCAGGATACAACAGGATCATGATTAAAGCAATGTTTTTACTTGCATTCCATGCATTCCTAAGGGTCGGTGAAATCACATGTAACGGCAATAGCAAAAATATCCTTCAAATGTCAAATTTGCAGTTCTTCCGGAGAGGCATGAAATACCCGTCCAGATTGGAAATTAGCTTCCACACATTTAAGGGGCATTATAACATGGCACCAATCACACTTGTTCTTAATTCACAATTATCGGAGAATCTTTGTCCTGTAGTCACGTTGTTTCAGTACATCAAAGAGCGTGGACCAGCGCCAGGTAGCATTTGTAGGTTTCCGGGAAGTATAACCATTTCATACCGATACTTCTGCAGTACATTAAAGCAAGCACTACTAGCAGCTGGGTATAAATCCGATGAGTTCAGAAGTCACAGCTTTAGAATAGGCGCGGCAAGCACGGCAGCGGAACAGGGGGTATCTGAAACTGATATTCAAGCCATGGGCAGATGGCATTCAAATGCCTTTAAAAGCTATATCCGTATCCCCTCCTTTGAAGTACGGTAAATTTTAAATAACCAGCAGGGGTGAATTTAAAATAACCAGCAGGGGTGTTTTATATAGGAAGACTACACCGAATGCAGGGCATTCTTGTAGTTTACCGTATGAAATCTAACCTTATGGTATTCGATTCAGAGACATTCACTTATAATATACGAGATGTTGAATGCATGGCATTCCCATTTCCAATATAAATCTAGAGTACAGTTGTTGGTAGATACATGATTACATTGTTTTTAACGTCGAATGCATGGCATTCTTGGTTATTATATAAATATACTACTATTGTTAGACACAGAATTTCATGATTACAAGGATATACAGGTACCGTTTACATTGAATGCATGGCATTCCTGTGATGGTATATATAATGACTGAAGCTAAGTTACATAAAGTAAATTCTATAACATCAATAATATAAGGTAGTAACTAGTTAGCAGCTTGATTGGTATGTACACATAGTTGACCCAGTGCTGGGGTAGAGAGGCATCTATCATGCCAGATGGTAGTTGCATAACATTTACAAATGTGTGATAGACTTTGGTTTAACCGCCGGACATTAAAATGGGCGGTTTTGGTGAAAATAATTGACTTAGCCTTATTTGATATGAACGTTTATTCTCTTTAGTAATGTGAATAATATGCATTATATGTTGGTGTTTATGTGTTCTCTTTAATATTATGAATAGGTTACATATATATAATTACAGTTCAGTCAAACTGCTACGGGTGGGGGTTTGCTTCGTTCAGCCTCTGTCATCAAACGGTTTAAAACATGCTGCCATTGTCAAAACTAGCAATGTGGCGGATTCTCCCCCACCTACAATAGTCAATTGTTATCAGGAGAAATGTGTTATGTGACCTTTTGAAATAGTAACACCTATAATGTCAGGTGGCTATTACATGTATATTACATATTTTATGTCGTTTAATAAAACGGCCATTTTCAATTCTATCCTGTTTTACTGGTTTTTATTTGATTATTGTATTACATGTAGCTAGCAGTTTGACTGACTAACCTCGCAGCATAAAACCTCATATTAAATTCCTGGGGTTAAGACATGTTTATTTAGGGGACTATTTTGCGTTGCGATAAGCAATTTGGCAGGAGTAATTAAGGTGACCATGCAGCGCATGAATGTCTTTTATGGTCACGTGACGGGCACTTGTTGGAATTGGCGCCGAAGCGGAAGGTAAGAAATCTCTGTGATTTTCTGGTCCCGCCTCCATCCCCAACTTGTATCCACCAGTTTTTATTTGCAAGTGAACATAGTTCACTGTGTGTACATATATACATGTTAGGTGGGTAGGCGGATTCTCCCCCACCTACAATAGTCAATTGTTATCAGGAGAGATGTGTTATGTGATCTTTTGAAATAGTAACACCTATAATGTCAGGTGGCTATTACATGTATATTACATATTTTATGTCGTTTAATAAAAAGGCCATTTTCAATTCTATCCTGTTTTACTGGTTTTTATTTGACTATTGTAGCTAGCAGTTTGACTGACTAACCTCGCAGCATAAATAATAATTAAGTGTGAAGTGTCTGAGAGTTTGAAGAGAGACTGGTGCCACAAAATCATGCGACAAGGCTCACAGATACCGGTAGACTGTCTAGCTCAGACAATACCCACGTTTAGCACTAATAGTAGGTCTAAACATGCTACTGACTGTTGAAGCGTATTGTCAAGTGAATGTGCTGGAAATTGTACAAGGGTGGGGATCTAGACTATGGCGAATTAATTTTTTATGGAGTTTGGGTCATGCTCCACCGGAAAATACATTGAAAAAACCCACAATGGTTTGGAACAGCAGACCTCGACGTGAACAAAAATGCGGGGAGTAATTAACTAGTTTTACGTAGACTTTGTCATAATTAATAAATTCAACATACAAAACAGATGTCGAAATTATAAAATAATACAAGCAAACCTAGTGGATTTTTAATGTACATGCCCTCATAAACCGCTGGCTGTAATCGACCAAAGGTCGAGAAGCATTATTTATTGGACGTTCGATACCCGGCAACAACTGATGCTATATACGGCGAAACATTGCCGGGTACCGCCTATTAATGACACAATGGTACTTTTTATTTATTTCACCTTTTAAAACTTAAAATTAATATTTTGCCCAGAATTATGAAAATTGAAACATACCGATAGTCAAGAGTATATGTTAATGAATGATGCACTTTTTGAAAAAAGATTGAAACTTGGCACACACATACTACACATCGTAGAGATTAATTTTAATATTGGAGGCATTCTCAATTTTACCTGTGTTGGCAATGGCGGCCATGTTTATGAATGGCCGCCATTGCAAGTTAGCTATATAAAAGCATGGTCAAAATAACCGTAAATAATATTTTATTTTCATTTAATGTTTAACTGCTTTCATGAATGAATCTCTAGAAATAATGACATAATTAGAACATTGACCTCAAATGACCTTTAGAAGTCATTTCAGGGTCATAACTGTAAACAATTGATATAAATTCTTAATGAGGCTTGATCAAAGTTGTTAATGGCGGCTTGCCACCAAATGCTTTTATTAATTAATTTTTGTTTTGAAATGTGAAGATTATACTTTCAACTACATAAAACAATACAATAAAATCATTTATTTACCAGTAAATCATTAATTTTATTAGAAAATCTATAGAGATTGACCAACAGCTCATTTTCGTTTTTGGGTACATATGTTGCACCAATTTTTTTAGCAATAAAGCTTTGAAGGCGAATAATTGGCTGCTAGTTTTGTGAATGCAGATATTTTTTGTTTTCAGTTTTTTAAATTTATTTTTACTATGTATTCTTGGGGATTTCAGTTTACGCTGAGTGCCAGCACATTAAACATACGTAATTAAGCAGATTATATACGGGATCGATTAATCTGTAGTAATCTGTTACCAATATAAAATGTAATTTAAAATTAGCATAGCACTTGTATCTACGATTATTAATAGTAATAGCGTGTGTTAATATCAGGCCCATTTCCCCTTCTTGATCACACCCACCATACTTGCAGATTTTTCTGCTATTGTGCTTGTATGCGTCTGCTGTGTCCTATACAGCTTGTTAATAATGATCATTTCACCTTCCACTCAACAGTTCTTCTTCGGAACAATGTCAAGGTCTACTTGGTACCACAGACTAAAATCATGACGTTATACTAATGCATCCTGCGTTGATGAATTATTTTCTATTCCTCTGCCTTTTCGTGTGAACATAACCTTTCTGACTCTATTTACACTCTCTGATCTTCCTTGGTCATACGTACCTATAATATATTTTTGAATGGATGTTAGTACATTGTTCAGACTATCTATTGCTTAATATTCTGTGATTACACAGCACATCACTAGTCAGAGCATGAAATAACGAGCAGGCACTGCATGTTGCATTGTCCAGTGCCAGTGCAATAGCAATTGCATCGAGGTACAAATGTGTATACGGCTTTCTGTTACAGAGGCAATGTACCCACATACTTGCATATCTGATTCTGCTGGCGTGTGTCTAACGTTCTAATCTCTATTGTTTTGTAGTGTCTGCAGCTTGTTGAAATATGCACCTGTCTGGTTTCTCGTTTGTACATGATGACGAATACTTTATATTAGCAGCCTCTGGTCACATATCTTCTTTATAACTATCCTGAAACATTGTTGTGGCTACTCGTTCACTGAATAATACCGTAAACACAGGAACTCAAGGCACAATTTTCCCATCCCCAAATATGTATTAATTTCACCTTGTGTTTATTTGCCTTGAGGCTAGCTCGACCTTGTACATATGAAAGATAATTCAAACATAATCTGTGAACTGCATTTGTATGTAGAATATCAACCTAGATGCATAATCATCAAATATGTTTGGCGATAGCTGCACCATGAATGTCCACTTGAAGTTCCTGGCGTCATCACTGTATTGCACACAATTTTCCAATGAAGCACCTGGGATTTGTCTTTTCACTAAGCATTACTTTATCATAGTCAAGTGATAGTGGTTGATGAAACGATTGATTCTCATATAAAAGAAAGTGTTGAGAGTCCATGTCACGTACCTGGCAGCCATATGATTAAGATGCTGTCACATGTGCTCTTGTGTATGTGTATTTTTGCAAATGTCACCTAATAGGTGCTTTATAAGATCAACTTGTTATGCAGTATCCCCATGTTCTACAGGTGTTCAGTCGCAATATTAAAGGAGAACGTGCACAAATCTGGTAAGCTAGTGTATGGAACAGCCATTGCGAAATAGTATTTCGTGAATGTCTCTGAGATAAGCACATGAAACTTATTGCCACAACTCAAACATTGGTTTCTGTTTCTCTTCAAAATCATTTCATCAGGATCCTTTTTCACAATGTTTATGGTAGTTTATAAAGTGCAGAAACAATCACGTGATGTGCATAAGCTGGTTTACTGTGGAATGTTTGAAAAGGTTCCTGATGAGATAATATCGCCTAATACCAGTGCCAATATCCAGTCACTTTCTTCCAGTAGGGTCACCAAGTACTTTTAATAGCGACATCTTGATATGTAGACCACTCATCTTCTGCCTATAGATTTGTCTGGCCACATCTACTGGGTGCATTTTAAACAACTGTTTAATATGTGAAATCACAGAAACCTGTGTTAAGAATTAAGATACTGCATGGCTGTAGGAATATCCATCTTGTTCATGTCACAAGTATTCCTTTTGAAACTGATATAATAAAAGTATAGTTGATTGGCAGGCCTACAACATATTTACCAGACTTGCTGAAAGCCGTATGTATTTGTTCAATTCGAATATTATCAATGACAGGTTACTAAGCATGTTGTAGAGTGATAGTGATAATACAATAGTGTTGTGCATATTAGAAAGACATTGGTGTCCTGTTGGTTTTTGCTTTTTCACATGTCAAATATCCATGAAACAATTGAACAAATTTTAGAAAACCATTCCTATAAATAACATTTTAGAAACACACCTCTTAGTACCAGCTGCAGAATGTTTGGTTGCTTATCATGCTTTAAGAGGCAATACTATTATTTAGCATGTTATAGTATTTCAAAAGAAACACTTTAAAAAAGGATGGTTGCTGAGAACAAATATGAATGTTTTTGACAATTAATTTGTAAAGTGTATAACCTGACAGTACAGAGCATACACAAAGAGCTAAATGTTCTACCTGGAAAACCGGTGTTCGCAGATGAGCCTGTTTGTTTCATGTCATTACCATACAAAGGATGGAAGGAAATGGTTTATTTAACGACGCACTCAACACATTTCATTTTCGATTATATGGTGTCGGACATATGGTTAAGGACCACACATATATTGAGGGAGGAAACACGCTGTCGCAACTTCATGGTCTACTCTTTTCGATTAGCAGCAAGGGATCTTTTATATGCACTATCCCATAGACAGGATAGCACATACCACGGCATTTGATGTACCAGTTGTGGCGTACTGGCTGGAGCGAGAAATAGCCCAATGGGCTTACCATATAATTGCAATTACTAATGATATGGCGGCCATCTTGAATCAAACCACACATATGTTGGACTCATTTGTGTGGTATGCTACGAAGCAATCTTGCATACATGGCAACAAATAGTGCCTTTCATAAGGCGTGGATGTCCATTTTATAAATTTTATGATGAATGGCCGCAATTTAGTTTTTCGCCATCTTGTTTTTCAACATTTTGACCATAAACCTAAATTTTCATCATAATGTTTTATAAATTAAATGTATTCACATATATGTTAATGCCAAAATAAATTATATAAAGATCATTGAGATACAAGTTGTATACTTTGTAAAGTGCTTTTTCAGACCATAGGGCCTACACTAAAATTTCAAATTCCACAATTAAATGCCTTCTTAATTCATTGCAATAATATTTTACACCGATATGTAAATCAATAATTAAGAAAATGCCCCATAAAAGTATTAAAACATCACTTCAGTAGAACACCGCCGGAAACGACGGAGTAAAATTCTGGGTAAAAACATTTGCCTGTAAATAGCCGTGACGTCATGAAGGGAACTGGCTTCACAGAAACCTACCACAAAATGACTTCCAGCGCAAGCGAAAGTGGGACTGACAGCGACAGCGACTGCCAGGCTCAATTATCATGCGATTCTTCTTTCGATGATCAACAGTGTAGTAATGACGACTGGACTAATATTTGTGCAACACAATAAATAATGCTTTATCAGTTTGAACCTGGAACGTCTTCAGGAAGAACCACCGCCTTTTCGTGCGAATTATTTTGCTACACTGTATGTTCTAGTATTTGTGATGTAGTAGAAGAGTCGATAAATAACACTTGAATTCTACGAGTCAAGTGGACCCGATATCGGTAATTTTAAGAAATAAACAAAAACGTCTTTTAGTCCGTCCCTTTGGGGTTTTTTTTTGTAAATAATTTCAGTTTGGTTTGACGTAAAAAAAACACCAAAAAACCCCACAGTAAAAGTGTTTTGGAAACAACCCCCCCCCCCCCAAAAAAAAAAAAAAAAAACACCCAACAACAAACAACAACAACAAACAAACAACAACAACAACAACAAAAAACCCAACAACAAAACAAAAACAAAAACACCTATTTTTGTGTGCAGTTGTGAAAACAATCGGCTCAGAAATAAATAACTTGTAGTGAATTCCATAGTATTAAAAAGGTGTTCTCTGTGGGAAGGTATAGTAAAATTAATTTAATGTATTTATAGTCTGTCTCACAGGGAACGCCTTTTTTCATACTATGGAATTTACAATGTTATTTATTTCTGTGCCGATTGTTTTCTAAGTTGCATAAAAAAATTACATTTTTTTAATTGTTATTTCCAAAACACTTTTACTTTTCTTCTTACATCAAACCAAACTGAAATTATTTACCAAAAACATTTCTGTAGGATGGGACGGACTAAGTTATAGATACTTACTTGTCTGAACTTTATTGTGTTAATGAAAATGTTCTCGAACTGTAAAGAAACACCTCACAAATGAACGAAATGAAAACGACAACAAATCGGACCTGGTTGATTGCACGAACCGTGCATGAGAAAACAAACTAACCGGAGTTGGAAAGTATAACGCAGTTTGGGACGTTGACGATATGCACCCCAAGGTCGGTTCGGTGTGGATGGCTTCGGCTTGGCAAAGGTGTGTCTTTTAATACACTATTAAATTATCCGCATTTGTATTGCTACAGCCGCCAACAACACGCCATTTAACCATAATAAACACACACGAAGCAATGAACAATGGCGCTGACTATCAAAATGGAGTTCCTAAAATCTATGTTGGACCAAATCCTAAAACAATGTCCGTGCATGTCATATTTCTGGGAAATGGGAGCCGACTATTTATAATTCAAGCAAAATATGGACAGATCTGTACATTATCATTATTTATGTCTGGTGGCAAGTTGGTCTTTTGTACTAGCCATGGAAAATATCACCATGGCGCTGACGTTGAGCCAACAGCGGGTCGCTGTATATGTAGACAAACACATTTTATGAATTTTAAAATGTTTGTTTTAATTCGAATATTGTCATCGCTCCGACGTAGCCCCGCTGTAGGCAAAACATGTTCTATCTTCTTTTCGTTCTTAAGTAAAACAGTTGTCCCCCCCCCCCCCCCCCCCCCCAACAAAAAATCCTAGCTACGGCCCTGTTCTATCTTCTTCTCGTTTTTTTTCTTAATTAAAACAAACTATGGATATATTTCCATAATTATGCTTAATACTCGATGGTAAATTCGTGTTGATGTAGACCATTCGACAACATCGGGCCGACGATGTATGCGTGCTGGGATAAGTCATTAATAAAGTACAAAACTTGTCTGGTTTCAGTCTTATAAAATCAAGTTCTACGTTCAAATACATGCATAACTGCACTTTTAATTCACTCGCGAGTTGTCGCCATTAACACATATCGTCACATGCTTATTACGCACTTTGAAAAATTCTCGCCATTTTGGAATGCAACAGTCGCTAAGCCATATAAACATTAAATATAGTATCATTATGAAGGTTACGTTCACTGCTAGGCACGGAGGGGGGGGGGGGGGGGGAGAGATCGGGCACTACTGCTGGTGAAGCTATAAATAGTATAATCCACAGGAAAATTCCTGTTTTTTCTAATGGAATTTATACAAGTTATTTATTTCTTAGCCAGTTGATTTCATAATTGCCAACAATTTTCTTTTTCTAAAAACTTTTAAAATTTTACTTTTCTTCTCACATCAAACCCAAATGAAATTATTTACAATAAACGTTTTTGTAAGAGGTTTAGAGTTTATTTTAATAAACCCCATTGAAATATTGGTTGTCTAATTACCCAAATGAAAGTTAAATTGTTCAAAGATGAACATTAAATGTTGTTGTCGTTTTATTTTTTTAACTTGTACTTGAGTCCAGGGATTTATCTACATATCTTGTGGGTACAGGACATCTAGGCCCTTCCCGAAAGCAAGTGGCACTGAAAATTTCCAATTTGACATGTGAATATTTTTTTAATTATGTCTACTCTAATAAATCCGTTACAATGGTGCATTGCATCATTTAGTGGTCTAAATGTCCCAGTTATGAACAAATTATGCTTCTTTTCCCAGTTCCATAAAATGTAGGAAATTTGTGATAAATCCCTGGAGTCATTGTAATATTTATCATTAATGTCCCTAAATGCGTTAGGCTTTAAATTCCATTCAGTTTGTTTTCTTGTGCATGTGTCGTGCAATTAACTAACATCTGATTTGTCATCATCTGTTAGTAATTAATTTGTGAGGGTTTTTTTATTTCATAGTTTGGGAACATTTCTATGAACAGTAAGTTTTCAGTCAAGTAAGTATTTATAGTCCCGTCCCATCCTACATAAACAATTTTGTTTATAAATAATTGCAGTTTGGTTTCATGTGAGAAGAAAATTAAGTCTTTTGGAAATAACAGATGTTTCATATTTCTGTGTGCAATTTAGAAAAAAACATGGCTCCTGAGATGAAGAAATAAATAGCTTGTAGTAAATTCCATAGTATGAAAAAAAAGGCATTTCCTATGCAGGTTTACTGCAAGAGGGTAAACCATCCCTAAATGTTATATTTTTAAACTTAAAGTTAACTTCACAAAATTAATTACTATATTATTTTCTTAACACTAACCCCTAAACGTAACCAATTCTGGGGGAGGCCCCCCATACCCCGTTGACTGTGGTGGCATTCAATTCCATAGGGGGCGGGACGTAGCCCAGTGATACAGCGCTAGCTATTTCTTGTCACAGCCAGTGCACCACGGCTGGTATATCAACGGCAGTGGTATGTGCTATCCTGTCTCTGGGATGGTGCATATAAAAGATCCCTTGCTGTTAATTGAAAAGAGTAGCCCATGAAGTGGCGACAGCAGGTTTCCTCTCAGTATCTGTGTGGTCCTTAACCATATGTCTGACGCCATATAACCGTAAATAAAATGTGTTGAGTGCGTCGTTAAATAAAACATTTCTTTCTTTTTTTTTTTTAATTCCATAGTGCAATACCCAAAAATTTCTTTCTGGCAAAAACACTGCTATGGGAAGGACTATAAATTCATTTCAACTTTACAAAAGTTATAATAAACAAGTTAATTTTATTAAATCGTTTTTGTTTATTTCTTAATTTACTACTACCAGTCCACTTGATTCATAGATATGGAGTTAAAAAAATGGACCAACATTTAGTTATAAGTTTCATAAAATTATATTCGATTTGCAAAAGGTATGCTGCATTTTTGTGAGCCTACTGTAGAAAATACTGAACTAACTAACTTCCAGCTGGGTCAAAGTTCGAGGTGCACCCAACTTTTGATACAGAAGTTAATGCCACAAGTCCTGTAATTGGAGATAAATGTGTGTTGGTTTAAAAAAAAAATTCATCTGGGCAAAACATTTATGCAATTTTATTTCATCTAGTACCACTGTGTCAAGTAGCCTTGTGCTTAAATCGTTAATACATAGCTACTGATCTATTGGTCACAACTGATTACTAGTATTTGATATTAATGGATTTTGTAAGCACAACCCACTAATGAGCAGTGGGGAAACTGACTTACCTACAAAAATGTGTTTCATATTGTGCTAATTGGTTCTTCTTTACCAAAAAAAAGTACATTGTGTACAGTATATCAGCCATAGGTTATTAGGGAACACCAGCATTTAGATTTGTTTTTTAAATATTTCAGTCAAATTCTGACGGTGATGAATCACCAATCTATACAGGCAAGGGAAAGGGCCGTGGAAAGAATAGGAGTGGACAAAGAGGAAGAGGGCAGAGCAAGGGACGAGGGCAGAGCAGGGGACGGGGACAGAGCAGGGGACGCGGGCAGAGCAAGGGACGAGGGCAGAGCAAGGGACGAGGAAAGAAACTGTCCAAATGTGATGCAGAACGAGTAAAGGAACAGTTTGAAAACAGGAAAACAAGGTTAAAGGTATGATTTTTATTGTACGTAATCGTATAATTGTAAATGTTATGAAAAGCACAGGAAATAATGTCATGTTATCCATATTCAGTATTTCAGGTCAAAAATACATAATGACATTAGGCTTATTCCACCCAAACTCATCCTGGGATGCAAAAATTAAAATTCATCTTATAAATTCAAAAAGTGTTTTTTTTTAATATTATGCAGGGGTTTCCCCAGGGCCGTTAGGCGTCACGGCCCGACACGCCTTGGTCCGTAAATTAAGCGCTTTGACGGCGTGGAAGCGCCTTAAATCAATTGCCGCTACGCCTTGATTTGAAGTACTTTAGAACAATGAACATGCAGTATTTTACAAG
>NC_054710.1:41931276-41955828 GCF_016097555.1 Gigantopelta aegis
GAAACAGTTAAAAGGCTTTCCAGACGGTTCGTCCACTGGACAATTCGTCCACTCACCTCGGACAATTCGTCCACTCGATGATTGCATTTTTTTTCAAACATATTAATAGTTATTTCTTTGACATTGTAATCGTTTCTTAACATTATTTTGTGGTATACTATAACCAAAAAAGTAAAATAGAGTTAGAATTCAACATTACTATCCAGTTTTTATTAACTGTTTGTATTCATTATCATGCGGACGATTCGTCCACGGACGATTCGTCCACTCGCTCGTACACGCGTCGGAAGACTTTATTACCCCCCCCCCCCCCGTCATGTTCTTCTTCAATGGCGTAAATTCTATCCACTGTACCCTCCCATGTCACGTTATCCCCATATGCCTAATAACCTCGAAATAAAATAAAAACTTGTTGTCTTCAATTCCAATTTAATTAAATGTACATTAAAAATTTTTTCAACAAAACAACCAATGTCATTCAAAAGTTAACATATTTGACATATTTGACAGTAGTAGAAATGCACAAGCGAATGTTTTTGGTCAATTAAATCAGTGTAGAATCGATGAATGGTATTTCGTCGTTGTTAACTACACAAATCACTGTAGGAGATTATCCATTCAAATATCACTGGAAGAGAAACGTCCAACAGTCAGCCGACTAATGAATGGATAATCTCGCAACAGCACGAATCAATTCTTTGGCAGTAATTTCGTCATTGGTGTAGCGTCTCCAAATGGCAAAGAATTCTCCCTGCAGGGTCCTATGCTTCAGCCGTTGCATCCGTCCATACACCCCTGAGCGTGCTGTAACCTCACCGTGGTGCAGGGGTGTAACATTCTCTTTGAGAATGGCCAATACAGCACAAATTGAAATTTTGAGTAAAAGTCAGTATCTATCTGTGATATTTGTATTTTTGCACAATTCTTTACACTGTTTTTATTTAAATCTTGAATTGTTATATTGATGTTGATCATCACCTTATTTGTTTGCATTACCATAGTTTGACACCCAATAGCCGATGTATTTTTCGTGCTGGGGTGTCGTTAAACATTCATTCATTCATTCATTCCCATGGGCGTATGGGGACTCTTTGATTTAGGGGGGTTGGAGGGGTTGATTTGCCCGAAATTTTACCTAGATAAAAACTGCCCGAATTTTCCCCACTGTTTTCCCACTGTTTTGCCCGAATTTGTGTGTGTGGGGGGGGGGGGGGGGGGTCGTACGCCCCTGTTCATTCCGTCCATACAGGTAGTTAGCTGTGCAGCTTTGAAATAAGGCGTGTTGTTTTAGACGCTACTGGATCCAACTTGGTGAAACAAGGTAAAGCAGTAATGAGCCTGCATTGCTAATTACTGTAAATCAGAAAATGTTGTCGAGCATAAAATATTCGCGAATTTAGCGAAGCCATACAAAACGCTAACATTTCATGACGCTAAATATAAACTAAAGTCAGATTAAAAAACAAAAAAATCAAAGAAGTCTTAAAACGTATACATATTTAATAACGATTTGAATTAATCGACTGTGAACAATTCAATTGGATTTCAGAACCAAGACAAATAAAAATTCGTCACATACCCTATGTACACTACCGTTCATGGCACAATAATTAAAACTATTGTCACATCCGGTGCATTGTCGCAACAAAGCAAAACGAAATGTCGGTATTATGAATACAGTCTTATAGTTTCAATACATGTTTGTAACTTTTAGCAATAAAGACACATAATTGTGGTTAAACAGCACCAGAGCATTGGTTACTAGTACGTCTCAGTGGAAAAACAGCTTACGACCCCAGTACGCACAATAGACTACTCCGAAAACACATTGTTATTGGACTGATTATGTGTGGTTGTTTCGTCGGCGATTAACTGGACAAAAAACAGGATATAGATAAGCAATAAATACAGCAAACAATACTAATTAGTTTAGATGTATAACACTGTAAAGTTTTTTATTCAAATTAAGTTGGAGACAAGCAGCGTCACTTGGATGATTGAGGCTATATTTCAAACCGGAAATAGTGCGCATTGCATGACATCAAAAAGTATCGAGTGTTCTTGGGACCAGTCAGTCGTAAAAAAAAACCCGGCTTACGGTTTTTTTAATGTTTGATATGCCGGCTTCGCTAAAATTTTATGTCGCTAATATGTTACAGATATGGATTTTGCTAAATTTTGAGGTCTCTAATATTTTCTGATTTACAGTACTTCACGATATCACAATAGAGTACACCTGTACACTTAATTGGTAAAGCAAACAGAAACCAAACAAGTTGAAAGGGAAGGGCTAAAGATTATCTTTACTGGGCATATTGTACTAAGAACATCCTACAACATGTAGCGTGAAAGGCGTACATTATAGAAACAAATAATAACCGAATACATAGAAACACCAAAGAATTATGTCTGCAGAGCATTGTTACAAAAACATCTATCAAGCGTAATCTAA
The DNA here is from genome assembly GCF_016097555.1 of Gigantopelta aegis. Classification (NCBI taxonomy): domain Eukaryota; kingdom Metazoa; phylum Mollusca; class Gastropoda; order Neomphalida; family Peltospiridae; genus Gigantopelta; species Gigantopelta aegis. The sequence continues at coordinate 41,933,729 of NC_054710.1, forward strand.
TGCAATATAATTTATTTTCACCTTTGTAAATTTATGACACAGCAAACAAAATACGGGGTAAAATATATCTAATAATTTATTTAGCCCCCACGTACATGTAGTACACATTATTTAGGCCGTGAACGAAATGTACTGGGGAAATAAAAACCCAGTGGACCAATCGTCCGGAACTGATTTTGTGTAGTGGACGAATCGTCTCGAGTTCCTCAGTGGACGAATTTTCAGTGGACGAATCGTCCGTGGACGAATTGTCCAGTGGACGAATCGACTGCATCCCGTTAAAAGTTTCAATCAGTTATTAATGATACTATTGATATTATGTATGATACTATCACTAAATCCCTGGGTACTATTACAGGCCTCGTATTACACACCTCACTTAAAATGAACCAGTCAGTGTAGTCACTTCGTACCATCCATTCCACAGGGTTTGTATAATTGTTATAAAATTCACTTCACTTAACTGCAACATTTGACCCTAGTCATTTCATACCATTGGATAAAGTGGAATATCGAATAGTAAAAAATTCTGCTTATTTCCATTCACTGTTAGTGAAGGGGGAGGGGGAAACAGTCAGTTGCAGATATTTTTGCATCTTAAGTAGGTTTCAAATGCAATGTTAGTTCGTAAAAAAAACACTACCTGGGTGATATCATGTCTGAAATTAAACAAAAAAATTATGGTAAAAATGGCTTTCATTTATGGTATAAAATGACCAAGGTTACGGTACAAAATGACCAGGGTACGATATGACCAAAGACTTTGGCAAAGTACGAAATGACTAGCAACCCTTAAAATAACGCTGTTTAATGTTGTTGATAATGATACTATTACTAGTAGTAATAAAAACTAATATTTATTTCAGACTGATTCGGTGAAAGGAAAAACCTACCATTTATCAAGCGGTACTTTAGCAACATCTTCGTGTCGTCTGCCTGCAATGGTGGCTTTTAGTTCGCACCAGCGACTGTATTCGTTTCTTAAACTCACTCTGGCAATACTCCTTTTAGCATCGCGACGTTTTTTGTGCCTCTTTGCAGATGATGCTGTCAAACGTTTTGTCGAAATTCTTGTCTCTGGTGTCGACGCCATTAATCACGTTCAAAAATAGCGAAATCTCGTGTGATCTTTAGTTGGGAATTCCGCGATTGCGATAAGCCAATGAAAACAGAAATCGGTAGGAGCCCGGCAAAAGTGTCCCACTTTCTAAATACTGGATTTATTTTTAACTTGGAAACGCCAGCGTAGCGAATCCAATGCCGAGTGTGGCGTCTTACATGCACCAAATGTGACTGGATTAACTGTTCTAAATGCTTAAATAATAAAAAATATTCCAGACATAGCCGCTTTAACAATTATTTTCTTTACTTGTGCTAGCAAGAATTGTCCTTACGACAGTACCAATATCGGGTGTCGGTCCCAAGTATTGGTGATCTGTGGCCAGTATGCTTCGAAATCGATGACAAGAAAATGACTATAATCCGTTTAGAGTTGTGTCCCTTAACTTGCCTGTTGCTTCGTTTGAGTTATGGCGTCGATTATGAAGTGGGTCTGCGAATTATATGGGAAGAAATTAATTTTTTTGGCGCTTCTGATAAACATTGATGTTTGTGTAGGTGAGTTTAAGGGGCTGTTCTAAGTTTGCAGCTATTATAACGTGTTTCACCCTAAAACCAGTTTGGTGCATGACGCCATAGGATGTTAACTCTCATGCACTTCAATATACAAGTCAAAACCAAATTGTTACGGTTGACGGCAGTCACTTTTTGCACCCTTGTTTGGCTTCGTACACAATAAATAAAACATATCCAACGGTAATTTTTTGATATGATATATTTGACAAAAGGTACTTTGCAAGTCTTTCATATTTTAAAACTTACAATTAATATTTTGTCCAGAATTATGAAAAAAAAAAACCCCGACCTGTAAACAGCGTTGTCCGCTTGTTACAGATATTTGACAGTGGTCAAGGTTAGTAGACCCGTTTTTATTTTAATGTGGCGAAACATTGTAATAATATAGCTAATTTTGAATTTGAATGACGTCAGTATTCCAACGACGTCACTTTTCATCTCCTTACATTAACCATAAACTGGGTACATGACGTTTCATTTTTAAGAATATTGGGAAAATTTCAATACAAAATTGCTATTGATTGTGTGTGTTTTTTTTGTGGTTTTTTGTGGGGTTTTTTTTGACATTTCTAATGCATCTGAATGTGTTTGAACAAAATCTTGTGATTTAAACATTGTACCTTTACGATATATGGATTTCAAGTGAAATTACGGTAAGATATGCTATTAGAAATATACTTATCTGCCCTTGGTTTTCATCGTGCTAAGCGGTCCCAATTAGCCACTAAATTATTTCCGGCGCGTTACGCTTCAGTCGCTTGCAACAAAGGCCCTTTGTTACTACTGAATTGTGGAGTAGTTGTCGACTTTTTTTTTTTTTTTTTGACGTTAATAAAGTTTTCTATTACTGTTATTGTTCGTCAGATTGTGTGCAATCTCCTTCTTTTACAGAAAAGAAAATGTACAATATGTTTTGTGCTCAACAAAAATACTTACGAACACGTTAAAACTGCACCTTAATAAAGTTTTGATATTAAATTTGCAAGTAATATGCATGTGTTTGTGTATATATCACTGTGTACGAATGGAAGTACATTAATTTGACTAAATGACTAGCAGCGATTTTCTGTACTGCTAGCTGCATTATTAACTACGACTTATGTTGTAGTTAATAATGAAACTAACGATACAGAAATTCACTTCTTCGCCTAACGATAAGGTTTCTACTGTCTGACTCGCAAACAAATCGGAACAGCGAGTTCCAGTGTCATTGTGAGACGGACATAGTGTTACGGACACAATTTCATGTGTAATTTAATAGTTACGATCGACTAACTACCTGCAATTATTAACATTATGCACAACCATTAAGCATTCCATGGTGTGTATGTGTATGTGTGTGTGTATATATAATATATCATATAATATCTTACATTTTCAGTGCAATCAAAGTATGTGATATTTTTCAGATCACATACTTTAAGAATTTGTTAACTTTGCAAATTAGGTGTAAATTAGTCGAGGTATCGGCATTAGGTTTATTGACATTTAAGAAAACGTACTTGGGTGGCACTCCATGATTGACGTATGCATTCATAGTCATCAAATAAAAACATTTCAATGGCAATTTGATACTGAAAGCTGTCCAGCATTCAGAAAACAAAACACGTTAGGCATAACTTTATTTTGATGTAAGGACATCCAAAATGACGTCATTCGAGTTTGACGTCATTTCCATTGAAAAATACACCGCGCCACATATTCTTACGTCATTTGAATATCTAGTAATGGCGGAATGGAATTACAGTTGCGTGTACAGTTTACAAAAACACGTTGTATTAAGCTTGAGGTTATATGATAAAGAGATTATTACCCTCGTGTATTTCGGTATCGTCAATATATATTAGGAATAAAAATAATGTATTGTGTTCGCCAGAGGCTCGGATAATAAAAAATGTATTGCTAATATATGATATTGATGATACCGAAAAACACTGGTAATAACCTCTCTCTCTCTCTCTCTCTCTCTCTCTCTCTCTCTCTCTCTCTCTCTCTCTCTCTCTCTCTCTCTCTCTCTCTCTCTCTCTCTCTCTCTCTATATATATATATATATATATATATATATATATATATATATATATATATATATCTATCTATCTATCTATCTATCTATCTATCTATCTATCTATATATATATATATATATATATATATATATATATTCAGTGCTCTATACTCGCCATGGCGAAAAAAAACATTCCCTGGCGTCTAAAAAATAAAATCACATTCGTTAGTTGGCGACTGTCCAATAATTTTACTTTAATCTGTAAAGAAAACTGGACATCGGAAAATACTGTGGACTAGTAGCAATTTATCTTCCATAAAATATATTTTCTATCAGTAGTTTGTTTGAAAAATAAAAGTTTGAGACATGTTAATCGGACTATGCGTAACGTTTTCGAGTATTCAAGAGTAAACATGGTGACGTTAAGGGGGAAGTAACACTTCGTTATGATGATATCTCCCTTAACTTGAATATCAAGCGTTTGGACCATTCGACCCCAGTTCAGTTTTGGACCAAGTCGGTCCTATCCCATTTAGATCCAGGTTTTATTTATGTATTAAAATGAGATTGTTGAGCCACTGTATGTGTTTACTTGTCTGTTTGAAACTCAAACGTTAATTATTTTAAATGTCGACTTGTATATGTGTTATGCGGCGCTACAATCGTCTCGTGCTTATCGTAATAACGCGTCCCTCCACGATAACGACGTCTCCAGTCGTGAATGTCGTTTTAATCACGTCGGAAGTCATGTTCACCAGTGGAGGATGAAATTTTGTTTCTATTTTCATGACTCGACTTTAGACGGCTTTAAAGACACAACTATTTACAAAACAGGATTTATGGATTTACAAGGCAGTATGTGACGAAAATAAATATTATTTAAACAAAAAGTAAGGTAGCCGATTGTTAACTACTAGTAACACGTTGAAGCCTGGTAGATGTTATCACAATGGTTTTATTTAACTTTTAATGAGTACTGCACTTTAAATGCATATCTTAGCAATGCCATTAAAATAGTAATTCGCTTAAATTCGTCTAATACAATTATTGGGTACGGAATTTGATAATGATAGTTAATAGTCGTTCACTGTTTTAGTGGAACCGGACACAAACAGTAACTTGTAATTACTATTTAACAACTAGGAATCACCTCTTCACGAATTCATTCGAATGCAGTCCTAATAACAATTATTGCATTAGTAATGTGTCGTAAAATGGCAGATGAATCGATTTAATTACAAGTATATACAGTGTTCTACGTTGCTACTGATTGAATTTATTATCGTCGCCATCTGGCGACTGACTCCAAAAACGTCTAAGTATTAAATTATTTGCCATGTGCGTTCAGAGTCCTAAAAGCGAAATCAAATGAAATTTGTTGTCATCATTGCGCAGTCGGAACATTTCGTTATTTACGAAGTTGTCCGATTGATCACTGTGAATTCCGTATTAATTGTCGGTACCGTTCGGAACTCATCGTTGATTTTAGCGATTTGGCGAAAACAATCCAGATACTTGCGAAAACAATCCAGGTTGGTGTGTTATTTTAATGCAGACAACCATTTGGAATATCTCAATTGATATCGATTTCTGGATCATGTATGTAATAAAGAAGTTCCGAATACTGTATTGTACTATACATAACCGATTCACTATGGTACATTATTGGTGGTTGCATTCGATTGAAGAACACGAGTACAAAATCAAGTAAAGGTTGCTCACTCACTGTTCATACTATACAAATTATAACCAAACGTGCAAAATGGAGACTGATTATTAAACAATGCATTACAAAATAAGCATTTCAACAGTTACGTAACGCTCTTTGATGCACCATGCGATGTCTTACAAACGTTATTGGGGAGGGGAGGGGTTGCTGGTCAAGACTTACTTACCGACGTCGTCTTTAAAACAAAGTGATTTTTTTAAACATAAACTAAATTACGGCAACCATACATGGACATATTTTCTATTAGATGAATTTTTAATCAATTATTTATTTAAAATTATAAATAAAATAAAATAAAAAATGCAAACCGAATAATGTTGGTTAAATGGCATAACTGGCAGTGAAAAGTGGACGGGGTGACAAAGTGTTACATAATTTTAGAAGGGATGGTGGTCTTAACGTTACAAAATGTTATGTGGGCAGGGTAAAAAGTAAACCTGCCAAAGTTTCCACTATGTAATTATTGAACGGACACAAGTGTTGCGTTTGATCTGCTAACCCATTACGCACGTTTCTACAATCGTTCAAATCGAATGCAGCCCCAGTTATCGTTTTTCTTTTCTTTTTTCTTGCTGTGTTTAGTGTGTAGATGTATGCGCTGTTTCCGCCCACCATGTAGAAGCACAGCGAAAACTTTCAAAGCGGCAAAATTTTAAAATATTACAATTCTTTAGAAAAACAAAAATCAAAAACTTCAAATGCTAATCAAGAAGACGAGACAGGTGAAACAAGTACTTAAAAGTCAAATGAATTGAGGCCAATCTGAGAAATCTGCAGCTGAATCCGAAACAGAGCCAGCCAAAAAACAGAGAAAATTTAATGAAACTTCAGTTTCTGTGGCTTCAACATGACGATAATACTGACACAATGCACTATACCTATTGTAGAAAAATTTGCAAGCATGTTGCTGGCATAAATCAAATGAGGGGAGATATTTTGTTTTTGTATACCCACCACCCACAAAATAATGTTTTAGTTAAACGGTAGGATATGTAGGAAAAAAATAGCAGTCATATGAGGCATAGAATTATAATTACAGTCCCTCCTACCTCCATCATGTGGTCAGTTCTGAAATGTTATGATGGTCACAACACATTCATAAATGATACAAAATGAGTAGTGTCACACTGTGGCGAGTAACATTTTTAGCTTGGCTAGTAAAAAAAAAAGTGCCACTAGCCAAAGAAGAGTAAGTTATAAAACCGAGTGTAGAACACTGATATATTAACTGGCTATTAAATATAAGTGTCTGGCGACTAAAAAATTATGCTTTACTGGCCAGGGAAGAGTAAATTTGAACTTGCTTTGTAAAGGACTGTATACCAGTTTGGAATGTCACTACTCGGCCTGTGAAGGGCGTGGCCTAAAAACTGTGCAGTTAACTTCAGTTACTCGCACAGTTTCAGTTATACCATAGCTAAAATAACCTGCACTGTTTTGCTTGCACAGAGAAAATAAAGCTTAAGATAATAAATAAGAAAAAAACAAAAACAAAAGTAAATCATGATAAATGGGTATTTTAGATGAAAACTTAAAAAAAAAAAATGAAAAAAAAAAAATAAAAATAAAATAATAATAATAATACATAAATAAGTAAATAAGTAATAAAAAACAAACAAAACACCGATACAAACTATTATGTAGTGCTACTGAATTACTTTAACTTAAACGTGTACTTATGAGTAAATCCTGAGCATGAGAAATGAAAATTACAACAGGCGAACAAGCACTATGTCACGCGTCCATGTTGTGCAAGTCGGGAATATCGCCTCGAATTTCCTGCCATGCGTTGAACATTTTAATCACCGTTCTGCTGCTTGGAAATTAAACTTTCGATAATCTCATCTGTCACAGGTTTGAGACAATGTTAGATCATCGAAGTAATCATTTTCCAAACTGGAAGCCAGCTGCAATAATGCGTAATCGTCAAGATCTTTAAAAAGTCCGTCGAATCCGTTTTCCGTCACGTCACCGCTAGCGCACAACTGACACAAGATCAACTGAAGTATATTGGCACGAAAGTGATTACGTCATACGATGGGTGTGGCTTCATGACAGCTGTCACAGTGTCAGTCATGGTACAAAACAGTTATATCATGGTTTTGATTCGTTAACTGTATTTAGACGGTGGTCACACTGAGGTCTATCCTATGCAAGTTTGTGTTTTTTAACTAGTTAGTCCATGAGCCAGACCGAATCGGACTACCAAAAATGTGACCAGATCCAACAGTGATTTTTGGTTAGTCTGGTACCTGAGGGGTCCAAAAAACTGTGATGGACTTTTTGGAAGTGTAGCTTAGTGCCCGTATGGCGGCCATCTTTAAAGATGGCCGCCGGTTTGGGACTAAAATATGATACTTCATAAAAGTGACTTTGGAGCTCTAACCACATGGCCTACAGACATGGGGTTGGAGCATTTTGTTCATCTTTGGATTACGCATCTTATGATGTATATATAGTGTACCTTAATTACTATTGTCTGTTCCAAATTTAAGAAATAATGTAAAATATTTGTGGCTTTTTCCACATTTTCCTAGTAAAATGTATTACCATTCTCTATCTATACATGTTATGGTCATATTTCCACCTAGGTCATCTAGATGTATTCATATGCCATCCATAACCACCATTACATGGTCTTGTTTGACCATTTTTGTACTCTGGTGACGCGTTTTACTATAGCTACCTAATTTTCGTTTTCGGCTCTTTTGGGGTAGGGGTAGTATCAGAATTTTAATAAGCTGCTATAAGGAATCATAAAGATGACTTGGGGACATGAAGTTAGGCTAATTTGATATCAAAATACATTTTGTATTCATATATTTATAATTTTACACCACTTCAACTCTTATAGTCTGTTCATAGGCCTATAGGTTCCGATGGTTTAGTCGTTTTAAATAATCTACCAAAACATACATGTTGGCCAACCACAGTACCAATCACTTGCAGAGTTAGGCCTACCATGATTCATTATACACGGGCCCTACAGAATTGGCTATAAAAAAAAAAAACCACAACAAATACTACGTTCACTTTCATCATGGATGCCAGGAACTACAGACATGTACACGTGTCAAAATGTTACTTTGATCTAGCTCGAATTATTGTTATCGCAAAGGCCTAAAACTTCCAGTAGGCCTACAGAGATGGTGAGTATTGACTTATGATATACGTTAATCCCACTTGTGCATACTTTGTGAGGGCTATTTTATGTAGGTCACCTGTATGCTGTAGGCCAGTTTCTATTGATACTCTATACTGTGGATGGATGGATGTAGCCCCACTGTGGCGATGTAATTAAACATTGCAATGATTGTCAATGTAGCCCTAGATTAAAAGGCTAGGTATTTTCATAAAAATTCTAGACATTGTCCCCGATGTGTTTCACAACATTAAAGTGATTATGTCCCAGGTAGCGGAAGTGGCAAGAATTGGAATTTCGTGGTAAACGAAATTCGAGTAAAACCCTCTATATTTCACATGTGTAATCTGGCTATTGTAGGTATATAGAGTCGCTCATCCAAGGCGCATCTACATTTGTATAGGTGTAACCTGAACTGCACGTCCGTGGTGTCACTAGGACTATGCTCTATGATTTCTATTACCCCCAATGCCCACTAGGTATTGCCACTTGTCTGATTCTGATTCTGATAAACGCTGTTTATTTCAGATGTGAAGCCATGGCATAGCCCCCACAGAAACGCCCCAAACTTGACCCCTGCATAATCTGTGGAAAGAACTCTCCACCTGATCAACTGGTGAGGCCAAGAGATCTGGAATCTTGAAAAATGCCTTGTGATGCTGCAGAGATACGACATTTTGAACCTATCATAAAACTGTCGACTGACAATCTAAGTGTTGTACCCAATGTACTGTATCATCGTGAATGCAGATCAGGATTTACGCACAAAAAGGAACGGACACGGCTACAAAACGTGGTAAAAAGGCAAGAATTGGTTAGGGCTGAAGGGGAAAAGACAGAACCAAGGCAATCACTGCGACACACGGGAACTGAAGAAAAATCACGTGTGTATGATAAGGTGTGCATTTTCTGTGAACGGAAAAACAAGTATGTAAAAGGAACACAGAGTAGAGAACCCTTGATACAGGCCGTAGACCTTCGGGCTGACCAGACTATTCTAAACATTGCAATAAAGACCGCTAATGAACAACTTCTTGCTATAACTTCCAGAGACATTGTTGCAGCAGAGGCATATTACCATCGAGGTGGAAATTTGACCATAACATGTATAGATAGAGAATGGTGATACATTTTACTAGAAAAATGTGGAAAAACCCACACATTTTTTACATTATTTCTTAAATTTGGAACAGACAATAGTAATTAAGGTACACTATATATACATCATAAGATGCGTAATCCAAAGATGAACAAAATACTCCAAACCCCATGTCTGTAGGTAATGTGGTTAGAGCTCCAAAGTCACGTTTATGAAGTATCATATTTTAGTCCCAAACCGGCGGCCATCTTTAAAGATGGCCGCCATACGGGCACTAAGCTACACTTCCAAAAAGTCCATCACAGTTTTTTGGACCCCTCAGGTACCAGACTAACCAAAAATCACTGTTGGATCTGGTCACCTTTTTGGTAGTCAATCTAAAAAATCCAGGGTCTGGCTCATGGACTAAGTCTTGGGAGTGGTAGTTTTGCTACGGGTGGCACAAGAGGGATGACGTCATCTAACCAATCACGTTACGTAATTTGGCTTGATGATACACCAGATCAGATCTATTTCACAGAGAAAATGCTAAATAACCCCATAAATAACGTGGGACAGTTTCTGCCCCCCAACGGATCCAGAATCTACTATTATACAGTATTCATGTACACTTTACTGCCCCGAAATCAAGTATGTAGGCCGTTAGCTGTACAATGTATAGGACAAACATCGAGTCGGCAGTTCGACTTGCTTCGAACATTTACGTTTATTGCTACTTGTTTTCTTAGTTTTCATACAGTAAATACGAAGGAGCAAACACTGCCACAAACGGAATTTGTGGGGCACAGCAATACTTAATATTATACAACAATTAATTTTACGATATAAGTCGACGTAAAACCATGACCCATTATTTTGTGGAATATATCCAAAAGCCGTGCTATAAAAACAGCCTACCAAGTCACCAGTCATCAATAAACTCGTACAGCACATCAGAGTAATTCTACACACATAGCTGAGCCATTTAACATCATTCTACAGTGTTTTAAAGTTAACAAATCAACTTATTTTAACACGAGTTGTATTTTCGACCCCTGTGGCAACAAACCCGGTCAAGTCGGGGACCGCTCTATAGTCCGAAGGTTCAATGGTCCGAAGGTTCAATGGTCCGAAGGTTCAATAGTCCGAAGGTTCTATAGTCCGAAGGTTCGATGATCCGAAACACTGTACTCCGTTTATTGAAGTCCAACAGTTAAAGCTGCTATATATGCGGTTACCATGTTATAGCATCGATTACTAAATCAAAATGCAGGCATAACTCAGGGTATGATAATTTTATGTTTTTAAAAGTCACTAGCCACTTTGTTTTTTGATGTACATGAGTATGTATTTTTTTTCAATTTGTTTTATTATTATTATTATTGTTATTATTATTATTATTATTATTATTATAACTGCACTTTTACGTCTTGCGAATTAAGTAGTAGGTTTTTGACGATATCCGGTGTGGCATGTATTATTCTACTGGCCTGTCCAGGAGTGGCATGTGTTATAATACTGGCCTATCCAGTTGTGGATTTTATTATACTACTGGCCAATCCAGGTGTGGCATATATTATACTACTGGCCTATCCAGGTGTGGCATGTATTATACTACTCACCTATCCAGGTGTGGCATGTATTATACTACTCACCTATCTAGGGGTGGCATGGATTATACTACTGGTCTAGCCAGGTGTGGCTTGTATTATACTACTGACCTATCCAGGGGTGGCTTGTATTATACTACTCAACTATCCAGGTGTGGAATATATTATACTACTCACCTATATAGATGTGTGATGTATTATTCTACTGGCCTATCCAGGTGTGGCTTCTTTTTCAAATATTCACTCTTAAAAGGGGCATTATTTTTTGTTATATTATTAATATAATTATCACCAAGCGTTTAAATTGTGACCACTGTAAAACGTTCTTAGATAAACAGAGATTACTACATGAATTTGTTCTCCCCAAGCATACCTCTTCTTCTGTTTCAACCACATTATTTATGTTTGTTTCTCACCCTACTAACATGGGGCCGGGTCGTAGCTCAGTGGTACAGCGCTCTCCTGATGCACGATCGATCCCCGTCGGTGGGCTATTTTTCATTCCAGCCAGTGCTCAACAATTTGTGTAACAAAGGCCATGGTATGTAATATCTTGTCTGTGGGATGGTGCATATAACAAATGCCTTGCTGCTAATCGAAGCGAAGTTGCGGCAAAGAGTTTCCTGTCTCAAAGTTGAGAAAAATGTAAAATTCCGACGCCATATAACCGCAAATAAAATGTGATTAGTGCGTATTTATATAAAACATTTCGTTCCTTCCTTTCCTTTAACTGTCTCAAAAACATTGTTACTGTAAGCCTATTCTGGATGACACCGTTTTCTTTATAGCAGTCGCGAGATCACTATTACGCTAATTGAATATCAGGTATTAGTATGTTTGAGGTGTCTGATAGATTATGTAACCGTTTGTTTATATCAGAAGAAAATGATTTAGCAAAATATTTAGCTGCTTGCACATTTTATTAGCCAATGGCTAATGTGGCTACCGACAGCGCGACCCCTGAATGTGGTTGACCCTCCATCACACTGTGGTCCCCCACCAGTATAAAATCCTGGCTACACCAAGAGAGCGAATGTGAGGTGAATACAAGTTTAAAAGAAATGCAAGATAAATGGTATATAACTAACACGAGATCTGCAGACACGAGTGTTGAAATATCTTTCTTACATATCTTTATCTTTGAAATACAGGTTTAAGATAAATTAAAGTGACAGACCCTGGTTTTTAAACACTACGATGTATTTTTCACTATTAAAGCGTTTTTTTAATAATTTAAATTACATTTTATTATTTAGAGTATTAATTTTTGTGTACCTAAAGTGTTTGTGATCATCCAGGTTTTTGTAAAACATGACAATACATTTTTTTGTAATTCTAAAAACACACATTCGTCTGAGAAATAATGGTTATAGAGACAAGCTCTCGTTATTTTTGACGTTATTTCCGTTTAAACATCACAGACTTTAGCCACTGTCTGTTATAACCTTATGCAAATATGTTGTAGGTTTGTAGATTAACTAAACTTAGTGTCCATTTTTACGGGCTGAAACTAGGGTCTACGCCTTTATATTATACGCTCGTGTTAATTTATATTAGGAATTTCGCGTTTACGTAATATATACTGTATATCATCTGACAATAGAAATCGACGTGTGTAACCTTAATCTCCGCCAGGGGTGGCGCAGATGATACGGCCATGGATTTACCCCTTTTTTAAGAGGTACGGCTGTACCATTGGGGTTTTCGTATGTTTGTTGTTCTTTTTTTGTTTGGTTTTGTTGTTTTTTCGTTTTTGTTTTGTTGTTCTTTTTTGTGGGGGAGGGTATATCTGTTGTATCTGTAAAAATGTCCTTCACAGGTAAATTTGAAAGGAGACTCTGGCAACATCGAGCACCCTTAAGGGGTGCGCATTGCCCCCACTCTCCCCTACATGTATGCATTTGTTTTGTGGCCAAAAATAAACAAATAAAATAAAATAAAATAAAATAAAAATTCGTTCTTTTCTATTTCATTTTATTAAGCTTCAACATCAAATGTGCATTCACCTGTATATGTCATTTATTCCAATTTCAGTCCAATCTTGAAACGGCTCGAATCAGCTGCTTGGCGGAGATATCACACTGGTGGTATTGTCCCCAGAGCTGAAACACTTCGCCCTGCCTGATCCTCTGCTTCGCCCTTTGTATCTGACCCAGCCTTCAATCACTATTAATAGCATTTTTAGTCAGTTATAATATTTGTGTTACCATGCGGTATAATTACCGTCAAACTAAACATCGTGACAGTTGAATACTTAATTAAAACATATAATTTACGATAATTATAAACGATATCTTTATGAATAAGTTACCATAAACATTAAGTATCTTTATTATGAATAAAACAATGTTTGCAGACTAGAAATATATAACAAACGACCATTTGCCACGAATATTAAAGTTATGAGTTTCATTGTTGAAAATTGATATCGGATAGAGCCTAGTTTAAAAATGGAAAGTGCAATAAATATAAAATAAGAATAGTCTACTCACCTGTATCACAACGTCTATGTTTCCATTTAAAACACCCTTCACACTGAAGTCCTTCCTGACGACACGCAAATGTTACTTACTGTAAACGCAAATGCAGTAGAAAGAAACAACTGGGTGTATATGTCCGTGTTTGTTTACTTGAGTCATGACGAAAACAACTCATAATTAGCATAATTAGCGGTGCAATGATTAAAAACTACGGCAAGCGATTTCATTGAGCTTTGTGAATTGAACAATTTTTGCTTGTGGATGAATCGTCTCGAGTTCAACAGTGGACGAAACGTCCAGAAGACGAATCATCTGCATCACAGCAGTGGGGCCTACTACTATTTTTAACACTGTACCGCCCCTGTAAGTGGTTGGTTTGGATTGATATTTAAGAAGCCAATCAGATGTCTTTAAATTTATATCCAACATGTATAATATTGTTGTGTGATCTTACACTGTTGCCTAAAAGTGTTTTACACAGAGGTACGCTTAATGATTACTGTAAAGAATTCACATTTATTTAGGGCATTTGACACTGCTCTTTTGCCATTCTTTATAATTATAGACTATAGAGCTGTAACCGATGAAGTCAATATGGCGGACATCGATGAATTCATATGCGAATATGCACAAAAAATAAGAATATTTTAAACTCCAAAATAACATTAACTAATAGTACGGGAGCCAAATCAATTTATCTAAGTCGTAGAGTCAGGAAGGTTTGAACATTTATTCTTAGGCCGAAAAAAAAAAATTACTTGTTTCCTATTACATGTTGGAAAAATATAGGGTAGGTAGGTATTAGGTAGGAAACACATTTTATTTTGGAAAATAATTTTATTTATGGATATTAAATAAAGGTGTTGACTACCGGTATCCAAAATATCACCTGCATGTATAGAAATGCATTATGCAAACCAACAGTACCATTCATCACAGTTTTCCCCTAGAAATAAAGTAAGGCATGGTAAAGTGACGTTTTGGGGGCATGTTTCATGTGCAGTTTTAAATATAAGGGCTTTTTTTTCCCCATTATACAATTTTCAAAAGGACAAACACCGTATGGCCATTTTCTTTTCTTTATCTATTTCATAACTTAATTAAAAAAAGGAAAGTTCCCAGTGACCACTTACAAAAAATAACGAAAAGCATCGAGATCTTACTGACATATTTAATCATTTGATTTGGCAGTAAACTCCATCAGTATCGGTAAACATTCCCTCCCCTAGTTTATCGGAAGGTCACTAAATTTCTACAAGGCCAGTTTGTAGCTGGAGTAAATCATTAAATATAGTTATTATTATTATTATTATTATTATTATTAATCGGAGCACCTCGCTACGCTAGATGTAGAGTAAATCGGAAAAGATCGCATATATTCGTGAAAACAATTTTCCGACTCTTCGCCCGATATCTCACGAAAGTTACCGAACTTCAATTTGAAGGGAAGTAACTCCATCAATCAATTGTTAGAAGAAAACATTTCGTGGCTAACGGGTCGCCAATAAAACTAAATTTGCGACAGTAAAACCACCGATATACGTCCGCAAATCGAAAACACAGTAGGGTTATCCCCTAAATGACACCAAATTAGTGTTTGTGATAGTTTTGGAATGTTTTCGTGGAAATCGTTGTTATATTAAAAAAAAACATTTTTGGATATACAAAAAAAGTTTTAGGATCGGCAGGTTCAAATTAGGAAACAAACAATATTTTATGATACGCCTTATGTAAAAACTCTTACTTGCCTAAACCTGTACGTTAATTGGGAATTTGCATACGTCAGGGTCCATATGTGTTCGATCTGCTGCTACCTCAAAATAACAGTCCACGGGACAGACACCAAATTTCAGTTATAACGGAGATTAAACACTTTACAAATATTTTGTTTGTGACGCTTCATATCCAAACTTTCCATTTTATTTGCTGTATTTTCATAATTGGTCATTTTGACCTATATTTTCAAGATCAAATGAAGGTCATTGTTTCTGAATATATAATATGTTGTAAATGACACAAATCATTGGTTTCTTTTAATTATTTTCAATAATATTTATCAATAATGGTCATATTATTACTTTGTTTTATAGATATATCCAGTACACCTCTAGTAGAGGTGCTTCCTGATTGAAATTTCAGGGGCATATCTATAATTTAACGAAAGGGGGAGATGTTTAGGAAAATATTATGTCCACATTTTGGGGCATGCTTTGTTAGAAATGGGTACCAATGCTTACTGAGGTCTGTATAGGATATGGTTTATGGTGTGGGTGGGTGCGATGGTCATTTGGAGGTGGAGGCATTTAAGGTCATTTAGAGTCAAATTAGTGGAAGTTAAGTTTTTTACATTTTTCTTATCTTTGTGTGTAAGGCTATTTACAAGTATGCTACCTAAAGTTCGCTTTTCAAAAATATGATTATAATTGATCATTATATATTACAAGTTACATGTAAAGTATAGGGAAACTTGATATAAAAATCAACTGATCTCGAAATTATGTCTCTCTGGGGCAGATCCAGAATTTAATCAAGTAGGATAATTTCTGAAAGGGTTGTCCACATTTTGTTCATGGTTTGTTAGCAAAGGTATCCATGCTTAGTGATGCTTTTACATGGTGAGTGTAGGTACACTTTATGGCGAGGGGAGGTACCCATGCGATAATGACCCTTTATGATAATTTTGGGGTCATTTAAGGTTATTTAGGGTCATATTAGGAAACAAACATTTTTTTTTTTTTTTTTTTTCTTATCTTTGCGGGTAGGACTCTTTACAAATATGCTACTTTTCATAAATATGATTGTAATGAATCATTACATATTACAATTTACATGCAAAATATAGGGAAACATGATATAAACATTAACTGATCTCGAAATTATTTGTTTACTAAAGTCTAAAACATGTTTAAAAATAATTAATGGTAGCTTTGTTAGAAATGGGTACTTGTGCTTATTGATGTTTATACAGAGTAAGGTGTATGACGAGGGTAGGTACCCACTGAAAATTTACCTGTATTGAGATCTGTTTAAGGCAAGGTTTATGGTGAAGGTAGGTTCTCACACCATTGTGACATTTAAAGTGCTGTGCCAGATGTATGATGTATTGAGCTATATCAATCAAGATATTATTTAATATGATTAGAATTTTTTTTTTTAAATGTAAACATTTTATATACCGGTATATTTTCCATTTTAAAATATTCCCCTGCAAAAGAAGTTGTAGTATATCTATCCATAAAACTGTTTTTACCATGTATAATATGAAATAAACAAGGTTGTACTGATAGTGTAGGCCCTTATGTCATAGAAAAAAGGTTTGTGTAAAATATTTGTTAAAGGTGAACTACCACTTGATTCTGCATTATATTATAATAGTGATTAAAACAAAATAGGGTGGACATTTTTTCTCAACTTCTAACAGTGAATAAATTTACCAAATCCACGATGGCCGCCATGGAAGTAATGGAATATACTTTATGCTATATCTTTGCAACCAGTTAAGATAAAAACATGAATGAGGGTTTTTTTTTATATGTTTTAATACATAAGAAATCTGTTTGTGCCATCTATAGATCGACAAAATGAAATGGAACCCAGATGGCAGACATATATGTGCACAAAATGGCAACATAGTGGAACATGAAGGGAACAAACCAAATTATTTGAATCTTAAAAGACAAACTCTATATAGCTTATATAAATACATGTACAGTCAAACCTGCCTTCGCGGCCACCTCCATATGGCGGCCGCCTGTCCATGGCGGCCACCCTGAGGTCCCCCCCCCCCAATGAATTTTACTATATATTTACCTCTATATGGCAACCACCTGCTCTACGCGGCCAACGGCCACACTTTTGTCATAAAAAAGCGAAAATGAACCTGCTATCGCGGCCACAATTGTTTTTTAGTGCAAAGTGTTTTTGTTGATATAACCAATTGGCTTGATAAACAGCGGTCCTTTAAAGGTCATCGGTCGCTTAGCTGTGTTCGTTAATTAACAAGTGTTTTTAATCTGGATTAACGGTGCGATGTACTAGTCATCGGCGGTGGTCATTAAACGCAGTTGATAAGAGGGTATCTAGCCTAAAACAACTGGAGTTAAACGTGTCAATTCTAGAAGGAATTAAATACTGCTGCAGTTTATTTCTGATATTTATTTTCAAAATGCCACCTAAACCCAGTAAGCCGATCGTGTTAACGTTGGAACAGAGAGTAGAGGTCATTAAAAAATCAGACAAAGACAAATTGAGTGCTAGAAAAATTGCTGAACATTTCGAATAAAGGATAATCAGTGACTTTAATGCGCAGAACAGTGCTCCATTATTCTGTTGTTTGTTAAATATTCTCTTTTTCACTTAATAAAATTTCATATAGATGATAATTTTTTGTCTTGTTTTTAATTACGTTTTTGCACATGTATATGGCTCCTTAATAGTTCTATTGCAACATACGTGTAATTGTTTTTTTTAAATTCGGACTTATATATGACCTGCATACGGCGGCCACCTCTATATGGCGGCCACTTTTGTCATGTCCCACGAGTGGCCGCCATAGACAGGTTCGACTGTATATGAATATTTTCATCAACTCATTCACACTCATCCATGTCTCTCATAGCTAGTTCATCTGACTGTTAAAACGTTTAATCGGAATAGACTACCTCTTTGATGGAAACACATCTATGTATATACGCCTTTTCATCATCAACTCATTCATCCTCATCCATGTCTCTCATAACTAGATCATCTGAGTTAGCTTGGTTGTTGCAGCTGAAGTTCACACAGCCACACACTTCTGTGCATGGGATGTTGCTATTCCGACAGCTACATGTCCACTTGCATCCACACTTTACCAAGTTCATCACAGCTGCAAGGGCTGGAGGATTCAAACATCTTACTGGAGCATAATGATGCCCAGTCATGTCAAACTCCCAACCACAATCGACAAAAGACGGGAGGCGCAGATGGCTTTCTCCAGCCTTTCTCCAAATCATTGCTATGCAATGTGCCCGTTGAATATGCAGTGTTAGTGAGCCATTCAATGCAGTAATCCACATGTGGTGGGTAGGCCCCCACAACTCGGACATGCATGGAAGTAGCAAAATACCTATCGGAAAAAAAGGAAGTACTGTAAGTGTGAACAGCGTACTGCAGACATGATTTGGCTTTCCTAACAGTAATGCTTCATGTTCTTATTCAAGAATACAAACATGTCCCTATACGTGCTCTCTTTTAGTTAAGTAAATGCCCAGCCAAACTAAAAACTCGTTCCGAAGGCAAGGAGGAGGCAGAGACAGCATAACGTATTTTAGTAGACGAATCGTCCGTGGACAACTTATCCATTTTTCGATTTTATTCGGCTCGACATGTTTTGATTTAGTTCGCTGCCACCGTATGTGGTAGGCACCGCTATTTAATCAAGCCAGTTTTTGTTTCGTACTTAGATAGGCCTAATACTTTATATTTTCTTGGTCCCAATTGTGAATGAATGATAAGAAGTTTTGAATGTAATAGATATTTTGTTGCAGAAAAAAAAATTAATAATAATAATACAAAAATAAATTACAAAAATAAATTTTTAAAATCAGTATTTGTTTTATTCTTTATGACAAATGCGAAAATAAATAAAATAAATGTCGATGAACACACGAATTTACCAGTACATAGCGCCATAGCCTCAAAAGGTTAGAAATCAAGAAACGTACACAATAATAGCCCACAAATACTGGATTTGATGAATACAACTTCTGACAACGAGCAAGGAACTATTTACTGCAGTTAACATTTTCCGCGACAATCGATTATGAATTTCAAAATCGATCATCACATCACTGGAACCCCAATCGATCAATCTTCGATTATAATCGATTATAGGAACACCCCTAATAAGAATTCTAATACAACTGTAATATAAGCCTTTTTGCCATTGGTTAATTTTCGTGATAATTCGGATGATAGATGTACGCTGTCATGGGCAACCAGGATTTATCACAACAAAATTTCGAAAACTCGTCAGATATGCTGACACTTGGCCTCATGTGTGGTGTTTTCGTTAGGATATTAATTCCTAGCCTTCCATTATATTGTAACGGTGTTACCAACTTCAGATCAAAATGATGTTAGTGTTCTTATTTTATTATTATTTCGTGCCATTATAATTTGTTTAGAACATACTTTTTGGGAGAATAAAATTGATAAAGAAGATACATCGGAAATGACTATCGATTTTGTAAAGGCAATTTTAAACAACATTGACTGCTTTAAAATATCGCAACATTTTGAAAAACTCACTAAAATAATGCTTATCATTTTGTAAATGATTATTATGTTATATATTTATAAAAACAATAAGTGAAAATATGTTAGTAAAAGTTGTAGACCTACTCCATCAATGTGGCTCTTGGCCATAATTAATCCTGGCGAATTCCTCGAAATAATTAAATATGAGGTTGAAAGACCACTTCACAATGGCGAACAATCAAAGACTTTCCGACAGGTGGCTCTCGTGCACTATACACCATTCCTTTTTCTAAATTTGTATTGTCGTAAAGCACCGATCGGTATATCCACTCTATTATTCCCGACCTAATTGTGAGCATGTATGTGACTAAAGCGTAGAACGGCTAAAAATTAAAGTAAATAATAAAAATCTACGAAATTCCGCAGTTGGTAGTAAAAAAAAATAATGGAAGAATAAAAAAGAACAAAAAAATGTCCAGCTAAATCGTGGGTTTTCCCCCAAACCACGTAGGCTACTCCCTACCGTTCTTACAACTTTCTATCATATATCCACCATGCTAAAACCATTAAATGTGTACATATTTGACTGATAATACTTGAGTGTTTGCAATAAAAAAAAACCGGTAACAGCATTTAATAAAGTTTTAATTTGTAAAACGCCACGATCCATTCTTCGCTGTTTACTTCCGGGTTCTATTCAATGTTATTTGTTTACCATAGTTTGATGTAGCCGATGTATTTTTCGTACTGGGGTGTCGTTAAACCTTCATTCATTCATTTACTATTCAATGTTTGTTATCGCGATTTAATATGAAGATATACGTGTTTAAAACCACAAATTATTCGTTTGCAGAGTAGAGTAAATTCAACCAAATTTGTCAACAATTATTTTTAATAAATTATTTCAATGAAATAAAAAAAATAAAAAACCCCCAACCCAATCCAACCCAAACAAAATAAATAAATAAAATAAATAAAATAAATAAAATAAATAAAATAAATAAATAAATATATATATTCAATTTAAAATAAAAAAATGTAATTACAGAAATAAATATTAAAATTTCAAATTTGTGTGTACAAAATGACATAATCTGATAGGAATTCTGATTTCACTGAGCCTGTTTTAACATAAATCTATTTGACTTACCGGTATCTAAATTTTATACTTTTCAGTACTTATATTAAGAAAAGTCCAATTTAATAATCTTTATCATGCTTCATACACTTATTTACCAAGAAAATTCATGACTTTCCATGATTTCCACTGATAATGAAATTAACAGCAATTGAAAACTGCTTTAGACATTATACTATTTTTTCTCTCCAAAAGCTGCAAGAGTAATAAATTATAAATTAAAGAAACAAAATACTGCTATTTTACAAATGTGGATTTCAAAAACCAGATGCAGCAAGAAATAATTATGACTATATATAAAAGTACACTTATGGTTCACTAATAGTTTAAAATGAATATAGGTACAACACCAATTAACACCAATTACATTAATTTCAAGAGATGCATTACATGCAGTATTCACACATGGCTTGTTTCATGTTCAATGTATGATGAGTCACTTGCTTAGCATGCACATGTATTTGATAAACTGTACATAAACAATACCTATCTGGTATTTTGATGTATGTACGTTTCTAAATATTGAGAGGTATTCCTTACAACATTTTACGAGTACTGACCTTGTCTTCGTGGTATTTTCGGAATTAAACTCAGTATGGATAAAGTTATATTTCTGTGACAGGACAGCAAAGAGTTTTGTCACAAGTTTGTGGTTGTTTACATTGAATTAATATTAGCAGTTGACGTTGCATTGCATTTAAACAGTTGACATTTTGACAACTGACATTTAAACTGTTGATATTTTGACCATTGAGATTTTGTCATACATCCAAGTTATACATATAGTCTAGGATAAATGATTTGTATACCTTTTGCAATACAATTTATATTTGTTCATGTAAGTTGACAGTAACAGTGATTATAATTTTATTTGAAGGTGTTATCCTGAAGATGTCTGGCTCTTCACCATATGCCATCACTAACACGTCCTATACGTTAACGTGTACAGTGGCCCAGGCTGTTAACTTTATTGACAAAATAATATTTTCTTGCGATAAAGATGGGAGTACTTGGGCGTCGCTTAGACAGAAACTTATCTGCATG
>NC_054710.1:41956028-42144497 GCF_016097555.1 Gigantopelta aegis
CGAGGGTAATAATTCTCTTTCATATAACCTCAAGCTTAATACAACGTGGTTTTTGAAAACTGTAACACGCAACTGTAATTCCACTCCGCCATTACTCACCCCTGCCACCACGGTGAAGTTAAGGCACACGCCAGGGGTCCTAATATATGATATTGAATGATACCGAAAACACTGGTTATAAACCCCCCCCCCCCCTCCCTCTCCTCTCTCTCTCTCTCTCTCTCTCTCTCTCTCCTCTCTATATATATATTCTATATATATATATATATATATATATATTATATATATATATATATTCAGTGCTCTACAAAAACGAGGGGTAAAATACTCGCCTTGGCGACTAAAACATTCCCTGGCGTCTAAAAAATAAAATCACATTCGCTAGTTGGCGACTGTCCAATAATTTTACTTTAATCTGTAAAGAAAAACTGGACCATCGGAAAATACTGTGGACCAGTTGCAATTTATCTTCCATAAAATATATTTTCTATCAGTTTTTTGTTTGAAAAATAAAAGTTTGAGACATGTTAATCGGGACCTATGCGTAACGTTTTCGAGTATTCAAGAGTAAACATGGTGACGTTTAAGGGGGATCGTAACACTTCGTTATGATGTTATCCTCTCTTAACTTGAATATCAAGCGTTTGGACCATTCGGACCCCAGTTCAGTTTTTTTTGGACCAAGTCGGCCTAATCCCATTTTATCCAGGTTTTTATTTATGTATTAAATGAGATTGTGAGCCACTGTCTGTGTTTTACCTTGTCTGTTTGAAACTCAAACGTTAATTATTTTAAATGTTCGCTTGTGCGGCGCTACCCCAATCGTCTCGTGCTTATCGTAATACGCGTCCTCCACGATAACGACGTCTCCAGTCGTGAATGTCGTTTTAAATCACGGATCGGAAGTCATGTTCACCCAGTGGAGGATCAAATTTTGTTTCTATTTTCATCGACTCGACTTTTTCGACGGCTTTAAAGACACAACTATTTACAAAACCGGATTTATGGAATTACAAGGCAGTATGTGACGAAAATAAATATTATTTAAACAAAAAGTAAGGTAAGCCGATTGTTAAACTACTAGTAACACGTTAGAAGCCTGGTATATATTACCACAATGGTTTTATTTAAATTTTTAACGAGTACTGCACTTTAAATGCATATCTTAGCAATGCCATTAAATAATAATTAATTCGCTTAATTTCGTCTAATACAATTTATTGGGTACGGAAGTTGATAATGATAGTTAATAGTCCGTTCACTGTTTTTAGTGGAACCGCACACAAACAGTAACTTGTAATACTATTTAACAACTAGGAATCACCTCTTCACGAATTCACATTCGAATGCAAGTCCTCATAACAATTATTGCATTAGTAATGTGCCGTAATGGCAGATGATCGATTTAATTACAAGTGTATACAGTGGTTCTACGTTGCTACTGATTGAATTTATTATCGTCGCCATCTGGCGACTGACTCCCAAAAACGTCTAAATATTAAATTATTTGCCATGTGCGTTCAGAGTCCTAACCGCGAAATCAATGAAATTTGTTTGACCATCATTGTGCAGTCGAAACATTTTCGTTATTTACGAAGTTGTCCGATTGATCACGTGTGAATTCCGTATTAATTGTCGGTACCCCGTTCGGAACTCATCGGTGATTTTAGCGATTTGTGTCGGGGCGAAAACGATCCCAGATACTTTTCGCAAAACAATCCAGGTATTTCGATTGGTGTGTTATTTTAATGCAGACAACCATTTGGAATATCTCAATTGATATCGAATTCTGGATCATGTATGTAATAAAGAAGTTCCGAATACTGTATTGTACTATACATAACCGATTCACTATGGTACATTATTGGTGGTTGCATTCGATTGAAGAACACGAGTACAAAATCAAGTAAAGGTTGCTCACTCACTGTTCATACTATACACGTTATAACCAAACGTTCAAAATGGAGACTGATTATTAAACAATGCATTACAAAATAAGCATTTCAACAGTTACGTAACGCTCTTTGATGCACCATGCGATGCGTTACAAACGTTATGAGGGAGGGGAGGTGTTGCTGGTCAAGACTTACTTACCGACAACTTCTTTGAAACAAAGTGATTTTTTTAAACATAAACTAAATACCGGAACCATACATGGACATAATAATTATTTTCTATTAGATGAATTTTTAATCAATTATTTATTTAAAATAATAAATTAAAAAAAAATACTCCGATACAAACTATTATGTAGTACTACTGAATTAGTTTAACTTAAACGTGTACTTTTGAGTAAATCCTGAGCATGAGAAATGAAAATTACAACCAGCGAACAAGCACTGTGTCACGCGTCTATTTTGTGCAAGTCGGGAATATCGCCTCGAATTTCCTGCCATGCGTTGAACATTTTAATCACCGTCCTGCTGCTTGGAAATTAAACGTTCGATAATCTCATCTGTCACAGGTTTGAGACAATGTTAGATCATCCAAGTAATCATTTTCCAAACTGGAAGCCAGCTGCAATAATGCGTAATCGTCAAGATCTTTAAAAACTCCGTCGAATCCGTTTTCCGTCACGTCACCGCTAGCGCACAACTGACGCAAGATCAATTGAAGTATATTGGCACGAAAGTGATTACGTCATACGATGGGTGTGGCTTCATGGACAGCTGTCACAGAGTCAGTCATGGTACAAAACAGTTATATCATGGTTTTGATTCGTTAACTGTATTTAGACGGTGGTCACACTGAGGTCTATCCTATGCACGTTTGTGTTTTCTAACTAGTCTTGGGAGTGGTAGTTTTGCTACGGGTGGCACAAGAGGGATGACGTCATCTAACCAATCACGTTACGTAATTTGGCTTGACGATACACCAGATCGGATCTATTTCACAGAGAAAATGCTAAATAACCCCATAAATAACGTGGGACAGTTTCTGCTGCCCCCCCCCCCCCCCCCCCCCCCAACGGATCCAGAATCTACTATTATACAGTATTCATGTACACTTTACTGCCCCGAAATCAAGTATGTAGGCCGTTAGTTGTACAATGTATAGGACAAACATCGAGTAGGCAGTTCGACTTGCTTCGAACATTTACGTTTATTGCTACTGTTTTTCTTAGTTTTCATACAGTAAATACGAAGGAGCAAACACTGCCACAAACGGAATTTGTGGGGCACAGCAATACTTAATATTATACAACAATTCATTTTACGATATAAGTCGACGTAAAACCATGACCCATTATTTTGTGGAATATATCCAAAAGCCGTGCTATAAAAACAGCCTACCGAGTCACCAGTCACCAGTACACTCGTACAGCACATCAGAGTAATTCTGCACACATAGCTGAGCCATTTAACATCATTCTACAGTGTTTTAAAGTTAACAAATCAACTTATTTTAACACGAGTTGTATTTTCGACCCCTGTGGCAACAACCACCCGGTCAAGTCGGGGACCGCTCTATAGTCCGAAGGTTCAATGGTCCGAAGGTTCAATAACCCGAAGGTTCTATAGTCCGAAGGTTCAATGGTCCGAAGGTTCAATAGTCCGAAGGTTCTATAGTCTGAAGGTTCGATGATCCGAAACACTGTACTCCGTTTACTGAAGTCCAACAGTTAAAGCTGCTATAATATTATAGTCCAGGCAAAGTAAGGTTTGAAATGGAACAAATTGCAACAGAATTTGTTTTACAACAATGCATTTCTGTGGGGTCCCCAGAACACCATATTAAAAGTCCCAAGAAATCCCTGCAGGGGAAATACGTCTAATTTGCATAAATCCAATATGGCCGCCAAATATCAATAATATACCATATCTTTGCTTCAAGGATGCATTTGGAGTACATTTGAATTTGATTGGATGAAAAGTTCATTTGCATAAATCCAATATGGCCGCCAAATATCAATAAGATACCATATATTTGGTCTCAGATGACATATGTGAGTGATTTCAAGTTCTAAAACTGGTTTATTTGTCACAAGGATACATTTGGAGGACATTTGATTTTGATTGGATGAAAAGTTCATTTGCATAAATCCGAGATGGCTGACAAATTCACGTATTTTGCCATATTTGCTCTCAGGCGACATATTTGAGTGATTTAAAGTTCTAGGGCGGGGTTATTTATCACAATGATGCATTTGAAGGACATTTGAATATGATAGTCCCTTGCCACAAGTATTATCTCAGTTTATCACACAGTGTTAATGTAACAATGTTTTTTGGGTTTCTTTTTTTTTATTATTCACTATTCTGTGGAACATTGGGTTACATTAGTTGGTAAGTATGGGCTCGTCATTGGAGATGGTTGAGGATCCAAAAATGGCACATTCAACCAGATAGGAAATTATGATGCTGCTATATATGCTCTGATACCATTTGGATTGTCATCAAGTGTTGGGTAGGACATACTCCACACTGATGTAACTGATCACAGTAGACACTGTGGATTTCCTGAACCAGTTGGATAATGTGTATGGTGATACGGATAAAGCCAGGAAGGAGAGAAGGCTCTGGGGGTGTTCCACCTATTAAGAATGCCTCAGCTACATGTGGAAAGAGCTAATTTCTAAACATAATTTCAAAGCATTCCATAATTTGGCAATAGTCTACCTCCTGCTTAAGAAGATTGGAACAATAATTCAAATATAGCAAAACAAGGTAGATATGTATTCCAGAATGCTATCTATCAATCATAATATGAAACTGGTTAGTTACATGGCAGTTGTTCATGCTGGATAATGAGTTTAATCATATAGAAACCAGTTCAGACATACCATTTTAATTGATGCCAGAATAGCATATACATTGTTCTTAATTATATAATAACATTATATTTTAAATATTGACGATATTCAACCACTACCCCCCCCCCCCCCCCCCCCCCCCCCAAAAAAAAAAAAAAGAAAGAAAAAAAAAAAGGAGAAAATAATAATAACAATAATTTTCCTTAATTTGTGCCAAATGACTTTAAATGATCTTAAAGGTAGGGTCAACTCAAACAAGAGCCTCATGTGTTGGAAAGATGCATACCCGGACTACCAACACATACTGACACTTTAACAAATGAGAAAACGCGTAATTTTAGAATTAATAAAAAAACATGATTATTCCTGCTAACTGGGGGCAGCCATTTTGTTTCGTTTTTGTGACGTCCGGTGGTATAGCTTGGGGCGAAGTGACGTCGGCTCCGTCCATCTTCTGTATGCACCGTGTAAACAAACGCTCTAATTTACGACAAGGCGCTTCGATTTCATCAACCTGACTTGTAAAACAACATAAATGACTTGATAGTATAATAAACTATTTAACTAAATATATTTCAGGTTACATCAATAGAACGAAATGGAGTTATAGTATTTTTCTGTTTTTTAAAAAATCCAAAGAAACAAATGCATACTACTAGGCCTATTGGTAGGGCACGTTCGAGCAAAAACTACCACTCACGATACCCAAGTGATACTTTTCTTTGGGACGACGTAATTGGTCAGTTTTGTGATTTTAGATAGGGAAAGTCTACTTAATCAAGGGTTTTACAGAATTACTTACAGTAATAAAGCAGGGCGGTTGGTAATGTCCATTACGATTTGAGGTGTATCCGTGCTGTTATCACACAATACCCTGTGATCTTCATAAAAGAGGCACGTCTTTTTAGTGTGTCTAGACACAGTGTCTGGGAACCGTCTGAATACACACCTGCCAATGACAAAATGTGCCAGAAATTGTGTTTGTCTAGTCGTTTAGAAAGAAAGATGGGATCTGTTTAAAGTCCCAATAATATTATATCAAGTATATATCATTTCATTCTACACCAAAACTAAAGATTAAACAAAACACATATAAATTTATATTTCATATTTTTATTTATAAACATCTTTGAAACAAATAGTTAACTTAAAAATATCATTGACTTTATTAAGGTTGAGAAACAGTCAATTTAGTGAGTACTTCTTTGTCTTTGGGTAGTGGCTGATAGAGGAAACAATTTCGACATACCATTAAAAACATGCACCTTCCCAGCTAACGCACAGGCTTATTTTTTTTATAACTGCTATACCAATACAAATTATAACAGCCTCTCAGTGTGTATGCATTGTAGAACCAGTTATCTACATAGAGTGTCTAGAAGAATGTATCACGACGAAATTAGTATGCATGTTTTGGTTCCAGATGTCCCAGTTAACATGCAGATTACACTGACCAATTAGATACATTTAATAATCAAAAGTAAACCTTAATAGCCTATCGCCTATCACCCTAAACTCGGAATCTACTAAATTTTTTATATTATAAAATATTTTCATTGCAATATTTAAATATGTGATTTTTTAAAAACTCTCAAGCAGCTCTCTATTCCATGTGGAATGATCCCTTTATGTTTAACATATACCTGCAGACCAATCATCAATCATGTCTCTGACTTTGAACGCACAGTTTACAAGTGTGACAGTTGATGAGCTGACTGCTATGACCCTGAGATGTGATGTTGACAGTAATCCAGGATCTCTCATCAAACTTTTGAACAACTCACAGACTCTACGTGAAGTGACAAACTCTAAACAGGCTGAGTACACGTGGAACGAGGCTGGATGTCTGGATGCAGGACACTACATGTGTGGAGCAGGAAACAACATCAAGACAGTTGTCAGTGAAAGTGTGCAGCTTGTTGTTAGTTGTGAGTTACACATTAGTACCATTAATGATTAATGTGATAAGTATTGACCAAATGCTAACCCAGTAAAACTAAAATGCGTTTGCTTTCTTACTCAAATTACTTATACCATGTCATACTTATTTTTGACCAAATAACTTAATCATTTGATACCGTTTAGTACGTTAATTAGTTCATTTATAGTATATTCATTCCATATTATAGGCACGCCATAGCACATTTTTATGTTTATACCATTACCCATTTTATAACTTAAGCAATTTTCTCATAATTATATTAACTGGGAAACACTTGAACGATTTTTTGTACAACTGCGGTGTGACTAAACAACCATACAGCCATGCGATTCCCGTACGAATTACCTAGTTTTTTTCCCGTGCAGTCTCACTTGTGCAACTGGCGTGCGACTGCCTTTCAACAATGCGACTTTTCCTCCTGAAACATCCGACAATGGTTCAAGTTTCGTTTGACTGCAAAGCGACCTGTACGAGTCCCGCGCAAGTGTCATGCGATTTTTGTTCAACCTGTGCACACGCGGTACAATCGCTGTACAACCAATCAGAGCGTGGTGCGACCGACACACAAGCACCGTTCGATCCGCCAATCAATCCGCACGAATCGCATAAAAGCTGGGCCTTTTGGTGTCGAATGATTTTTAGGCCGCTGAGGCCGCTTTTTATACGTTTTTTGATGAGATCCGCCCAGGTTGTATGGCAGTAGCACCGCGCTCGCATGGAATCGCACCGCACTTGCATAATATTCATACAGCTTGTACAGCAGTCTGATTGCAGTCGCACCGGGCTCGCATACTCTCGAATGAGATTCGCATAGGTTGCACGGCAGTTGCACGGCAGTCTGATGGATGTCGCACGGGAGTCGCAGGGGGTCCTCCCTTCAGACTTCCGTTCGAGTCCCGTGCGACCTATCAGACTGCCGTGCGACTGATGTGCAACCCCCATGCGACCAATGCGAACTATGTGATTGCCGTCCGAATTACACACGACACCCCTACAACCTGTGCGAATTATCAACATACTGCCGTACGACTCCCGTATGCTCTGTACGATTTGGTAGTCGTACGGAAATCGTGTAGAAAATCGTGCAAGTGAAAACGGGGTTTAACATAGAAAGAACGACTCTGAGGAATATAATGGAGTGTAACCCCACACTCGTTTAGTACACGTTTGTGCTTTTCTTCGTGTCCGAACAGAAATAGTCTTGTTGTAAAGAGTGTACCTAATGCTGTTTTTCGTTGCAGCCAGTGTTATTCGACTGGTGAAACAACGGCTGCGGTATGTACTATTTCTGAGTTTGTGCATATGACAATATTTTACTGCTAATCGAAAAGAGTCGCCCATGGAATTGTGGCAGTAGTTATCCTCTGTGGTTATCTCTGTTTGCTACTAGCAGTAATACATGCACAACTTGTATACAAGAATACAACATATTTTATTCGTGTAGTTTTTAATTATCTGTATGAGGCACATTGTAATAATTTAAGCAGTCAATATATTCCAGGTGCACCGAGATTAGACCATCGCGTTCCATTCCAGAAAGAGTTTACAGCGGCAGTAAGTGGTAATGTTACTCTGAAGATATCAGTGATTGCTAATCCAACACCGACATTTACCTGGTACCATGTGACTGATGGAAACAAAAATACTATTGGATCTGGTGGTTCATCTACAACTGACGTGTCTGCTGTTGGGAAACTCACACTAACAAATGTTCAGCAAGGAAATATTGGGACCTATCAGGTTGTGGTGTCTAATGGAGCTAAAAACACAGATCTTGTGAAGAACCTGACACTTGAACCTGTACACTTGATGTAAACAGGTACTGTAGATCATTGCGGATATGCTAGTTGTAAACTGTAACTGTGGAGACTCATCATTGCGTTATGTTGGCCATAGGATATGCTAGTTGTAAACTGTAACTGTGGACCACTGCCACTCTGTGAAAACATGGATAGTAGATGTTGTAAAGCTGCAGACTAAGCTGTAAAACATTGAGGATTGGGATTAAAATTGCCACTATTAAAAGTACCACTCCATCTTCGTCTTTCTTTCATTTACTTTTGTGATTATCGCCAGATGAAAACAGTTAGTGTAAGTACAATTATAGTATTCGTGTGAGTAGATTTTGTACGTTTGCTAACTGCAGACTAAGTATTTGCATTTTAAATTTAATTTAATGTTTATAAATAATGTTTTTATTAACGTAAACCTTAATTTTTTATAGTGAATGCTTGGGAATGCGAATGTGTCAGTAAATCTCTTTGTTTTTCGAAGGTCCTCCAAATATTCCCTCTGATCTGACAGTATGGAGCAGTGATCCACACTCAGTATCAGTTGCTTGGCTGGAGGCTTATAACGGAGGATCAGAGCAGACGTTTGTTGTACAATACCGAGCAGACACAACCTCACAGTGGACAAATCTCACTGACGTCATTCCAGAAAAAAGTGGTAGCAAAATTCAGAAAGCTGTTATATCAAATCTTCAATCAAACACGAGATATATTGTGCGGGTTTTGGCTTACAATAAATATGGATACAAAGGCTTTACAGAGGAACAGGGAGCTTTGACTTCACCTTCAGGTAATAATCATAATATACAGACTCTCAGATAGTTTTGTTATAAAGCTGGGTCAGCTGTATCCAGTACTCTCAGGGCGAGGAATATAGTAGTTGCCCCCGGTGGTTCGAACTGGTCTTTCCCATCCCAGGCAGTGATCCCACAACAGCTATATTAAAACAATATTTACTTATATGCAATATACATGTGATCTGATTTAGTGAATGATATTAATTGTTCGACTGGAGGCCCATAATGAGTACAGTTTTCCATAACTTTAAAGCGAACATGCTAAAATATTTGTCTTCATTTTGGGAAGTGGGTATGACATTGTTTCGTTTTTACTATTTTATTTTATATTGTTTTTTTTTTTATATTTCTCAACAACAGACACGTATATTATTAATGCAAAATACGTGCTGTCAGTAAAATGGTGGTAATTGTTGTTTGCTTTATTAAAGGTGAATTTTTTCTTCCAGATTCATCAAATGAAGTAACTGGAGCAGGGATTGCAGTCGGGATTGTGATTGGAATTGCTATTGCTGCTGTGGCAGCGACTGTGTTTGTTATTTTGTGGAGACGAGGCTATGTGTGTGCATCTTCACAATCAGGTGGGTCTACACACACACACACACACACACACACACACACAAACACACACACACACACACACACACGCACAAACACACACACACAGGGAAGGGACCGGACCAACATGCACGAGATATCGATAGCTCGAGATAAACATAACAGTTTCCTGATGAAAATTATCCAAAACATAAATTTATGTTTGCAAACTTAACAACATTAAACAGTATAGTCGTTTTTGTATTTTAAAATAACCCTTTTTTATGTTTGAAGTATTCATGCTGACATAGTTACTAAGTATACCAAAATGTACCAACATACAAGAGAACACTAATACAAACCAATGACTTCTCGACGTTGCCTTTGATTGCCTTGCAACTGTGGCTTTAAAGTCCTCTGTCATAACATGACTTGTGATCTGGGCTAAACCTGCTAGTAGGTGGTAAGTTTTTGTTGTCGTTTCGATCCAGTTTCTCACATCATCAAGAGCATGTAAAGTCTCTGCCGTAGTAGGTCGTTTCGGTTGGGCAATGGTGTCATTATTATCAGCAGCATCATTGTCGTCGTCGTCGTCAGATGTTAAGGTTCATGGACAGACTATTGTGTCAATAATGTTCATTGTTGTCATCATCGGTCGCGGTCTTACATTTGTCAAATGGTCGTCCAGGCTGGTGTAAGTGGCAATTGGTATACACAGTCTGCTTAATGGGATGTCGTCGTCTGAGTTGTCGACACTGTCTGGTTCTGGCTGGTCATCAGTTGTACCAAACTATGCATCTGAAACAGTTCTTAATTGTTTTCGGCGTTACATTTCCCTATGGCTGATTGATCATGCGTACTGCATCGAGCGCTCTGCATTTTAATTTGTTATTATATATCTATACCACATTCTTCTCTATACTGTAATCCTACAGTTTATGAGAATAAAATTCATTGTGACTGTCATTGATATGCTTCTATAATTGTTTCAGCATTTTTAATCCCGATAGATAACGTGTATGATAGAATAGAGAATTGGTTCGCTACTTCTGACCTTGATTTTATATTCTGCTCAACGGCACTAATTGCTTCAAATTTCGTTTCTATCATCCAACAAGTGGTTCATCTACTGGCATATTTTACTGTTTAATAATGCTAAACTTTGCACTGGTTTTATAAATGTGGAACATTTTCTGTTATGTGTATCAATTCATTTATAATTAGGTGGCAGAATTTAGGGAAGAAGGAAGAAAGGAGTAAAAATGGAGTCATTTTACATGTATTTTTTGTATATACTTCGAGAAAAAGCTGGAAAGTGCACCTAGGGACACCAATATATGCTCGAGATAAGCCTCGTAATCGAGATTAGCATGCTCGACAGAACAGTGTTTAATTTCGTGACATTGCATAGGAAAATTGCAGGGACCGGCGCTGAACCTTGAGATATGTTGGGTACTCGAGTTTGCAGAGGTCGAGATAACGACGTTTGACTATATATATATTATTATTTTGTCTATTAAATTTATCAATATCTTATGGACGTTTATCTACTTACTGAAGTTGTTGGCTCATGAAAAAACCTTATTGTTAAAATATTGGTATATTATTGTTTTCGCGAACTCTTGGAAGGAATGGACATAAGACTACACGTTAAACAATGTTTATAAACATTATTTGAGCATGTTGCTTGTTTCCATGTTGTGCTTTTTTGTTTTATATCCTTTCTATATACAATGACGAATATGCGTTTGATTCCTATTATTCTTTGTCCATTAAATTAATCAATATCTTATGGACGTTTATCTACCTACTGAAGTCGTTGGCTCATGAAAAACCTTATTGTTAAAATATTGGCGTTTTTGTTTGTTTGTTTATTTAAAAATATGATTTGGTATATTATTGTTTTCGCCAACTCTTGGCAGAAATGGACATATGGATAAAAGTTAAACACTATGTTTATAAACATTATTTGAGCATGTTGTTTGCTTCCATCGTGTGGTTATTTTGTATATCCTTTCTCTGTTGTTTTTTTGACAGATGGGCAGAAACCAGAAGGTAATGTGTAAGTATAAAACTGCATTTTTAATTATTTTATTTATAATTGAAAAACGTTTACAAACACAAACATATACACATACATAGACACTGGTTTTATAAATGTGGAACATTTTCTGTTATGTGTATCAATTCATTTATAATTATGTGGCGGAATTTAGGGAAGAGTAAAAAAGGAGTCATTTTACATGTAATTTGTTTATATACTTCGAGAAAAAGTTGGAAAGTGCACCTAGGGACACCAAAATAAGCTCGAGATAAGCCTCGTAATCGAGATTAGCATGCTTGAGATAACAGTGTTTAATTTTGTAACATTGATAAAATAAAGTCTCTGTCTAAAAACCACAATTAAAAATCTCAAGTTAAAAATGCTGACATCCTCAGGAACAAACTAAACATAAAACCAGGAGTTCAGCATTAAAAACAGGTGAATAAAAACAGTTCAAGTGAAAATGTCAAGTTAAAAGACTAAAAAAATCACAGGATAAGCCGACTGGGGGAAAGTAATAAAAGAAGAGTCAATGACTGCTTGGGTCATACTCATTAAGTCCGTCAAGTCGCATTGTGTTCAAGCGGTATCCAGAGTGATTCGGCAATGTTCAATTTAGTTTTATCAATATTACCAATCTTTTGTAACACAGTGCAATTATAATCATGTCCTGCTATATCGAAATGAGGGGCCACATGGCGTGCTTTAGATTGTTTATTATACAGAATGTTGTGCCTATGATTACTGAGTCGGGTACTGAATGGTTGGGTGGTTTGTCCTACATATTGCATTTTGCAGTTAATACAAGTCACACAGTAAATAACAAAAGTTGTACTACAGTCTACACTGTCTTTTATCTGGAACACTTTATTGTTTTTGCTGGCAATATTTTGGGTGGATGTAATTTTTTCACAAGTTTTACACCTGGGCCTGTGACACGGGCGACAACCCCAAGTAGTTTTATCAGATGTCGGGAGTTTAAGTTTGTTAGCCCTAAGAATGTTGCCAATGGTAGCATTTCGTTTTTCCGCAATGACCAGTTTGGTCTCCTCTAGTACTTGACACATTTTGTTACTTGTGGTAAGAATGTTGGTGTCTACAGCCAGTTTACTGAGTTGGGGCTGGCGTGGGTCGAATGTAGTAACTCGGAGACGTGTTCTTTTGGAGTTGGTGTTGGGCTGTTTGTAATTTAAGAGTTCATCTCGAGTATGTTGTTTAGATTTCTTGAAGATGTTAGTAACTCTACTTTTTGTGTAGCCACATTGACGAAGGTAGGTAGAGAACTGTTCTAGGTGTTGGTCTGCTGCAGATTCTGAGAATCCGGAGAGCTCCACTGTAAGGTATTGCACGGAATACATGTCTGGGGTGGCAACTGGATGGTGTTAAGTACCTGTGAGAAGCTGTTTCTTTGTGATACAGGTCTGTCTCAAAGGAGGAGTCGCTAGATATGATTTTAACATCCAGAAAGGGTACCGAGTTATTATCCATGTGTAATGTGAATTTTATCTGAGGGTGCTTTTGGTTTAAGATGTCGAAAAAAGTGTGGATTTGCAATGGATCCTTGCTCCATACCCAAATATCATCAATGAAGCGTACATGAATGTCTGGTTTATTGGGTATGGTGCTCCAATATTTACGCATCCAGTAAGTCATGTACATATTAGCATATGTAACAGCAAACGGAGTACTCATAGCTGTACCTGAAATTTGTTTAAAGAAACGGCCACAGAATTCAAATTCATTATTGTGTAAAACAAAATCTGCAATGGATAGAACTGCATGGGTGTCTGTGTCCGATAGGAGGTCAATATTATGTATGGCCTCTTTCAGTGCTTCAAGTCCTTCTGAAATAAGGATGTTAGGATAGAGACTCACTACATCAAGTGCGAGTAGGTGGCCTTCTTTAGGACGAGGATTGGTGGTGTTGAACTTCTCTATATTCTGTAAGAACTCCGTAGTGTCTTTAACTAGTTCTGTGCAGAAAAGCTGGGCAACAGGTTTGAGTTTTCAATCTAGCCAAAGGGATGCTCTACGGGTGGGTGCAGTGACCGGACTACAGATAGGTCGATGAACTTTGCCTAGGATGTAGAAAGCAGCAGGTTGTTTCACTGGCCAATGTGTGATGGCTAACTGCTGTAGTTCAGGGATGTCCAAGGAATTTACTAGTTTAGAGAGGTTTTCATGTATTTCATGACAGTTGTCTTCTTGTAATTCCATGTACACCTTACCGTCTTCTAGGTGTCTCAGACATTTGTTAGTGTAGTCGCTAGTATTCCATATCACAATACCCCCACCTTTATTCGCATTACCAATGACTATAGTACTGTCATGCTTGAGAGTTGTAAGCGCAGCACGTTCCTCTTTATTTAGATTGTCCCTGACGTTAGGTTCTTTGTGATTGCGTACATGTCTCATGTAACATTGCATAGGAAAATTGCCGGGACCGGCGCTGTCCTTGAGATATGTTGGGTTCTCGAGATTGCAGAGGTCGAGATAACAACGTTTGACTATATATATATATATATATATATATATATATATATACAATGACGACTATGTGTTTGATTCCTATTATTATTTTGTCATTAAATTTAACAATATCTTATGGACGTTTATCTACTTACTGAATTCGTTGGCTCATGAAAAACCTTATTGTTAAAATATTGGCGGTTTAAAAAAAAAAAAAATATTGTGTATATTATTGTTTTCGCAGGAATGGACATATAGATAAAAGTTAAACACTATGTTTATAAACATTATTTGAGCATGTTGTTTGCTTCCATCGTGTGCTTATTGTTTTCTATCCTTTCTGTTTTCTTGACAGGTGGGCAGAAATCAGAAGGTAATGTGTAAGTATAAAACTGCATTTTTAATTATTTTATTTAATTAAAAAACGTTTACAAACACAAACACATACATAGACACGTATATGTATACTCACGCCTGCGCGCGCGCACACACACACACACACCATGACACGCAGTGACAGAATCGCATACACAAATACAGTCACCCAAACACACTTAGATAAGAACAGACGCACACGCACACACATGAGAACGATTATGCAAACATACACACATACAAGCAAACAGGTGACCATGTCGAACTATTTTAAACATTGATTTATGCATTTATACATTATGATTTTATATTTGTATTTCATGTTTGAGGCAATGAATACTCGGCCAACATTCATCATGTGAGGAAGAAAATGGTCATACTGGCTGCATTTTACTTTAAGAATAAAAAAGGAGACATTGCTTCTAAAATGTTAGCTAGCTCTTGATAAATACCCCTCCCTTAAAATACTCTGGATTGTTGCTTTGTTACAGCTCGAATCTAAATAGTCATACTGTGAATGAGAGAAATAATGTAATAACTACATGTTGTATACCGCGAGAGAAATAATGGGATAACTACATGTTGTATACCACGAGAGAAATAATGTGATAACTACATGTTGTATACCACGAGAGAAATAATGTGATAACTACATGTTGTATACCACGAGAGAAATAATGTGATAACTGCGTGTTGTATACCGCGAGAGAAATAATGTTATAACTACATGTTGTATACCACGAGAGAAATAATGTGATAACTGCGTGTTGTATACCGCGAGAGAAATAATGTTATAACTACGTGCTGTATACCACGAGAGAAATAATGTTATAACTACATGCTGTATACCACGAGATAAATAGTGTTATAACTACATGCTGTATATCACGAGCGACATAATGTGATAACTATATTTATTATACTATACTTTGGTATGTTGCATTGTTACAGACATCAACAAGTACAACTAGACGATAGAAGACGTGGAAACAATCAAGGTAAATTTATTTTACTTTCATTACAAATATGTTTATACGTTCTCTCTATATCTCATTTCATCACACACACACACACACACACACACACACACACATATATATATATATATATATATATATATATATACCATTCCACTACATATACACACACACTCGCACATTCTCACACACAACACATACACTCGCAAATACATGCACACATACCAAATAAATACAATCTATTTATAAACATGGTATATTATTACACGACATGTATTCTCTTGATATGATACTACACAATGGTTATTGTTTAATGGTGTTTTGAAACATATTTTTACATACATGTGTTGTAGGATGTAACAAGTTATATGGTCTCATTACTTATAGTGGTGTAGTACACATTTGTGACGTTTTGAAACATGTTTTACAGTGTTCGAGATTAACAGTATCTCGATATCCCTTGGATACCAGAATTTAATTTTGGATACCAGACTTCAAGAACCCAGTATCTCACCGGTATACCATATAATACTAAATTCTCAAGTGGGATACCAGATTTTGAAATGTTAGTATCCAACTGGGATACTGCCCAAAAACTTTAATCTCGAACACTGCTGTTTTACATATAAGTGTTGTAGGATGTAAGAAGTTAAATATATATATGTAGGAATGTATACATGTATGAAGAGTATAACTGTGTTTTTCACAACTCGGTAATTCTGATGACCAGACAAACACAAACGAGGGACTGGGTACTCAAGATACGCCGTATGAAAACATGGACTTTTATGAAAATCTCAAAACATGAGGTATCCACATCTTATTGGTGTATTAAATACTAATTTTATTGGTGTATCCAATACTCATTTTATTGGTATATTAAATCATTAAAACTCGCAGAAAATATTAAATGTTTTCTAGTATCAAGGTCTTCGGGAAGGTATCTTTTTACAGTAAGCAACGATATGACAACATATAATGACAAAATATAAAGTAAAGATTTGTGGGTAGTTACATATATAGAAGATGATATATGGCAAACAAGAGATGTTATAGTGAGACCAAACTGTGGTTTACAAAACAGACGATGCAACTATATTTGTGTGTACTTTCATTTTTTTCTTGTTCCACATGTCTGTAGTTTCATAAATGTGGATTGTCACAGATACAAACTATTTATTGGGTTTTTATTCCTTCTTTTGCAGAAACCATTATGGTGATATATTTATACGTCATAGAATTAGGTTGCACGACGTACATTCAACACTGAAGCATTCAGACGGTTTCTGTTGGACTTTCCGAGGCTAAGTCACGATATGCGTAATGCTACACTACTTACTGAACTGCTATCTATGGAATACCTTATATATGTAGTGGAAATAATCTAGAAAAGCGTTTAACCTAGAAAAGTGCTTTTCCATAGTTTAGGTCCGCTATTGAACAAAATATATATGAAACTAGTCTTATATAACTATATATTGTACATAGTTGTCTGTTTATAAAAATAGTCTTAGAGTTTGTATAATTAGCTGCGTTCACATTTGCACTTTACACTGGTTTAACTAAACTGGTATAACAAAACTGGTTTAAATGGAAGTGTGAAGGCGATCTTTTCACTGTACCGGTATAGCTAAACCTGTATCTATAGCTACAACACTTCGGTATCTGGTAAAACAGTTTAAATGTAAGTATGAACGGAAAGTGTTTTAGTTAAACCAATATAGAAGCGGAACGTCATTGACGTCACAGTCAAGATAAGCAGTAAGTTGTTTAACATGGACCTAACAGACTGGAAGTCCGTTGGTGTTTTGATGTTTTGCGCAAGTGCGGAAAACTACACTTCTGCCTTATACAGATATAGCTGTTACACTTGTTTAACGCTCGTTATTTCCCACGAAAAGTGTTTTGGCTAAACCAATATAGTTATACCAGTATAACTTGAGTACGAGTGAACACAGCTATATACGGTACATAATTATGTATTGGTAACAAAGTCATATACATGTAGTTGTATATATGTACATGGTTATGTATTGGCCTTCTAAACCTATTTTATGTTTATAGTTACTGATGTATACTCTCTTTCATGTATATATGTTTAATTGTAACGTGCATGTATTGTATTTAACATATCCTCGTTTAATCGAAAACCGTACGACTAAGAGGAAATGGCTGGTGCGCATGCTCAGTCATGTCATGCTATCAATTTAACGACATTAATGTTTACCGTCTTTAATTTAGAAATAAAATGTATAAAAAGGTAAGTACATACTCACATGTTATCCGTTCCATCAAGAATTGCACCAATTGCAAGAACTGTGTAGGCATGCATTTGCATTGCATTCAGTAACATTCCAGGGCACAAGTTAACTGTAATAATAAGTTTCATTGTGCATAAAACTTATTCTTACCCTTTTTGGGGGATTTTTAAGGAAATTTGTTTTAAGTACACTTCCTTAACAAGAAGTTGTTGTCGTGTCAACGATCGAACATGCACAGACATTACTAGATACCAGGAAGTAAAATAATACGGTTTTCGATTTCGTACGGGTTTCGATAATTGGCGATGGTATGACGTTTCTAAACAATGTAATGGAAGTTTATTGCTAAGTTGTTTCTATATAGGAGAAGTGTTATCATGTTTGTTGTTCTAGCTACGTACGGCTTTGAAACTGAGATGCGTGTTTTTCCAAATAATGTGCATTTATTGTTAAAACAAATTGTTTATGATATCTTACGAATTGTCAGTCGAAGATGCACAATGTGGAGATTTGTGATTAAGCTAACCGTTTCGCTTTTCCCTAACCTGTTACTTATTTGTTGTTTTTTATTTGGTTATATCTGTGTTATTGTCTTGTTTATCACATATAAAGCCTTAAATTATTTGTATTTGGTTAACATACATTATGATCATCCATACGTTTTAAAATAAATAATTACATTTATGTTTTATTTTGTTGAATTACTTAAGTCTTATTAATAGAGTCAACTGTCTCTTACATTGGACCTGGATTTATCTCTCACGATTTTGAATTACGCGTCCTGTTACATTTATAGATTTATAACAGAATAATGAAACTTTAACACCAAATTATGACCAGACAGTTATCTGTGATTGCACATCCGGTTTCATAAATTGACAATTGATGATTGATTAATAAGCGATTAAAGTGTACGAAGTATTTTAGCTAACCTAAATATAGTTGCTGCTTTTTTCACCCACGTTTCACGTGTAGAGGTTTAGCTCTTTTAAAATAAATAAATACGGAATAGATTGACGCCAACAATCTATTTTTGTTGGACACAAGGGACCGTTAAACAATTACGTTACGCTTGTAAATAAATAAAAAATCAGACAATTGTTTTGAAAACAATTCTGGACAAACAAAACTCTGCCTTCGTTAACCTACGCAATTGATGAACGGAAACATACACTAAAGTTGACAGTATGCTTAATATATTGTGTTTTATATTTCGTTTACGTGAAAGGGAAACAGGTTAATTTGTATGTAACCCTATATTGAATAACGTTAAAACTCTTATCAAACCAATATAAACTCGGATAACATTTATGTAAATAAATATAAAAAGACATTTCCTTATCAAAATGGCAACAAATTCCTCGGGTTAAATTTCGCTTTTTGGTAAAGGGAAGAAGGCAACTGATGGAACAGCCAAAGTAATGCAACACATTTCTACCTTTAGTCTTTGTGTATTCCTTTATTAATACTAATAACCATTTAAGTGAAACTCCCTACATTGGTTGCTCCAACAGGTTTTCTTCTCCTGTATTAAAATGGGATCTAACGTATACAATTTGGACATTATTGTGAAATGTTTTTTTATCGAAGCTGGTATGGATTAAAACATAATAATATATTTCTATATTATAGAGTTTTATGCCAATTCATCAGTTTACTTATGTTAAAAACGAACTATAATAAACACAGCACTAGGAGGGAGTAATTATGTAGGCTCGTTTTACTTAATCGTAAAAGTTGTAACAAATTACGCCACTACAGCACATTGATTTTTTATCTTATCATCGGCTATTGGACGTCAAACATATGGTCATTCTGACACTGTTTTAGAGGAAACCCGCTGTCGCCACATAGCTACTCTTTTACGACAGGCAGCAAGGGATCTTTTAGTTGCGCTTCCCACAGGCAGGATAGCACAATCCATGGCCTTTGTTGAACCAGCTATGGATCACTGGTCTGTGCAAGTGGTTTACACCTACCCACTGAGCCTTGTGGAGCACTAACTTGGGGTTTGGGGTCGGTATCTGGATTAACAATCCGATGCCTCGACTGGGATCCGATCCCAGTACCTACCAGCCTGTAGACCGATGGCCTAAACACGACGCCACCGAGGCCGGTGGCCCACAGATAATGTAGAAACAATAAAAGTGGAACTGGGGTTTGACTTAATAAACAACATCACCTAAAGGGAGATAAATGAGGAATCTCTCCCATTGGTCAAATGCTTCCATCAAGCAATGTTCGATTAATTAGACAGGTTCTGGTAGAACAATTAATGTATTCGCCTGATTTTGAGCCCATGTTTAGCTCAGTTACACATACTTTATAAATGAAACATATGTTATAAATATAACTGTTTTCCCTTCTTTTCATCAGTTGAAGGATCGTGTGCGGATGGATATTTTAAACTATCGTTATTATGAATAAAATACATTTGTATTTCAACATTTGATCTACAGAATCAGAGAGAAAACTTGCTGCCATACCACAAGCTATTTTAACAAATTAACAGCAAGGCCCATTTATATAGATTTTCCCTATAAACATTACAGCACATACCATGACCCAGTCAAAGGGTAATACTAGTAGTTGGGATAGGAAATGAAACCATCAGGTCTACTGATCCTGCTCGCCATGTAAATACGAGGCACAACCTAGAGTACCTGCTTGTTACAGATTGCCTTTATAATGACTCATTGTAAATTAAATGCAATGTTTAAATGACTTATAGTTTGTTGCAATTTATTTGGTTGAGAAACATGAATTTGGCCATTTATAAACACAGACAAATTATATTACCCCCCCCCCCCCCCCCCACACACACACACACAAACCCACGTTTATTGGTAAGTAGTGTAAACCTTGTATTTAGCAGTGAGTAAAATATATGTAATTGTATTTCAAAAATATCAATTGTAGAAAGTACTGTTGCACCAACATCTCTCCTTCTTCCAACAGGTTAAACAGGAAGCTAAACGTGTCAGTGGAAATGAACGTGAACCTGCAAACTCCCATGGACAATCCTCGGATATAACAATGAAACAGCAGAAAGCCACCT
Source organism: Gigantopelta aegis (assembly GCF_016097555.1). NCBI lineage: Eukaryota > Metazoa > Mollusca > Gastropoda > Neomphalida > Peltospiridae > Gigantopelta > Gigantopelta aegis. The sequence goes on from NC_054710.1 coordinate 41,977,032, forward strand.
AAATAAGACTGAACACTACCTTGGATATGAACGTTCTCAATAAAATATTAATTAAAAATAACATGGATTCATAAGAAGGTTGTCTTCAACAAAGGAACATTTAAACTGACCGTCTTTGGGTGTGGATATTCTAGATCACTGATGACACCGGAATAACAGCAAGTGTGAACATATGCATACAATATCTATCTAAAATTAAGTTGACTCAAACATACATAGATATTGTTATATCAGCTTGTGTGTCGTACAGATTTTACGAAACGAATGTCAGGATTATTGTAATAAATAAATCCTGACACGAGTTTCGTAAAATTAGTACGATTCACACGCGAGTGTAATAATTTCTTTATTATCCACATTATCAAAATATTACTTTCACGAATAACAAGTTAGGGCCATGTCAAAACGTTTCAAACATTACTAAAAAGAGACTACACTGGGGAAACCACATTAAGTTATTACGTCGCTTCACAGAATGACGTCAATCGTTGTACACGTGAAATCATTATGACACACGTGGGTCATACTGGTATATATTACCCTGAATATCTTGAATTATGTGGATAATAGAGAGCTTTATTACTCTAAGTAGAATGATATACATGTATGTTTAGGGTGAGATGTTTATATCTCCATAATTGTCCAAATATATCCCATTGTGGAAGAGTATGTTCATTGTGCTCGCTCCAAGACATCCACTACGATTAACTGTGGTAATGCCAGTTTACTTGGAAAACATTACAGATATACTTACCTGTATACATTGCATACTATTAGGGCCGTATCTGTGAAGAAATGTGAGGAATGGTGCCAGATATCAGTCCTGTAGAATGGTTATTTAAAGACACATTGTCGCAGATATTTGACCTATTTAATGGCTTGACAAAGTATTACTTGAAAATATATACATTTAAATAAAAACTAAAATTATTATTGTTATTATATTTTAGTTCTGTAACCAAAACTAGCCGATGATTAATAAATCAATATGCTCTAGTGGTGTCGTTAAACAAAACAAACTTTAACAAACAACTGATGAACGTTGGATTTCATATTGTTGTAAAGTGCTCTTCAAATGTATATTAATAAATGTTTATGACATCAATATTGTGGTATTATATGAAGGTGTTTATAGTCAGTTGGGCATTATGTTTGTTATGTTTTCCCTCAAACTAGCTTCTAAACGGTTGTGTACATTTACTGCAAAAGTATTTCATATGCATTAAGTTTGTTACACAAAAGGCAGTAAATTTCTTACAATGACCTCAACAGTGTTTACGTAGTAGGCTATATGGGAGTAGGCTATATGAGCACGCCTTCGAATTTTACAAGTGCCAAAATTACTGCTATTGATATAGATGTAAAATAATTTTATGTGTCCGTTCTTCCGCGCCCATGATCGCACCATACCAACAGCAACGCTCATGAGAAAACGTCTTTTGGCAAGGTAGACATTCCATAGTTTGAAATGCAGTGATGTATGGTTAAAAAAGTAAATAATAAACCACATGTTTCGAATGCACGTCTACGCAAGGTATGAACCGGTTTTAAACATGCATTCCTTTATTGAACCCCATACAGCAGTCTTTTGTGATTACTACTGGTATTAAAAAAATAACAAAACAGCATTATCTGGTAGACTGATTAAATTATTACACACACACTTTCTCATTCGGGCCTAATTCACTAAAGGGACCATTACAAATTACTCTACACTAAAATCCCGTATGTGCTTATCTGGTGTTCGGACCGGGCCGCCTGTGCTCCATTACAGTCGCCGGTTTGAAATGCGACCCTCTTCATTTCCCTGAGCAGCTCTCCTGTCATGGATGAAATAACTGAACCGTGACAAAACGTTTACAAAGACAGGAGTGCTCTGCAATAACCTGATCTGAACGTGCACATTAAATTAACTCCAGTCCAAGTATCTGTCTAAAATAAGGTCACGCGCTCTTTACCTTTGTGTATTGTCGCTCATGTACTGTCTAGTGTACAATTCGAAATCAGGTGATTTAAAAGCTGGTAGTATTTATAGCCTTGGTTGATATGTTGATCGAAACGCTCCGTGTCATAGTTTTAGATACATATGTTACTGTTGTCGTCTTTGTGATTTTATTTGGTGGTATATACCCTATAACATGTAATAGTATCTAAGGCGGTCAAAGTTCGAATTGCATCCAATTTTTCCTTCCACATTTACCCCATCTATCAGAGGCGGGTCTGATTGTTTTACGGTCCCCTCCAAACCTCCCCCAAAGTTCCATTGGCATTCCGCCTCATGTCATTGGGCCCCCCATAATGGATTTTCTGGATCCCCCACTGACTCCCTGCCATTGGTGATCAAATGCGACAGTGTTAATTTAACTGGAACTATATACCAGCCACTATTGTGCTTGAAACATGTCTGTATTCCTACTTAAATAGGATTACCATTTTGATGCGGAATCAGGTTAGTTAAAGACGCTTCCCACTGTTTTTGAAACGAGCAGCTGCTTGGTCCCTATTTTGGTGATTTACTTTAAGCGGGGAGCGGTAAGTAGTAGTGTGTATACTGTACTAAATAAAACGCTACGTACAGCAGTTATAGCCACACATTTGAGAAATTTGTTTCTATATTTTGAAATGCAGTGATGTATGTTTAAAAAAAGTAATGAATAAACCACACGTTTTACATGTAGATCGCAATGCTGCTTGACGTGTCACCGTGCGCTCTCAACTTGCCCCCCCCCCCCCCCCCCCCCCCTTATGGCAAGCTTTGGAATGTTATTTGAGTTCCGCATTGCGTACACCGTGGCGGCTCAGGGGGACCAAAGATCCTTGTTATTTCTGGCTGTTCCACAAGCTGGAGATGCCGCTACAGTTGGTCCAGATTTGAGAGCCTAGATGACATCACGAAGAATGCGACGACGCACCTGACAGCCATTTCAAAACAGGACTTCCAGAAATGTTTTCAGCAATGGATGGACCGCTGAGCTAAGCACATGGAGTCACAAGGGGTCTACTGAGAAGGAGGTTAGAGATGGAACACACCATTTAAGCTACTTTTTTCCCTTGGCCTAAGGTCGGATACTTTTGTTTTTAACAGACCTAGTATTAAGTTTTAAACCCATATCAACTCGGATAACATTTATGTAAATAAACAAATATTATCTTGACAACAAATTCCACGGGTTAAATTTCCCTTTTGGGTAAAGGGAAGAAGGCAAGTGATGGAACAGCCAAGACAATGCAACACATTTCTACCTTTAGTCTTTGTGTACTGCTTTATTAATACTAGTAACCATTCAGGTGAAATTCCATACATTGGCTGTTCCAACTGATTTGTTTCACTGCTGTATTAAAATGGGATCTAACGTATACAATTTGGTGGTAATTTGTCATACATAGACACTTTTTGTGATTTTTTTTTTATCGAGGCTGGTATGGGATTAAAATTTAATAATATATTTCTGTGTTATGGAGATTCATCACAGTTTATCGGTTCACTTTTGTCACAGACTATAATAATCAAATCACTAGCAGGGAGTATTTATGCAGGCTATAGCAAGCATACTCATTTTACGTAATCGTGAAACTTGTACCAGATTAATTGGTCTGTAACTGATGACATTCCAGCAGGGCCCACAGATAATGTGAAGCCAATAATAGTGGAACTGGAGTTTGACATAATCAATCTGTTTTGTGACATACCACTGCATCAGGGTGTGGATATTCTAGATAATTGATGACACCGGGACAACAGCAAAGACTGAAAATAGGCATGACATGTCTCTCTAAAATAAAGTTGATTCAAATCCTTAGCGTGAGATGTTTATATCTCCTTAATTGTCAAAATATATTCCAGTGCTTGCTCCATGACATCCACTACCCTTAACTGTGCTATTTTCAGTTTACTTAGAAAATATTACAGATATACTTACCTGCATACAATACATAGTATTAGGGCCGTATCTCTGAAGAAATGTGAGGAATGGTGCCAGATATCTGTCTTGTAGAATGGTTATTTAAATACACATTGTCGCAGATCTTTGACCTATTTAATGGCTTGACAAAGTATTACATGACAATATATACATTTAAATTAAAAACTAAAATTAGCTGCATTTTAAAAACATGCTTTTGTGTTATTATATTTTAATTTGGTAAACAAAACTAGCACAGAATTGAACACATTAGAATATATAGAGCTGTCAATAGATGCACTAACGAATCACTGTCAAACCAGTGATGATATCAGGTGTTTGCAGTAGTCCAAACCGGATTTTTTTTCAATAATTCCGTACTTAGAAACAAATATATATTACGAAGTGAAATGAAAACGGACTTCCACCAAAATAAATACACGGCAATAAAGACATTACATATAAAGTCACTGATATTCTCATCCAAGCCAGTGCACGACGACTGCTATATCGAAGGTCATGGCCTGTGCTATCCTGTCTGTGGGATAATGCATATAAAAGATCCCTTGGTACTAATAGAAAATAGGTAGCGGGTTTCATCTCTAAAACTATATTTAAAAAGTGAACAAATGTTCGACATCCAATAGCCGATGATTAATAGATCAATGTGTTCTAGTGGTGTCGTTTAACATACTATAACTGATGAAAGTTGGATTTCATATCATTTTGTAAAAAAGAAAGACATGTTTTATTTAACGACGCACTCAACACAATTTATTTACAGATATATGGCGTCAGACATACGGTTAAGGACCACACAAATATTAAGAGAGGAAACCCGCTGTCGCCACTTCGTGGACTACTCTTTCCGATTAGCAGCAAGGGATCTTTTATATGCACCATCCCATAGACATGATAGTACATACCACGGCCTTTGGTATACCAGTCGTGGTGCACTGGCTGGAACGAGAAATAGCCCAATGGGCCCACCGACGGGGATCGATCCCAGACCGACCGCGCATGGAGTGGGCACTTTACCACTGGGCTACGTCCCGCCCACTAAAATACATTGAAAGTAGTAAATGATTAAACGGAAATACCGCAGTGGCACAGGGGATTAAATCCTGTTTGGCCCCACACATTGTCTCTCATACCTTTGCTGGGACACGATCATATGGCACTGAATAGCCGCCAAGACAAGACATCCTGCAATGACAGCGGTTGTGCTCAGGATAGATACGCCTAGACTGTCAATAACATTTTACTTGTACACCAGAGGCGTCGAAGGTGATGGGGGAAGGGAGGGGGGAACTGGCTCGTCATACTCTGGATATATAACTGACCGATTAGTTACTATCAATTTACGCATTGGGCGGGATGTAGCCCAGTGGTGACGCGCTCGCATGATGCGCGGTAAGTCTAGGATCGATGCCCGTCAATGAGCCCATTGGGCTATTTCTGATTTCTGGTTCGACCCAGTACCCCGTGACTGGTATATCAAAGGATGTGGTATGTGTTATCCTGTCTGTAGGATGGTGGATATAAAAAATATCTTGCTCCTACAAATGTAGCGGGATTCCTCTCTAAAAAGAAGAAAAGTGTGTTTTGTTTAACGACACCACTACAGCACATTCATTAATTAATCATCGGCTACTGGATGTCAAATATTTGGTAATTCTGACTCGTAGTCATATGAGATAACCCGCTACATTTTTCCATTAGCAGCAAGGAATCTTTATGTGCACTTCCCACAAACAGGAAAGCAAATACCAAGGCCTTTGACCAGTTGTGGTGCAGTGGTTAGAACGAGAAAAACCTATTAGTTGAATAGATCCACCGAGGTTATTCGATCCTGCGACGCATGGACCCCTTGCGAACGCTCAACGGGCTGAGCTAAATCCCACCCGGATTCTAAGACTATATGTCAGTTTTACAAAATGTTTGACATCCAATAAACGATGGTGTCGTTAAACAAAACAAAACTTTAGCTTCTTACAACATATAACAACATAGTGGTTATAGGCGTTTTAGAAATTGCATTTTACTTGGGAGTGGCCCGCTATCGAACCTCTTGTCAAATCCTTATATAGATACATAAACATGCACATGTACATGTATGCATGCACGTATGCATGTGCATATGTATTATATACACCTCCCATCCGCTACATAAACCCTGCCATGTGCAGGGATCACACCGCTATTTCAGCCAATGAGTTCTATGAAAACGAGAACCTCTTTTCTTTATTTTATTATGTTGGTGTCTGAACAGAATTGACAGTATTATTATGGAATATTGGAAGGGTAACATTGCCTCTTGATTTTGGCATATCAAACTGACAGATGCATATCTGCTTAGCTACAGGCAAGACCATTGTTTACTATGCCTATGGTACATATATTTAACGAGAGTAGCCTCCCCTCCATTAGCCCATGTCCTTAGGAGTCTGGATAACTGAAATTGCAGGTGACGAAGTATCAATTTTATTTTTTTCTTAAATCCTGTCACAGAGGCTGTTCTCTTCATGTCAAGTAGTATAAAGCACCTACTGTTAATAATTTAGTCAGTGCTTGGCTTTATATTTGTACTGTCACCAATGTATAATCAATAGTGGTGAGATGCCTGCATGCGTACCAACCAAAATCCGCTTAAAGATTAATGGCGCCACTAGTGGGAGGCAGTTGGAGGGGCGGGGCGCAATTAGGTATTGATTTGATTTTTAACGGGATGCTGGGATGGCGACAATGCTTTATCTCCATGATTGTGGTACTGCCTACCTAGCCCGCTTTAGACGCTTACAAATAATGGTATGAGGTAAATTAATTTGTATACGTTATATCATCATTTGTTTCTACGAAAGACAATAATATAATTATATTTATTTATTTGATATTGATGTTTTGATGACTGTTTGTGAATGAAACTGTGACACACGGTGGTTCGCCTGGTAAGTTGTCAATAGTCGATCCAGTTGTGCATTATGCTGCTAAGGAGATAAAGGTACAAGAAAGTATGAACAAAACGACCACCTTAAGGTAGTACAAAGCCAAATAACTTCCGGCTGGGTCAAAGTTCGAGGTGCACCGAAGAGGTTAACACAACACGTCCTATGATTGATGGTAAATATCAGTGTTGTTGGTTGCAAAAAAAAAAAAAAGTTTCATCTGGGCCAAAACATGCATGCAATTGTATTTCATCTAGCACCACCGTGTCAAGTAGCCTTGTGTTTGAAACATGTATGGGGTACAAGTGAAACATGTACTAAAATTTTGTACGAAACTAGGGGTGTTGCAAAAACATCCTGTTATACCGAAAATGAGCCATACTAATACTTTGAGGTAGTGGATGTAGTACTGATATTTATGGGTCATAGATTGATTGATATATTGCATATAGTGTTTTTAAACACAAACGTTAACGTGGGATTTTGTTTGGTATACTACAACCATAAATTATCCCTGCAATGAAGCATTCGCCGAACTGCTAAATTAATTCACCATATTCTTAGCTAATGTAAACCTTTTTGCCTAACTAATTATCCTTCCGGGAAACTCACAGTTATGGAATAGTTCGTACCCGATTCATTTCGTTCTTGGACATTTTTATACCCAAAACATTTCATTCCCTGGTCATTTAGTACATGTTTGTATATTGCTTGGTTTGTCTTAGTTCGTTGTTTGAGATATTTTAACTGCTTCTTTTTAATTGTTCAAACATAATGACTGTGGGAATGGGATGACAGAAATTAAAAAAAAAAAAATAACTGTATTATTTTTTAAAAATATTTTCTTTTCCTTGACACTTACTCGTTGGTACACGCTTTATAATGAATTATCTCTGCGATATAAAATGTTGCGAGACGATCTTTTTCTTGATTGACATATCATTATTTAAATGACGAGTATGATTAATCAGTATAATTAACATAATGTTTATATTTTTTATTGAGATCCCAAAACACTGTATATGTTATACCATTATAATTACTGATTAAGGTATATATAATACACGCATAAATAATCGAACAATGCACGGACACACACATACACAACCCAAACAAGTAAAATAATAATTATAAAAATAATAATAGAAAAACAACGCCCAAATAGAAAAAAAAACCCACTAAAAACACAAAGCTGACACCTCTAGTAATAATAATAATAATACTACTAATAAACTTCGTCTTCCGCAACAGAAAGCAAATTTTAAAAAGAAAGAAAGAAAGAAATCAACCTATTATTTCATTTTCTTACACATCCATTGGTGAGAACATCATTCGTTATTTTTGATAACACATACGTGTTAACACATGTACGTTTGTTAACAATATCAAGACAATCGACTAGCTGCTCCTAGGTGATGACCAGGTCACCAATTAACACCATCCAATGAAAAAAACAGCACGATCGAAATCGATTACACTGTGACGTATAGTTAATCTGACAATTATTTGTCTGTGACGCGTAAGTTAGCTACAAGCACAAGGGCTGTAAATAACTTTTAGCTGAAAATTGGCTTAAAACCTGGTTTTTGAGGATATGTAAGAAATAGAATACTACATTCGTGTCCGTTAGATACCATTTATGTTACAACTCGTTGTTTAAAAACGTATCCAACTAATTTTCGCTCGTTAGATACATTTCAAAACAACTCGTTTTAAGATAAATGGTATCTAACGGCCACGCATGCGGTATTATCTATTGGTACAAGAAAGGAAATGTATTATTTATTGCTTGTTATTTATTTTTTAATCTACGGCTATTTGGCGTATTATATAATACTATATACTATTAATAATATAGTTATTTCAACACTTCGCCGAGAGAAGAGATATAGGAAACCCGTAGCCACTCATAGCCTACTCCTACCAATAAAACAGTAAGGGTTTTCTATGTGTACTTTTTAATATGCAAGACGGTACGTACCACGTCTTTGATGCACTAGTCGCGGGGGCACTGGTTGAGATGAAGACAAACCCGAGTGCAGAGAGTGCGATCGACCCTGCGACCCATCACACTTGAGGCGACATGGCCAGTGAAGTCAAGTACAATTACTATATAGGTATAGCTGTGCCAAATGTGTCTCCCTCGTAACAATCAATGTTCTATGACTAGTACATCAAATGTCTTGTCTGTGGGATAAGCGTATGAAAAAGTAATTGTGATTAATGGCAAAATGCTGCGGATTTCCTGTGAAGGCTGTGTGTCACAATTACCAAATGAAGACAGCCAGTGATTAATCAAACAATGTGCCCTGGTGTGTTTCTATTTCGCATAAAGGTGGCATTCAATACTAATTATTATTACACCCCAACCCCACCCCGACCAAAAACAAAAACAAAACAACAAAAACAAAAACCGAGAGAGAAGACCGACAAAGATCAAATGACAGACAGTCAGACAGAATGGCGGAGAGGAAAAGTACAGTTCCCTCAACTATAATCCCCTCCAGTAGGAGACTAAAAACGTTCCTTATACCATGGGGAGTTGGTGCACCAAATTTGATAGCTTTAGATCAATAATGACAGAAAAACAACGATTGATAATTGTTGTTACCTGACCCCTAATGTCACTCCAGGTTTTAAAACCCCATTATTTTAGTCAAAACCCAGCCCCAAAACAAAACCAAATAAAAAAACAAACAACATTATTCATTCCTTTGTATAGCTCTAAGTCAAACATTAGTAGTGTGAGCATACATAAGGGGCAGCGGAAGGAGAAGAAGAAATGTTTTATTTAACGACAGTCTCAACACAGGGCCGTACCCTGACCAAAATCCATGGGGGGGGGGGGCACTAAATTTTATAAATAATTTTTAACATACTATAAAGATTAAACATTTCTATGCTATTACTGGAGATACATATTAAAAAAAAAAAAAGGACAAGATTCTCAGGGGGGGGCAACTGCCCCCCCCCCCTGCCCCCCCCCCCCCCCCCGGAGGGTACGGCCCTGCAACACGTTTTATTTTATATTGTATTGAACGTATGATTGACGTTAATTTCCTTTACACTGATCAGCGAACTGGAAAATTATCAATGCTATGAATTTCCATGCCAAACATAAGATTATATTTGTATTAGAGTGGGAATCTTTGTACAATGACCTTACTCAGTGGTAGGCAAAACTCCCATGCTTTTCGTTACAGAGTTATCTCTGACGACAGATAGCAATTTTAACCGTCTAACCACTAACAATTAACAAATAACCCACTGGATATAAACAGGAAAATAAGTTGAAATAAATACAGTCTAGCAATCTAACGTCAGAATACTCGGACAAGGTTTCACGTTATTCGGTGAGTACTTTAGAGAAGGAATCATAGATCAGTTGCTATACTGATACAGGTCTGAAAACTGAGAAATAAATGGGATTGGACTTCCATGTAGAAATTCATGTACCTGCCTTTCTTTGACATACAATAGCCGATGTGTATTTTTGTGCTGGGGTGTCATACAACATTAATTAATTCCATGTAAAACGAGCTGTGGATCTATATACTTGTATCCTAGCAGATAATACAAGTAAAGTAAAGGTTGTTCTAATTAACAACACCACTAGAGCACATGGATTTATTAATCATCGGCTACTGAATGTCAGACATTTGGTAATTCTAAAACGTATTCTTCAGAGGTAACCGAATACGTTTGTCCATTAGTTGTAAGGAATATTTATATAGACTTTTTGATATACCAGTCGTGGTGCACTGGTTGTAGGAACCGGGAAAACCCCCAATCAGACAATATTTAGAATATTTACTTTTTAACCATCAACTAATCCAGTAATATTACTAGTAATTTGCTCATTCAAACGTATAACCTCATTGTATGTGTTAAAATAGTGCACTCGGATGAACTTTCAAAATGTATTAGTTATATTGTCTGTCGAATTAATTATTACAGCGCTATATTATGACAAGTATGTGCTGTCCTGTGTGCAAAATGGTTAAAGTTTGTTTTGTTTAACGACACCACTAGAACACATTGATTAATTTATCATCAGCGATGTCAAACATTTGGTAATATGCGTAGTCATCAGAGGAAATCTGCTACATTTTTCCTAATGTAACAAGGGATCTTTCATATCCACTTTCACACAGACAGGACATTCCATGGCATTTAACCAGTTGTGATGGACTGGTTGGAACGAGAAAAAACTCAATCAGTTGAATTGATCCACCGAGGTGGTTAAATCTTACGACGCAAGCACTTCAAGTGAGCAATCAACCAGCTGAATCCAGCTCCCTGTCTGTGGAAAAGTGCATATAAAAGATCCCTTGCTGCTAACGGATAAAATGTAGCAGGTTTCCTCTGAGAAAACCCTGACCAGGTTAGCCAACAGGCCTAGGACAGTGAGGAATGATTATCACCTTCTCAGGCCTTCGGTCAAAAATGACATTTGCGGGATCAAATAGACAATAACACTCGCAAATCTAAAAACTCCATATCTCCTAAATATTACTATTGCAACTGAATGTGTATGTTTTACAGTTTTATTTATTTCGAAACCGAATTTTTTTTTTTTTTTAATTGCACACAAAAACTCTTTTCTTTTATTTCCAAAACACTTTTGCCTGTTTTCGTACGTCAAATCAAACCGAAATTATTTACAATTTTTTTTTTTTAAAGGATGGAACGGACTATAGTCATTCCACTATGACTGCCGATGAAATGCATCATGTTCCATCCTTGTAGGTGTATTAAAAAAAACAAAAAAAAAGAAAAAAAAAAGCATATTTTTAACCGTAAATAAAATGTGTTGAGTGCGTCGTTAAATAAAACATTTCGTTCCTTCCTAATTAATCTGACGTCATGATGAGTGCATTAACCTTAGCTCATATCATGACGTTGTTAGATTACGTCATATCGACCACCCCACTTGAGAAGTATTCCATAAACAAGCAAATAATTAGACGGCAGAACATGAATGAATGAATGAATGAATGAATGTTTAATGACACCCCAGCACGAAAAATACATCGGCTATTGGGTGTCAAACTATGGTAAATGCTAGACGGCAGAAAACTACATGCATTTTGCCCTATGCAATCTCAGCGAAGTGACATAATTGATGACAGTCTTGTATGCAGAATCTATGTCACTGCAATGTTGTTGTTTATTTCACAATTTGTTTCTGGATAAGGTTTCTTTTTTTTATTTTATTTTTTAAAATTATTATTATTATTAATTTTATTATTTATTTATTTATTTATTATTATTATTTTTTATTTTATTTTATTTTTTTTTATTTTTTTTGGGGGGGGGGGGGGGTCTTAACGGTAAATGTAGGAGAGTAATTTATCGAAAGTTGTTAACAATTTGGTTCGGACTTTTAACACATTGTGGAAAAACCGTGAACTGGGCTACCCGTCCCCATATATCGGTCTATTTACATTTGACTTGTTTTTAAGGAATCTGCATACGATTGAACCCTGACATGAAAATACTTGGGTTGAATTAAGAAAGCCTTTCCAAAAACAATGTGCACAAATGAGGAAAAGAAAAAGCAGACATCAAAATAGTTTTTATACATGGGGAAATGTATACTCGACCGCCATTTGACACTGTGCGCTTTATATTAAATGGCGTGTAATATTAAACAAACCTAAACAAATACCAGTTGTACACACATGGCATTGTCAAAGTCTCTGTAGCAACATTTAGAGATGTTGTTGAAAATACAAACAGAAACAAAGTGATCTCAAAGAGGCATTTTTTATGTAAAACGAGATTTCGCGAGAGTTTTTACAAAAGGTTATGCATTACCGTGGAGTGCATGATAAAGCGATAGTGTTACATCCTTCCCTCTATGAGAAGCTAAGGTTCAGTTCTTAAAGTTCTACAGAATAATAACAATGTGACAACTTGTTAATAGCTTTAAGAAAGATTAAATCAGAAACTCTAAAATACAAGTTAAAATTAATACTACCACAAACTGTAAGTTATGACATTTCAGTTCATGAATATCAACTCATATAGGTAACTGTTCATACTGTGAAATTATTCACAAATGTTCTGCTTGACCGTTCATGAATATACTAGGTAAACCATTCATGAGAAAGCAGCATAAACACGAAAAACAGTAAAGTTTTCAGTTATCAAAACAGATCAATAATTTTTATTATTTTTTAAATATTTAAACAGGTTAACTTTTCCAACAGAATGCAGCAATAATGAAATAGCTTTGAAGAATTTCCTTAATATAAATGAACAAGTTATTTAACATAGTCCTTCCATCTAGTAGGTTCGTGCATCTTTTTCAAATGTACTCTGTTATGTCGATAACAAGTTTCACCAGATCGAAGTTCATATGATCTTTCATCCAATCTACGAGTAACTTCAGCTTTTTTTCCATAACTTTTCACCTGTTCTGAAAGGTTTCATTCTTACAGTATCGCTTTTTAAGTACAGGCAAATCATGAGGTAAGTAACAACGTTTACTGTTTCAAACTCTTCTTGGCCTACTTTTTCAGGTAGATGTGCTCTACTCAGAGTGTCAGCTATGTGCATCTGTTTTCCTTCAAGGTACTTTACTTCAATATCATACGCAAGTGCACGTAAAAGCATACCTTGTAGATGTTTCGGTGCTCTATCGATTGGCTTTTTAGAGATACTTTCAAGTGGTTTATGGTCAGTGAACACAGTGATTGGACGGCCATATGTGAATTAATGCCACTTTTCAAGTGCAAAGGTGATTGCCAACATTTCCTTTTCAATTGTGGCATATCTTGTTTCAGTATCAGTAAGGGCTCTACTAGCATAAGCTAACGGTTTCGAGTCTTGGAGAAGTACAGCACCTAAACCTTTACTGTTAGCATCACACTGGATTACCAAATGTTTCTTGTCATCAAAATAAGCAAGTACAGGAGCTTCTGTTAAAGGTGTTTTCAGTTTGCTGAAAGCTTTGTCTTGTATGCTAGTCCATGACCATTCAACATCTTGGTGAGAGAGCATGCTAATAGGTTGCATCACATCCGACAAGTTAGGAAGAAACTTAGACAGGTAGTTCACCATACCTCTAAGCCTTTCAACTCCTTCCTTATCAGTGGGTGGTTCCATCTCACAAGAGCTTCAATTTAGCAGGATCAGGTTTGAGACCACGATTACTCACAATGTGTCCCATGAAAGATATTTCTTCTGCTCCAACATGACACTTTTCGGCATTGAGAGACGATTATGTCATCTATGACACATCGAACACCTTCCAAACATTCCAAGGCTTGATGGAGTATTTTCTGGAATATTTCACTGTTCACATTTAACCCAAATGGTAGGAGTAGCAAAGGTAGTAAGAAGACTTGATTCTTCGTCAAGTTCACAATGAAGGTATCCATTCTTCAGATCACATGTAGAGAACTTAGTAGCTTGTGATATTTCAGGTAAAATATCATCGAGTACTGGGAGCATATAATGTTCTCGTTTCAGTGCTTCATTCAGAGGTCTTGGATCTATACAGATTCTTATGTTTCCAGATTTGTGCTTTGCAATAGACATTTGACTAACCCAATCAGTAGGTTTGTCAGCAGGAGTAATAACTTCAGTACAGACAAGTTCATCAAGCTTAGTTTTGAGATCAGCTTTAAGAGATTCAGGTATAGTACGAGCAGGTCGGATTACAGGATCCACATCAGGATTTACAGTTAGATGAACTTTCTTGCCAGCTTACCAAAGAACACTTCAGGGAATTCTTGCACAAATACATTAGTAGGCAGAACAGTGCTTACTTGTGCAAAGTTGTGATAGTTAATAGTTGTCAGACCCTTTTTCTCAGCAGCTCTACGACTCAGTAGTGGAGTAAGATTTTCTTCAACGATCACAAAATCGACCATGTACTTTCGTTTTGTGACATGATTTATGGTTTTCACTTTACATCTTCCAAGTGCCTGAAAGCTAGAGTTGTTCCACATTTTGAGATTTACAGTTTCAGGGCGTATCTTTAGATTACCAATGTACTCTTTTGGCAGGATACACACAGTTGCACCACAGTCTATTTGTAGTTTCACACATTTTTTGTTGATTTCCATTTCACAGAAAATAGCACGGTTGTCAGACTGGACAGCATTTACACAAGCAGTAGTAACAGAACTAATATGTTTGAAATAATTTACTGATGAGTCAGAAGTGTAACCATCATGTACAGCATGTACACTACGAGTGCGAAAACATTTCCTTGAGTTCCTGAAATGATTTCTTTTACCACAGGCATTGCATGTCTGACCATATGCAAGATGGGCTTCCTTTTTTATTACAAGAAACTTGGAACAGAATAGACATTGCTTGTTCTGTGTAGTACCTCTTGTTTCATTTACAGTAGTAGACCTGCTAGTATGATGTAGGGTAGATGGTTTATACTTTTCACCACGGTGAACTTTAGCTTTCTGCAGCTTCACTTTATGGATTTCCTCACATTTCATAGCCTTTATCTGCAGAGATGCAGATTCCATAACTCTGCAAATATCAATTGCAACATTCAGAGTAAGATTGTGAAATCAGACGTTCCCGAATTTTCTCATCCAGAACACCGAGCAACAGGCGATCCATAATCAGTTTGTCTTTCATACAGTCACAAAAACCATAAGTTTTGACATATTTCTTAGTACAGATATGTACTGTTCAATAGATTCACCAGAATCTTGATTTCGGCGATTGAATTGAAATCTCTCGAAGAATTCTTGTGTTTGGCCTAAGAAATGACAATCAAATTTAGAAATAATGTCAGCACTTTTATTTCTATCTTCACCATCACCAAATTTTATTCCATTGTAGATTCTTACAGCATCTACACCTAGGCAGTGTAGCAAAAGGGCAGGCAGTGTAGCAAAAGGGCACATTTATATTCTTCAGTTTCAGAATCAAGACCAGTGATGATTAAGTAATTTTGCCATACTGCTTCCACATTTTCCAGTTATCAGCAACATTAGATTCAATGTCCAGAGAATCTGGTGGTTTGACATGATGTCTATTAGCAACAGGTTGTAGAGGCATTTTGATTATTGCTTAAATGTACAAATAGCTTGTCAGTGCTATAACAGCTTAGTAGTCACTGTATAGTTTCAACACGGAATAGTATACACAGTTCGGCGAATATGGTGCTCCGAGATACACAGTAGAATGTATTTACCGAATATGAGTAAACAGTTAGGCAATTCAGTTAATTTCACACGCTTACGACGAACAGACGCTAAGGAACATACCACAGTTCGGCAATTCAGAGCTATTTCCACTAACACAGTAGAAGTTTAATAAAGTCGTATTTCAAACAGAAATCAGTTCCAGAAAATCTCAGCCACTGAGTAAAACATTACTACGTTCTTTCAACGAAAGAACAGAGTGGCTACAAAGCGATTCTGTGCAACTGCGAACGGCGTTAGCAGACGAGTTCATTTTAGCAGACGTTTTACGTTTCCTACTCAGCAACAACAAAGAGATTCGCTACATACGTTTTTTGCGAGAGTTCCAAAGATGCTCAGACAGTCGTCTGCATACATCTCTTCCGCGCTGCCACCATGTAACAACATTTAGAGATGTTGAAAATACAAACAGAAACAAACTGATCTCAGAGAGCCATGTTTTATGTAAAACAACATGTATTTTCAAAAACATCTCTAAATGTTGTTACAGTCTCGTCTACTTCGCTTATTCATTTCATAAGAGTTTTGGTGGTGACACGCGTCACGCTTGAAAAACAATAGCCCTGTTTACGGGAGTATGTGAAGAATGTCAACATTAGACTACGACATGCATTGCATCTTTTCACAACGGAAACTGGCATTAATAATATTAACTAGGTGAAACATAAAAGCGAGCACAAGAGAGACAAATTAAATACGCTGCATAAATATGTGCGTGCGTGCGTGCGTGCGCGCGTGTGTGTGTGCGTGCGTGTGTTTGTTCACGGACGTTCGGTTCCTGGTGTATGGGTGATTAGTTAGTACCACCCGACGGAACCAGTTATGCGCGTACACTGTATATTAATTGCGTCACATTGTTCAGAGGCTTCCAACCCTCTTGAAAAGTATTCAATAAAATAAAATAAAAATAATAATAATAAACATGACAGACGGCAACAAATGACAGGCTTTTTCTCCAAGGTGGCATGGTTATAATTTAGTATGTGATATCTGTGTCATTATAATAGATTTATGTCTAGACCAAATGTGAGGGAAATCTAACGGCAATTAGAGGTAGGTGAGTAATTTATCGTAATAGTTAACAATGAGGGCCCGGTTGTTCGAAGCCTGGGTTAGCGCTAACCCAGAGTTAAATTTAATCACTGATTGAAAAATGCGTTGTTCGAACGTTGATTAGCGCTAACCATGAGTTAAATATACCCTAACCCAAGGTTAAAGTTAAAGCAGCTCTGACCTAGGGGTAAATGTCTAATCAGTGATTAAAAATGGCGAATTTGATTCTGTTTGGGCATTTACCGGTAGGTCAAAATAACCGAAAACCACGAACATATCAACATCACACTGTATATTTAGATAATTGTACTGACACTGAATGCAGGGCGTGTTTTAGGTTTGGTAAAGAAACGATTGAATACATAACAGACATAATACAACCTGCTTTAACAAGAAAAACGTATCGTAGCCATGCATTATCACCACAGTTACAGGTGTTGATAGCGTTACGGCATTTTGCCTGTGGCAGTTACCTTCAAGTTGTTGGCGACACATTCGGCGTTGATAAATCCACCGTCTCTAGAACTGTTAGCAATGTTTCATGTGCGCTATCTGAACTGAGAAATGAGTATATCAAGTGGCCAGTAAGTGACCAGCACCTTGCCGTGGTGAAGAAGGGATTTTTTTTTAATCGGAGCTTTCCCCGGTGTCATTGGTGCTGTAGATGGGACACACGTTCGTGTGCAGGCACCATGTGAAAATTAACCATCCTTCGTCAACGGAAAAGGGTACCATTCTCTGAATGTGCAGGCCATATGCGACCACGAAGGTAAAATTTATTATACAGTTGTTGCTGTTGTTATTATTACTATTTATATTTCAAACTTGCAGTGCAATTCAATTTTAATTCAATTCACATCGTCAAATGGTGTAACAACTGCCAAAGAAAGACAATTCTAACTATGTCACCAATTTATTCCCCTTGATGACATACATTTGGGAAGAGGCCATTAAAGGAAACGTCTAAAGTTATCCATCACTGAATGTGTAAACACAATTGTATGTGGTGTTGGGAATGGAGGTGCTGTAGCTCCCTCCCAAATATTATTTATGGAATTTTCAATAAAGCACTTACTTCTTACAATGGTCATGGAAATGGATCACAACTTCAAAATACATAGTTAAAAAACATACAAATAATAATTATTAGGTGGCCCCTTTTCAGGTGTATGACATTATGGTGTGAACTAATACCTCCCCCCCCCCCCCCAAAAAAAAAAAAAAACACACACAAAAAAAACCATCATTGTTATTAACTATGTAACTGGGGGGGGGGGGTAGATAAAGGGGGTAGATAGAGAAAACAAGAGGGGGAGTTAAAGTTTGTTTTCTTTAACAACACCACTAGTCCAGATATATATATGTGTGTGTGTGTGTGTGTGTGTGTGTGAGTGTATATGTATATATATATATATATATATATATATATATATATATATTTTTTTTTTTTTTTTTTTTTTTTTTTTTTTAACAGGCAGATTCACCAACATAGTTGGCAAGTGGCAGGATCCACCCACGACAGCCATGTATTCAGAACGTCGTCAGTATGCACATACTTAGAGACAAGACCTTTCAGTTTAGGTGATGGAGTTATACTAGGTAAGTAATGTGCAATGCTAGGTAGCAAACAACTATACTTAAGTTTAATTACATTCAATGTAATATTGTAATAATAGTTTTATTTTCATAATAATATGCAAATGTTTTAAACTTTGAAACAAATTTAAGATACATACAAATTTTACATATAGAATAAATTAGTGTTTCAAAACAGATGCCTCAAATACTAGCAAATATTAGTGGTGACTTATTAAAATTAATACCATAATGGAAATGGGTTTGTTTTGGGGGTAAATTTCTTGTTAACTATCATTTATACTTAAAACCAACTGATGAATATTTCATTCATGTTGACATGCACATGATGTGTTGGGTTATGTAAATTTAAATTCAGGCGAACCGTGAAGTAGGCCTATCAAAGAAACTGTTCTTTAATGAATTGCTATAAAATATTTCTATTTCATATTCATTATGTTTAAACTTAAGAAAATACTGTCATTAAACTGTAAATTCAATGCATATTTAACGTACTGTAACTGAATAATTTACACAAATATAATTCATGCAACCAAACAATCGGTTGCCTAGGCAAAATCCTGTGTTCAACCGATTACAGGTTACCTATGATTTTATGGTGCTCCATGAAGTGGTTACAATATAAAAAGCATTTTGAAACAACTTACTTCTAAACATTTATAGAAACATTTAGCTAAATGAATAATAAATAGGAATATTTTTAGCTCACTACTAAATGTATATTAATCTGTTTCAGGAGACAGTGGGTATGCTTGCAGCCCATATCTCATGACTCCATTCTTGTATCCAACTACACAAAAGCAAGTAAGATACAATGTCTGCCATAAAAGTTCCAGAAATGTAATTGAGAGAACTTTTGATAGGTGGAAGCGCAGATTTGGATGTTTACATAATGAAATTAGGATGAACCCCCAAAGAGTGTGTAGGAGCATTGTTGCATGTGCGGTTCTTCACAACTTTGCTTTAGACCACAACGAGCCTATGGATGATGATGTCACTGAAGATGATTCCATCATCGACAATTATGTTGGACCAGAAAATGGTCAGCTTGTCCGTGCACATATTGCAAACACATTTTTCTAAACTGTTTCGTAAAATTACTGTGCAATTCATATCACTTAATGATTAATTTTATCGCATTTACAGGTTTTTTTTTTTAAATGTAGTTGTACAATACATACAATATTGCACAGTTTAAGACTAATGTCCCTTACATACTTGCATGTGTTATATGCAACACAGATGTTTACTCCGTTCAGAGGATATTAACTACTTTGAGTTTTCTGCTTGTGTAATTTTGTCAATAACAGAACAACATGGATGATGTCACTAATTATTTTTAAATGCTACTAACTTATTTTTTTTTAATCAAAGACAGGCTGGCTAATGAGCCATACAACAAACAATGGAACATCATCCAATTATTACATGCCCATCTAAAGACGGATGTACAATAACTACTGTTCCATGCACAAGTCAAACATGTATTGAGGACTTTGATGTCCTTTTATAAAATTAATTTGCAGCTGCAGCTTTGTTTTCTGCAACTGGATAAGTACTCTCTCTTCTTTTATGTTTGCCAATTCCTCTTTAAGAACAGCCATCTGCAAATTTTTAAGCTCATCTCCAGGCTGAAAAATATGTCAGTCAATATAATGTTAATAATGTATTAAAATATATTGATGACTGAACATGAAACAACTGTATGACTATATGAGTTTTATGAATTGAAAACTGATTAATTAGTCGATTTGAAAATATAACACCTAAAATTGCTTTATGACGTGTGTTCAGTAATATAATTTCCATAAAATGTTCAAATGATTCAACCATTAATATTTCTTTTGCAAAGAACATATTACATTTAAAATAATATTACTGCTATACCACTTAAGGGAGGTGACATATTTCACTGAAATGAAAAAGTGTTTCCTATTCTAATTAGCAATGGAAGTAAAAAAATTATGTACCATTCCTGTTCTTGTTTTCTTCAAATGATCACTATCATTATGTTGACCATCGGATTTCATCTATAAAAGTCAAATCATCTTCATTTATAACCAGCTATTTTTTCATAACAGGCATGTGCTTAGATAAATTAGCAATTGTTACTTAATAAGAAAGTAATATAATAACACATTAAATTTGTTAACATTTGTTTTTTATGTAGTTTATCACAAATGAACAACAAGTTGTACAAATCTTAAAGTATATTAACAAGAGAAATGTACTTATGCTGACTGTGCAAGGAAGAATAAGAAACACAATATTGTTTGTGTAGGAACAAAGTGGTATTTAATATTTAATAACAAGTCGATTTATATATAATGGAATGTGTCATACCAAAGAATGTTTCCTTTTTCTGGGGGTTTTCCATATTTTGTGACGTTTCTGGCTCCGGCTGAACCTGTTTTAATAATAATTATTAGAGGCTGTTATACAATGTAATATGCAATGTTTAATATTGTACAATTGAGGAAAAAATTGGTAATGTTTTATATTTTACTCAACGCAGTGAAATAAATATGATTGCTAAAAGTGGTCATTTGTTTCAAATAAATGTTTCCTTTTTAAAAAAAAAAGTGTTATGTAATTCTTTTCATTGATACATTTGTATGTGTATTTGTGTAGGCACATGGAGGTAGGTCGGTACATTGGTAGCTAACGTTTGTATTTGTTTAATAACACCACTAGAGCACAATGCTTTATTAATCATCAGCTATTGGATGCAAAACTTTTGGTAATTTTGACATTTATTCCATTAGTAGCAGACGTACACATATATACAGATACAAATACATGTACACACATATTTACAGACATACACACAAACCTCAGTTGGACTAGTGCTCATGTCCACATAGCTGCTACCTGGGGCGAATGACGTTTCATCACTGAGGTTTAAGTCTTAAATAAATGAAAATGGTGTCTCTTATTGTTAACTTCACAGAGTTGACATGTATACGCATATTCTGTTACATTTTTATAATCTTGTGCAAATGTAAGTAACTTTATGTAGTGTAAAATGAAGTATGAAAAATGGACATGATATAAATGTACTAGTATGAAATACAATTCATGTGTAAACTGCTCAAATGAAATAAATGCAGGCCCATAGGAATAGTGTGTGTGCATATACAATGTATATGTGTGTATGTATGTGTGTATATATATATATATATATATATATATATATATATATATATATATATATATTATATATATATATATATATTAGTGAGAGGAATTTGGGGCACAAGGTATAGTGGTGGCAAACATTTTACCTTTAGATGGCTGCATACAGATTCGGAGAACAAGATAGCTATTTCATTTTATTTATTTTTTTGACACACATACACACACACACACACACACACACACACACACACACAGTGGCATACAGAGGAGGGTTGGGGCACAGGAGCCCTGCCCCTCCCCAGTCAAAACTTTTCTTAACGTACTACATTTCATAAAATCATGCATACATACATACATATATACATACATTGTTCCCGCCCTTCACTATAAAATCCTGGCTACACCAGTGCGCACGCAGGGGCGTAGCGTGAGCTGGACCTGAGGGGATGCGGGGGGGGGGGGGGGGTCGAATATGAACCCAGTGGACCTTTTCTATTTTGTTTTTGCACCACCAGAAACTCCATATGTATAAACCTGTATGTTTTAGTTCTGAAAGCGGACCATTTGCTTCAGCGGATGAACCTCCCGAACCCCCCCCCCCCCCTGGCAGCATACGCCCCTGGCACACACACACACACACACACACACACACACACATACATACATAGGCCCTATTTATATAATATATATAATGAAATAATTCTTGATCTTTTTTTTTAATCCAGTCAACACCACAAGCAAGCCTATCATCTATTTAGCCAATTTCTTTTAATATATAATTTGCCAAATATCACACACAATTTATATTGTTACCAATAATGTCTTCTTCCACTTCTTCATCAACACTCTTTTGTTCTTTAGTCAATGAATTTTCTGAAATGCAAATGCATATAACTGTCACATGGATTTAGTACTTCAGTAGTAATTTAATGCACTCTCTTTCTTTTTTTTCCTTTTAAAAATTATTATTATTTGTATTTTTCTTTATATATTATATTAATGACGTGTGTTCAGTAATATAATTTCCATAAAATGTTCAAATGATTCAACCATTAATATTTCTTTTGCAAAGAACATATTACATTTAAAATAATATTACTGCTATACCACTTAAGGGAGGTGACATATTTCACTGAAATGAAAAAGTGTTTCCTATTCTAATTAGCAATGGAAGTAAAAATATTATGTACCATCCCTGTTCTTGTTTTCTTCAAATGATCACTATCATTATGTTGACCATCGGATTTCATCTATAAAAGTCAAATCATCTTCATTTATAACCAGCTATTTTTTCATAACAGGCATGTGCTTAGATAAATTAGCAATTGTTACTTAATAAGAAAGTAATATAATAACACATTAAATTTGTTAACATTTGTTTTTTATGTAGTTTATCACAAATGAACAACAAGTTGTACAAATCTTAAAGTATATTAACAAGAGAAATGTACTTATGCTGACTGTGCAAGGAAGAATAAGAAACACAATATTGTTTGTGTAGGAACAAAGTGGTATTTAATATTTAATAACAAGTCGATTTATATATAATGGAATGTGTCATACCAAAGAATGTTTCCTTTTTCTGGGGGTTTTCCATATTTTGTGACGTTTCTGGCTCCAACTGAACCTGTTTTAATAATAATTATTAGAGGCTGTTATACAATGTAATATGCAATGTTTAATATTGTACAATTGAGGAAAAAATTGGTAATGTTTTATATTTTACTCAACGCAGTGAAATAAATATGATTGCTAAAAGTGGTCATTTGTTTCAAATAAATGTTTCGTTTTTAAAAAAAAAAGTGTTATGTAATTCTTTTCATTGATACATTTGTATGTGTATTTGTGTAGGCACATGGAGGTTGGTCGGTACATTGGTAGCTAACGTTTGTATTTGTTTAATAACACCACTAGAGCACAATGCTTTATTAATCATCAGCTATTGGATGCAAAACTTTTGGTAATTTTGACATTTATTCCATTACTAGCAGACGTACACATATATACAGATACAAATACATGTACACACATATTTACAGACATACACACAAACCTCAGTTGGACTAGTGCTCATGTCCACATAGCTGCTACCTGGGGCGAATGACGTTTCATCACTGAGGTTTAAGTCTTAAATAAATGAAAATGGTGTCTCTTATTGTTAACTTCACAGAGTTGACATGTATACGCATATTCTGTTACATTTTTTATAATCTTGTGCAAATGTAAGTAACTTTATGTAGTGTAAAATGAAGTATGAAAAATGGACATGATATAAATGTACTAGTATGAAATACAATTCATGTGTAAACTGCTCAAATGAAATAAATGCAGGCCCATAGGAATAGTGTGTGTGCATATACAATGTATATGTATGTATGTATGTGTGTATATATATATATATATATATATATATATATATATATATATATATATATATATATATATATTAGTGAGAGGAATTTGGGGCACAAGGTATAGTGGTGGCAAACATTTTACCTTTAGATGGCTGCATACAGATTCGGAGAACAAGATAGCTATTTCATTTTATTTATTTTTTTGACACACACACACACACACACACACACAGTGGCATACAGAGGAGGGTTGGGGCACAGGAGCCCTGCCCCTCCCCAGTCAAAACTTTTCTTAACGTACTACATTTCATAAAACCATGCATACATACATACATATATACATACATTGTTCCCGCCCTTCACTATAAAATCCTGGCTACACCAGTGCGCACGCAGGGGCGTAGCGTGAGCTGGACCTGAGGGGATGCGGGGGGGGGGGGGGGGTCGAATATGAACCCAGTGGACCTTTTCTATTTTGTTTTTGCACCACCAGAAACTCCATATGTATAAACCTGTATGTTTTAGTTCTGAAAGCGGACCATTTGCTTCAGCGGATGAACCTCCCGACCCCCCCCCCCCCCAGCATACGCCCCTGGCACACACACACACACACACACACACACACACATACATACATAGGCCCTATTTATATAATATATATAATGAAATAATTCTTGATCTTTTTTTTTAATCCAGTCAACACCACAAGCAAGCCTATCATCTATTTAGCCAATTTCTTTTAATATATTCATTTGCCAAATATCACACACAATTTATATTGTTACCAATAATGTCTTCTTCCACTTCTTCATCAACACTCTTTTGTTCTTTAGTCAATGAATTTTCTGAAATGCAAATGCATATAACTGTCACATGGATTTAGTACTTCAGTAGTAATTTAATGCACTCTCTTTCTTTTTTTCCTTTTTAAAATTATTATTATTTGTATTTTTCTTTATATTATTATTATTATTATTATCAGCATCGTTTATTTTATTTATATTTTTAAATATATGTCATAGGCCTACTTGATCTGAAAGGAAATTATACTATTTAAGTTTATTTTAAGCGACTCCCAAGGAAGGCCTCATTACTGGGGGTTAATCCTTCACCTTGACCTTCGATATGTATAGAAAAAAAAAAATAATAATTTGGGGGGGTGGGGGTGGGGATATTCGGGATAATGTCTGTTTTATATTATTTATTTCATTATGGAAATGTTATAATTACTTTTAATAGAAATTTGTATCACCATTACACATTTTTTTATAAAATTTATTTCGTGAGTAATGTAAGTTTGTAGCCATATGATTGTGTATAGCACATCGGAAGATTGTTGCAGACGACAAATGACAAAAGGAAGCAGCCATGTTCGGCTCCCAGGTGAACGTCACCCTAATACCTGATCGGACCGGGTATGAATATATAAAATGAGTAAAAATAGTAAGTAATTGAAAGTTATACTTACCGATGGGACCAATGACGGTCTCCAGACCGTCTGGGAGCCCAATGAAGCTGGGGTCGTCCGCAAAAATGTCGACGATTTTCGCCGTCACTGGCGACAGTTCTTTGGGGGCGGGTCCCCCACTTGTCAAACGCGTACGCTTAATTCTCTCGGCATTCTGTTTTTTTTTTTGCCGCCGCGTACACATTTCTCCATTTCTTTTTCACCTGTGTCGGGTTTCTTTGTGCAATGCCCAAAGAGTTCAGTTCAGCTGTCAGCGTAGTCCACAGCTTTTGTTTTCTTTCGTTTGTAACATTGTTAGTCAATTTCGCCTTAACGTTTCTATATGTTGTGCCACATAGTCCACGATAAAAGAGACTTCTCGAATATCAAAATTCGGATTGCGTTTGCTATTCATTATGTAATTAAATAACTCTTAAAAAATTGCCTAGCAAACGAACAAATTTGACAGAAGTAAATAAAGAAAAGAAGTTGTTTACTTTGCATTCATTGGTCAACTGCAATTAACCCTGGGTTAGTGAAAACTAATCCTGGGTTTGCTAACCCAGAGTTAAAAGTGTTTCAGCAACGGAATTTTAACCAGTGATTAGCCAACCCTGGGTTAAGAAATTTAACTCATAGTTAGTGTTAATCAGTGATTAAGTTAACCCAGGTTTCGAACAAATGTTCGATAATATTATATTACCTCATGTACCATGCATATGGTCTGAGTCAATAAAGAATTGGAATTGAACAACCGGGCCGAGGTTTGGACTTTAGAGAGTTACATAATTATTGAACGAAGGGATGGAAAGATGTGACGTAATCTAATACGTCACGACATGCAATGATTATGATATAATGCAATCGTGATGACGGCACATTAATTACGTCACATATTTAAGAGGCTTCCACCCCTTTTGAAGGGTACTCCATAATTAAGTAAAATGGCAGATGGCGAGATATTACATGTCTTTTGCACTAGATCTCGGCGAAGTCGATATAAATGGCATGGTTACAATCTGGTATGTAGAATCTCTGTCATTGTCATGTTTTTGTCACGATTTCTGTCTTGGCAGATGTGAGGAATATATATTGGTAATTAAAAGTAGGAGAGTATCGTAAATGTTAACAACGTGGTATGGACTTTAAAGCGTTACGTAATTGTTGAACGGCGCCATATATATGTATATAATATTATTTTGTAATGACCACACCTATAGTCCGTCCCACCAATCTACGGAAATGTTGGGTGGCTTTTTTTGTGGAGTTTTTTATATTATTATTTTTATTTTTTTATTTTTTGTAAATAATTTCAGTTTGGTTTGACGTAAGAAGAAAACTAAAAGTGTTTTGGAAATCACAAAACAAAACTCTTTTTTTTCCCCAAAAACATTTAATTTTCTTCTTACTGAAATTATTTACAAATAAAAATATGTTTGTAGGAGGATAGGACGGACTAAACATCGTTCCTGTATTGTTAGTGCTATTTTTGATAGACGTTTTAGTAATTCACAAAGTAACAATACAGCAATGATTAATCTTAATTACACATATTATACTTCGCCAGTTTTCTAGCACATATGATATTTTATTATTTCTGCAGAATCGCCGGCGTTCATTTATAGTTACTTTCTTACTTTGATAGCTGCTGCCATTTTAGTTGATATATTACAAGGACAAGTCAAAGAAGCGTTAAGCAAACGGGTTATAAACACAATATATGAACTTTGACCATCAATAGAAATAATTGAACAATACAATGACAAGAAATATTGTTCAGGTTTGATATCAGCGATGAATTGAGAATTCGTGTAATTTGTCAGACTTATTTTGATCGGTAAAATTGTATTGTCGTCAACTATAAAACTTCTCTCTTTACACCGTTAGTTCAAAGTAATTTAGCGTTGCTTCAAATAATCACTTGTGATTAATGCAAATTTTAAAGCAAACTAGATAGCAAAATATATTAATTGTTCTTAATATAAACACATCATGTAATAATAACAATGTTAACATCGTGCATCCGAGGTGTTAATATCGCATTTTTCAAATATTAAATGCTTACTGAAAAGGAAGTCAGTCGATGGGATAAAAACATATTGTCAGATTCCTTGTACAAAAGCAATTTTTCAAGACAAAATTATTTGTTTTAAAATTACATGATTTTGGCTATGTACTATTTACATTTTATGATTTGTTTTAAATTATCGTCAACTAAAATGTGTGTTTACGAATCGTGTCGACACATTCCGTAAATGTTCGTTTGTTTCTTATATTTTTTTGTTTGTTCATATACTAATAGACCACAATACGTGACAAAGCACATTCATACAGTTCATGTATTTACGAATCAACTGATTAGATATATATATATATATATATATATATATATATATATATATATATATATATATATATATATATATATATATATATATATATATATATATATATATATTCTTACCCACAATGCATATGCGAATCCGCCATGTTTTTTTCTGGCAAAAATCCTATTTTAAGAAATCACTGCATTCTTGTTTTGCACGGTAATGTATCGAATGTATTTTCTAAAAATATATCAGGACGATTGATATAGCTCAATACATCATATATCTGGAACAGCACTTTAATAGGCAATTTTCTGCCATTTTGTTTTCGGCCATTTTGAACCATAAAACGTAATTTCTCAGATGTCCAACACACACACACATATATATATATATATATATATATATATATATATATATATATATATATAGATACATATATAGATACATATATATATACATATATATATATATATATATATATACATATATATATACATATATATATATATATGTATATATGTATGTATATATGTATATATATATATATATGTATATATATGTATATGTCATACTTCTTTGGCAGTCATACTTCTTTGGCAGTCTGTGTTGTCTAGATTCTCTGGTATGTGTTGTTGTAGACAGTTCTCCTGTGTCTCCTGTGAATTCTTCAGACTTAGTGAATTACTGTCATTGTTTGAAATATTTGAATCTTTCACGATCATGTCTGATGTGTGATTTTTAACCGATTTCGAATTATCAGAGTTAGTATTGTCAAATTCACTCACTGGTCTTGGTGGAATATTATCCAGGTTGTTGGGCTGGTTAATTGTCTTTTCAGCTGTTGTTCGTAAGTATTTTCTGTTTAGGCGATATAACTGTCCACCGACATCAACAATGTATGATCTTGATGAAACTTGGTCTACACATTTGCCTGGCCTCCATATTTTGTCACGGTCGTTTGGAAGAGGAGCCATACGAATTTGTTGACCAATTTGATTTTCTGGGAGCTCCTTGGCGTGTTTGTCATAATGAAGCTTTGCTTTCTGGCGTTTCAATTTGATGTTGTCGTACACATGTTCAATCATTTGCGGTTTAAGTAAAACTTCTGCAATCGGTAGTGAGTGTCGTGTTCTTCGTGACATAAGTCTCTGCACTGGACTACTTGACATACCTTCAGTTGGGTATTACGCCAATCGAGAATAGATTTCCAGAGATCATTACCACTTTTCTGTGATTTCTTTACCAGTTTCTTGGCAATTTTCACAGCCGATTCTGCTTTGCCATTAGACTGACTGTGGCACGGTGAAGATGTAACATGCTCAAATTCCAACTCGCGTGCAAACTCATTGAACTCCTTACTAGCAAGTTGTGGTCCATTGTCTGTAACCACAATGCCCGGAATTCCATGTCTGCTGAAGTATACTTTGAGACAATCAATGATTGTTGTCGAAGTTGTATCTTTAAGAATGTCAAGTTCCCAGAAGTCGGAGTAGTAGTCCACTGTCACTAGGTAGTCTTGTGAGTGCAGTGTGAAGATATCTATACCTAGTTTACTCCAAGGGTGATCAGGAACAGCGTGTGTTAAGAGCGGTTCTTTCTGTTGCTGTGATCCAAACTCGTTGCATGTACTACATTGTCTGATGAAGTCACTGCGAAGGAGTTTCGGAATTATAACACGGTTTCCTTTGAAAAGAATTCCATTCTGAATTGTAAGTTCATCCCTAAAGTTCCAGTATTCTCGTATCTGAACTGGTACTTCATTCTTTGTTTCAGGCCATCCAGACAGAACAACGGATTTCAGTGTTTGAAGAGCTACGTCGTGCTGTGTGTTTATTCGTATCTGTTGCAGTCTGGACACACTGACTTTTAAAGAATCTGTGAAGTTAATGCACTCGAGTTCTTCTCTGAACGTTTCTTCTTCAACACGAAAGATATGAGATGATGTAGTGCTAGTTTCCACCTTTTGAAAAGGAAGTGATGCACGTGATAAAGCATCTGTAATGTAGAGTTGCGACCCCTTCTTGTACTCTACATGTAAGCTGTACTTCTGCAATCTCAGAAAGCATTCTCTGCAGTCGTTTTGGTGGTCCAAGTAATGGCTTCTTGAAAATTATTTCCAATGGTTTATGATCTGAATGCACTGTGACCAAGTCGCGACCAAATATGTATTGGTAAAATCGTTTGCATGCAAAAACTATTGCAAGGCACTCTTTCTCGATTTGAGCATACCTTTGTTCTGCCTGTGTTAGTGCTCGTGATGCAAAGACGACTGGTTGTCCATTTTGAAGCAAAACTGCTCCAAGTCCGACTTCACTGGCATCACACTGTATTGTGACCTCCTCTGCCAGATCATAATATTTTAGAACAGGTTGCTTGGTAACAAGAGTTTTGATTTCTTGAAATGTTTTTTCCTGTTGCGATTGCCACGACCAGATTGTGTCTTTATTTGTCAGTTGTCTGAGAGGTTCACAAACTTCAGACAGATGCGGCAGGAATTTCGCCAGGTAAGTAACAAGAATAATAAACCGTTGGATCTGGGCGAATTCCCTCCGAGGTAAGTATATGTCCCATATACATGACCTCTGTTTGATGCAGTTTCAGTTTTCTCAGGTTTGCATCATGATATTTGATAGCCTCATCCATGTTGTCGCCACAACCATAGATTAAGATATCATTAATGATAACCTCTGTTCTTTGGAGTCCTTATAATGCCTCATGCTGTCTACGCTGAAACTCTTCAGGAGCAGACTTGATTCCAAATGGCATGCGGAGCCATCTGTAACATCCAAATGGTGTCCAACATGTTTTTTAGGTAACTACTAGATTCATCAAGATTAATTTGCCAAAATCCATCTTTTGCATCTAACACTGTGAACACTTTAGCTTTTGTAATCCTTGGAAGGATATCTTCAATAGTGGTCATAGGATAGTGAGACCTCTTTATCGCAACATTCCAGTCCTTCGGGTCTATACAAATGGGCAGTTTACCCGAGGGTTTCTTAACAGCTACCATGCTGCTGATCCAATCTGTGGGAGTGATTACTTTTGCTAGCACCCCTCGTTTGACCACGCAGTCAATTTCGTTCCGAAGATCAGATTCTAAGGTTTTTGGTACTCTACGTGGTTGATGCTGTACAGGTTTTACCGCAGGGTCAACCTCTATGTGGTATTTTCCTGGTAAGCAACCTAATCCTTCGAACATATCACCAAATTCATCCATCAGTTGTTTGTGATTCAGCGAAGTTTCGTGGTCAGTCACACTGTTTACAGTGTTTAATGTCAACAGACCCATTTTTGTACAAGCATCAGCTGACAACAAGGTTACTTGGTCTACATCAACTACTAGGAATACAAAGTCATGCAATTTGTGTCCATCTGTGCACTTAATTATGCACTGTCCTTCCGGCAGCATTCTTGTGCCATCATAGAACTTTAGTCGTACACTGCTTCGCTCTAGCTTAGGATTGCCATCTTGCACTATCCTGCAGTATTCATTTAAACTGATTACATTACAAGTGAAGGCTGTGTCCAGCTGACATTTAACCTTGTGATTAAATTTTCTGACAGTCCTTTTCCGACAGTCATTTTCATATTCACGAACCACTGTTTGCCATGTTTTTCTGAATAAACCGAAAACAACGATTCACTAGATTTAGAGCACTCGGAACTACAGTCATCTTCTACTGCATGTACTCTCTTTGACAGTTGTGTGTGCGACTGTCTGCAACCTGAATAAAAATGATTCTTCGTGTTGCATTGCGAACAAGTCTGACCATATGCAAGACATTCATTTTTATCTTTGACGTGCGTTTTCCCACAGTATTTGCAAGATATGTTTTCTCTTTTGTCTCTCTCGGGCTTTGCTCCATATCGCAACTGAAAAGATTGTTTGCTTCTATCTTTTCTACCCGATTCTTTTTTCTTTGCAGCATAGTTCACGGACTGAACTTCAGATTCCTTCAACTTTCTCATCTGTTGAGAAGTTATTTCACTGGTTCTGCACATGTCTATTGCTCTCTCAAGAGTAAGTTCTGGCTCTCGCAGCATTCTAGACCTTGCACCTCCATCATTAGTACCTAAGACAATTCTATCCCTGATCAGTTCATCTCGAAGTATGTCATATGCACATGACTCGGCTAAACCTCGCAGCGCAGAGACGTAAGTATCTATGCTTTCCGATGGTGCTTGATCACTAGCGTTCATATATAGCATTTGTTTTGGGCTCAAAATGTTTCTGAAGTGCTTTGAGGATTTCACTCTCTTTGTTTCTATCTTCTTCTGATATATCTAGATGCTGATAAATCATGTAGCGGTCTTTTCCCATCACGCTTAAAAGTGTTGCTACCCTAATGTTCTGATTTTTCTTATCTAACTCAGTTGCTATTTTGTAATTGTTCCACTGTGAACTAAAAAACTTCCAGTTGCTTTTAAAATCACCTTTCATTACCATTGGTGCTGGAACGGGAATGCCTCCTGATGCCATAATCAAGATTTGTTTTCCGTACCGTCCAATTGTTGTTGTTTTTTTCGAGCAGTATAACTTTTAACTGTTTCAAGTGTTTGTGCCTGCTTTCATCACAAACGAAACATTTATTAGTGTCACTCGAATCGAAACGATGATTAAACTGTATAGATGTTGTTGTTTTTTTTTTTTGTTTTTTTTTTTTTTTGGGGGGGGGGGGGGGGGGGTTTATTCGTGAGTCACACGACGCTGGTATTTGTGGACTTCACTTTTGCAACGTGATTTTCGCGGTCCCCCCCCCCCCCCCCCCCCCCCCCGTCATGAGCCGATGACATTTCACATGGCTATTTAGGCAGTTTTAGACAGTACTAGGCTTTAAATCAGTGCTGATTGTTTACGGGTTACTTAACTGTCCTATGCATTCCATTTTTAGTCTTCACTGCTTTGTAATGGCTTCTTAACATCACAAATTAACAGCGAAACCACTTATGACACACCATGTTGTTAGACTGATCTTTTAATGCGCAAACTCTGAACACACAAACTGTGACGTAATACACATTAGTACTACATAGTATAGTGAGCGACAATATGTAGGCTATATCGTAACACTAGCCATGGAAAATATTACCATGGCGCTGACGTTGGGCCAACAGCGGGTCGCTGTATATGTAGGTAAACATATTTTATGAATT
The DNA here is from genome assembly GCF_016097555.1 of Gigantopelta aegis. Lineage (NCBI taxonomy): Eukaryota > Metazoa > Mollusca > Gastropoda > Neomphalida > Peltospiridae > Gigantopelta > Gigantopelta aegis. Next base: position 42,010,139 of record NC_054710.1, read on the forward strand.
TTAAATTGTTTGTTTTAATTCAAACAAAATGTAAACACATATATTGGTCTACATTATTATTTATATTAGTGTTGATCTAGCCACAGCAAATATTGTCATCGCTCCGACGTAGCCACGTTGTAGGCAAAAACAAATTTATGTTATATTTTTTTCTTAATTAAAAGAAACTATGGATTTATTTCCATAATTATGCTTAATACTCGATGGTAAATTCGTGTTAATGTAGTCACAGAAAATATCGTCATCGCGCTTACGTCGAGGCAACATCGGGCCGCTGCAGGAAACATTTGCCGTTGGTAGACGCTCATCTCCGACCATTCGCCAACATCGGGCCGACGATGTATGCGTGCTGGGTTAAGTCATTAATAAAGTAAAAAACATTAACAATTATTTTCTTTACTATATCGGGTGTCGGTCCCAAGTATTGGTGATCTGTGGCCAGTATGGTTCGAAATCGATGACAAGAAAACGACTATAATCCGTTTAGAGTTGTGTCCCTTAACTTGCCTGTTGCTTCGTTTGAGTTATGGCGTCGGTCTTAAAGTGGGTCTCCGAATTATATGGGAAGAAATTAATTATTTTGGCGCTTCTGATAAACATTGATGTTTGTTTAGGTGAGTTTAGGGGGCGGTTCTAAGTTTGCTGCTATTATAGCGTGTTTCATAGGCACTTACAAGTCAAAACCAAATTGTTACGGTGGACGGCAGTCACTTTTTGCACCCTTGTTTTGGCTTCGTACACAATAAATGAAACATATATTATCCAACGATAATTGTTTGATATGATATATTTGACAAAAGGTACTTTTTATGTCTTTCATATTTTAAAACTTAAAATTAATATTTTGTCCAGAATTATGAAATTTAAAAAACAAAATACCGACCTGTAAACAGCGTAATCCGCTTGTTACAGAAATTTGACAGGGGTCAAGGTTATTAGACCAGTTTTTATTTTAATGTGGCGAAGCATTGTAATAATATAGCTAAGGTCTCACTACACAGATGACGTCCGGGTGAGAGTTCATTCATCACGGTCCACTATAGTTCCTAATTGTGACACATGTTATGGTTCACATATTCACTTCTAGGAAATGGTGAAGAATTAAAACAATATGCATGTTTAATGGTAAGCCTTCTGGCTGTATTTTGCCCATGTTATTTTGTAATATTGTGCATCAATCTTTTGGGACATGGGTATATAGCGCAAGTGACAGTAGGAGTGAATATGTTAATGAACCACCTGTTCGGACCGGTGCTACAGCCAGATGCGGTCATATAGCAAAAAAACTGAGACGGAAATGTGCTCAATTTTGGAGTGAAAATAAATGCTTATATAATATATGTTCGCAATGGTGTATGTTGTTAGTGCCAACGAGAACCCGTTCTATTGGCAATCTTCGCTTGGAGTTGGGCAGTTTAACATGGGTTTCAATGGCAGATGACATCTGTGTAGTGAGACCTAATTTTTAATTTGAATGACGTCAGTATTCCAACGGCGTCACTTTTCGTCTCCTTACATTAACCATAAACTGGGTAGGCCTACATGACGTTTCATTTTTAAGAATGTTGGAAAAAGTTCAATGCAAAATTGCTATTGATTTAAAAAAAAATAAAAAAATTGAACATTACTAATGCATCTGAATGTGTTTGAACAAAATCTTGTGATTTAAACATTGTACCTTTTACGAAATATGCATTTCAAGTGAAATTGGTGATATTCCGACCCCATATGGACGCAACACACTTGTAGAATGAAATAATGGTAAGATATGCTATATTTATTGTGTACGAAGCCGAAACAAGTGTGCGAAAAGTGATATTAACAACTACGATAAATTACTCTCTAGGCACGGATATAACATTTCTGAAAGGGGTAGGGGGTCCAAATGTGCTGACTCATCTCTCCTTTTACACAGCGCGCCTCTTGCAGCTGAACACATCATGCTCGAGGGCTTATTAATTCGAATTTACCGAGGTAAAGCATGCATATTTAAAATTACATTAGGTTGGTGGGTTTTTTTTTTTTTGTTGTGGGGTTTTTTATGGGTTGCTATGATTCGAGTTAGTAGCATAATAAATGACGTGTTAACTACAGTACACCGATAATCAAAGTACAAAAATATATATTTATAAAATTGTAGTAAGATATATTTGGCTGCACCCGTTATATATCATGATAGCCGTCAGATTTAACCGTTTTATTAATAAATAAAATATTGTACTTACATTATATATCGTTGAATATGCATACCAGTCAAAAAGCTTTGCGCGAGCATTCCTTTTTAGAAACTATACTCCTCAAACTTAAGTGTTCCTCTGTGGTTTACCTATTCATTAAGGAGTTTTCCAGCTTCCGCTCTCGACGAAAAGTCTGACGCGTTAATATTACGAGAGAGGCACTCAACACATTTTATTTACGGTTATATGGCGTCAGACATATGGTTAAGGACCACACAGAGAGGGGGGAGGGGGGGGGGGGGGGGGGGGGGGCAGGATCCCGGCCCCTCAAACTTTGCGACAGTTAAAATTGTATTATACATTTTTTTTTTTACAATTCCCTCCAAACCTCCCCTAAGTTCCGTTGGCATTCCGCCTCATGTCATTGCCCAAATGGATTTTCTGGATCCGCCACTAGTCCATATGGACTAAACTGTCACTTTATCCATAGTTTATGGACAAGGTGGAGGAAGAGGATCAAGAAGCGGTGACTGGAGGTGCATCTCGATGGTGTGTGTGTGTGTGTGTGTGTGCATGTCTGTGTCCGTGTCTGTGTCCGTGTGTGCGCGTGTGTATGTGTGCGTGTGTCTGTATGTGTGTGTTTCTGTATGTGTGAGTGTATGTCTGTGTGTGTGTGTGTGTGTGTGTGTGTGTGTGTGTGTGTGTGTGTGTGTGTGTGTGTGTGTGTGTGTGCAATGCTTGAAATTCATTTTGTCGGTTGACAGCCTAAATTCAAAATGGCCGCCGCAAAATATAATTTTTGCCATATCTTCGCTAATAATGCACACAGAGAGATGATTTTTGTGGCAAACTGTAGGTTTTCATACACCAGGAATCCATTTCTGTTGCCTGAAAAGGTGTGTGATGGTGTTATCATGTCCTTTATGTTAGTATTTAATGAAAAATGAAATGTCAGACACCAAAACAATGAAGATATACTGTTTATGTAGTTATATTATGTCATTTCCAATAGAAGCTCAGACATTACAATAGAGTAAAATTACTCCATTATATATTTGTGTTCACTTTTAGTTAAGAACATTGGCCATTGTCAACTTTGGATTGGACATTTTAGATGACCAGTGTACCTCAACGAAGTCATGTCGGTTGATCCCGGTGATCCATAACAAGCAGCAACAAATAGGGTAGACTCAGATATCACATCAACCATTTGTAGCTGTAGGTCACCTAGCTTCCCTAGTTATTTCCCAGAACAATTACTTTGCCGATCCCCCACAGGTAGGCAACAATGGCACAGCCGGAGAGAACATGTGCAGACAACAGGTATGGAATGATGTCACTATGCTTCTCTGCAGTGGCTTTTATTTCAACTGATGTCTTGCCATCACGAGATTACAGGTCAACTGCTGGGTGGCGTAATAATACAGCAACAGCACAAGCACATTTAATGCAGTTAACGTCTGTTGTTGCCAGATCGACCAGAGTGGGACCAGGTCCTGTTATCACTAGGGTGTTTCCATTCTGTGTCAACATATCTGCATGGCCTCTGAGGAAGTACACACGAGTTTGATGAGCTGAACCTTATTTGGTGTGACCGTTAGGATCACCTTCTGGCCTGGTAGAGGTGTGCTCAATAACAACTGGTGCTGTCGGCCATTTTGAATTTAGATTGTAAAACAAATTGCTCAAGAGTGACAGCTTGTCACCCGGCTGACATATGTTCAGGAAGGTCCAATCTACCAGACAAACAATAAAACACTGTATATACCCTAAAACATGCTTTTCTGTTCTGCTACTGGACTATATATGCTTATTACCCTGACCCTGAGAGAGTGACAGATTATTCACATGACTGTATGCCGTTATCACTTTCAGCCAGTAGTTGTTTGCTAACGTTCGCTAGACTAGTTTTTACGCTATATGTTAAACCGAATAACCACTCCGAGAACCAGTCTAAATATATAGTTCACGACGTTTGCATCACTCGCTGTCGCTGAACTCGGATTTGAAAAACCGTAATCAGCCTATGTGATCCGAATGAGTTTCAAGAATTTTATTGATAGATAATTCTTCCATTATTTGTGTGCGCACCGAAGTAAATTGGCCGCGTCGACGATGTCGGTATAAATGTACTAATGTTTTAGAATATTAAACACGAATCAAGAATTCTGTGATATGCCGGAAACATGTTTTAGAAATAAGATGGAAAGCAAAACCTGCAAGCATTTATGTGCGTTTCACTGGCGTAGGAAATGTTTGCTTAATAATAGTGTAAAAGATGATCCAGATGCCAGGACTTAGCCGTCATTGGCGGCTCTTAGCGGGTAATCCTGCCCAGAAACCCAAAACCGACCAAATGAATGAATGAATGAATGAATGTTTAACGACACCCCAGCATGAAAAATACATCGGCTACTGGGTGTCTAACTATGTTAATTCAAAACATGAAGTGATGATCAACATCAATATAAAAATTCAAGAGTCAAATAAAAACACATTGTAAAGAACTGTTCAAAAATACAAATATCACAGAAAGGTAATATTAAAGTTTAGAATAAAAGTCAGTATCACGTAACAATTGCAATAACAAAACCAAGATAACAGATTTACGCTACTAATAATTGGAATGCATGTGCTTTTCAAACATCGAATGTTTCAGGTCTCTCCAAAGTACGTGGAAGGGCTGCGCACCCCCGGAATTCACCCTCTGAATCTGCGTCTGTACTGAAGACAGTAGTTATTTATTTTTAACAAGTGTAAAGATAACGTTCTATGGCACTAACGTTACTGTGATGCTGCACATTTAAGTTTCGTAAGAAAACTGTACAGCATAAAACACAACTTTTTTTTTTCTCTCAACCACCCCGCCCTACCCTAAGGTTAATGGAAATGAGAGACTGTATATTAGTGGAGATATTCAATTATAAGGTTAACTGTCTACTATGTATTAAACAGTTAAACGATACAGCATAACACACAGCAGCGTTTTATTTCTCCATGCATCTTCGACAGTGTTAACACAATCAGGTGTTTATATATTGATGGAAATATTCAAATGACTACCTGTCTCTTGTGTTATACAGGTGGTCCAAAAAATGTTGTAATCAGTCCACCACCACCTGGATCTGTAGCAGAAGGAGACAGTCTGACTGCGATGTGTGCTGCTACTGACTGTAAACCACCATGTTCTTATTCCTGGACTCAGGGTAATCAGCAGATCTCAGCAACCTCTCGGTTAACACTGAAAAACATCAACAGAAGTCAGACAGGGAATGTGTACACGTGTACAGCGACCAATTCAGTTTTACCAACATCTAAAAGTAAACAGTTCACACTGACAGTGTACTGTGAGTATTAATCTAATATTATACTTTTGCTATGTGTTAGCTTTTCTTCGTAAACAATTGATTCTCCTGAAATCTTAAGTCCATTTTAATATTCTTCGTAATATTGACTGTAATACATTTAACTGGTCTTCAATAACCAGGGAACATTATTAAGATGTAATATTTAGATTTTGATAGTGGTGATTGCTCAAGACAAGTTCACGTAATACTTAGATTTTGATAGTGGTTATCGCTCAAGACAAGTTTACTGTATGTGTTACATAATAAAAAAAAAACAGGCAATGCATAATGACGAGATTCGAACCTGCTGTTCTAATTCCCATTCCATTTGATAGTTCAGGGGCCTAATTCACAAAGCTCTCTTAGGCTCTGCTAGGCAACAAAACATCATCTTTGCAAGTATTTTAGCATTGCACTGCGATATCGCAAAGCTGAGAGAGTTTACTGAATTAGGCCCCATGATATTAACTGATTTAACCACACGGCCAGCCGACACATACCATAAAATGTCACAGCATAAAATTTACCAATTCCGTCTATAAGCATTTAATCCAGGTAGTTAAATGCATTGTGTACATGTTTGACACATTTCTCCAACAATAATCACAACTAACATATCTTGTTGAAACATCTACGTATAGGTTAGAAGGCATTAAGACGTTTCTTCAGAAATAAGATTGGGCGGAGCGAGTTTTATGCTGTGTCAATGTTATGCTTTGACATAGTATGGTATGTATCAGTTGGCCGTGTGGTTAAATCAGTTAATATCATGGGACCTAATTCGTAATGCTGCCGCCCCTACCAGAATTACAGACAGAACAAACGTTGCGACTTATTCTGAATTGTTTCCCTCCCTTGTATTCAAGTTGAAAACTGTGAACAACACAGCACATGCAATATCTGATATATCTTGTATCATAGTAATATATTGCCGAGTGAATACGAGTGCTCTATTTTTTCAGAAGTGGCATTTTTGTCTAGCTGGAGAAGCCTCTCTGTTATTGTGTCCTGATTTCGTTTTACTTCCTAGACTGGTTTACTGCAGCTTCGTTACTTTAAGGAGCGGGACGTAGCCTAGTGTTAAAGCGCTCGCTCGATGCGCGGTCGTTCTGGGATCGATCCCCGTCAGTGAGCCCATTGGGCTATTTCTCGTTCCAGCAAGTGCACCACGACTGGTGTAACAAAGACTGTGGTATGTACTACCTTGTCTGTGGGATGGTGCAAATAAAAGATCCCTTGCTGCTAATCGAAAACAGTAGCCCATGAAGTGGCGACAGCGGGTTTCCTCTCTCAATATCGGTGTGGTCCTTAACCATATGTTGGACGCCATATAACCGTAAATATAATGTGTTGAGTGCGTCGTTAAGTAAAACATTTCTTTCATTCCTACCTTCGTAAACTGTATGCTAGGTACTACCGTCAGTATGGCTGTGATATGTTATTGTCTCATGTGTAGATGGTCCAGACAGTGTCCAGCTAAACACCAGTTCACCACTGACAGTGAAGGAAGGTGAAGATGTATCTCTCATATGTGAAGCGACTAACTGTTCTCCATCCTGTTCTTTTACCTTGAAGTTTAAATCTCAGATAAAATCAACCAGTTCCGTGCTGTCATTAAATAACATACAGAGAGCATCAGCCGGTGACTACACGTGTACTGCTAGAAACACAAACACACAGAAATCATTAGACAAGACCATTACTCTGGATGTAAAGTGTAAGTAAACATATTTAATAAAAGTAAAAAATCAGACCCATCATAGATGTCTCGAGTTGTATAAACACTACACTAGCATCATTTGCAATTCAGTCGAACTTAAAAACCCCACAAAAAGCCACCCAAAACCCAACAAAAAAAAAAACAAAAGAAAACAACAAACAAATAACATATCGTCTTTCCTTTTTTTTCTTTCTTTATATATATTGCTATTGGAATGTTTAAAAACCATTATATTAGTTGCAATATTGGTAGATGCAGGAAGTTTCTAGCAAGGGGAACAACTTTTATAAAGGGCACCTACAATATTCCAAATTACACTCCTATTGATTACGATTACAAGAAAATTGAAAGTAATCAATTACGATTGCGAATACATTTTTCAGTAATCATGATTACAGTCATTAATTTCAACAAATATGCACATGTAGTGAAATGATGTCATCAACATGAAATTGTTCATTTTATACAACTTTCATTCACTGGAAAAAATGTATGAAAGTATGTAGACTTGACAAATTATTATTATTATTATTATTATTATTATTATTTATTATTCATGCTTCTTTTTAATGTATTAACCTTTTTTTCGGGTTGGGGGTGGGGGGAGAATCAGTTTCCAAAATCAGATTTTATTTGGATCATTGACGGAAAGTTACATCCATAACCATAGGTATTATGTATAGTTGTATTAATAACATATATACTGTTAAAAATAAGTAGGGGATATTCCATTTCAAATATCAATAATTATAGAATGAAATGAGATATAAACGTAAAAATAAGTGCACAATGTGCATTAATGTTCCCACTCAAAGAACATGAAAAAAAGGCACCATTGTTGATTGTTTTAATCGCGAAGCACGTGGCATGACGTTGCACGTGCGATGGGTACGATTTGAAATTGAACACTTATGCAACAGTCACATATCCACCGGGCCCCGTAAGAATTTTTCTACTTACGGCGGATTTCTATGATTTCGGGAACTCGGGGGTATCGCAGCATCTGTGTGTAGCAGCCACATATTCAGCGGTGCCCGCGCGGTGCCCTTTGAAGTTTTCTCGACTTCAATCGCGAGGCGCCCGTGGGTAAGGTGCAAGGGTACCGCAGGATAATCCTACGGACGCCGCAATGCAGTCGGACGGGAGCCGTGAGAGGCCCGTACGAATTTTACACATCGTACGGGGCTCGTGAGTGACTCGCACGGACATCCGAAGATATTCTTATCTTACGATGATCTTGAAAATCGTACGGGTGTCGTACGATTTGAGGGGCCCGAAATTCAGTCTCCAAATCGTACGGCATCCGTACGAATGTTGCGAGAGCAGTACTGGGCCCGTGCGATGCTGTATACAACGTGTCTACGGGGTTACGACCAATAAAAATTTCTACGAGACATCGGGAACTTTTAACATCGCGTTAAAAGCTTCCGATGTGCCCTACGGCGAGGAAAGAACGCCAATACGCCCCCAGGATAGCCACGGTACCCTTGCGGCCGCCTTGAGATTTTGCAAATTTTCCCCCGAAATTTGGGCCCATGCGGGCGCCTTATCCCGAATCGGTGGATATGTGACTGTAGCATTAGTTTGTGCGTAAGTTGTGTGCACACTGTGGCAATATTTTTTTTGTTTTGTTACTGGAACACAAAATCATAACCTTGCTGTCACCTTCTTTACAACATTGTGTAATGTTTCAACAATGAGACGTCTCCAACGTTAGGAACGTCTCAGGGCTGTAGGCATGCTTCAAGTTGGCACCACCCAGCGAATTGTGGCGCATAGACTTAATGTGTCACAATCGGTCATTAGCCGATTGTGGGCCCGATATTGACAAACCAGAAATGTGGATGATCGTCCCCGTTCAGGACGGCCAAGGGCCACAAGTCCGGTTCAGGACCACTTCAGGCCACTTCATTATGACTTACACGTGGAGGAATCGAGGTCAATCAGCCAATAAGTTCGCAAGAGAACACGTGATACAAGTGGCGTTACAGTGTCTGGCAAGACTATTCGTACCAGCTTCCATAGAAATAAGACCCATGCTTGTCGACCCTGCGAAGCACATTGCTATCAGACGTCAATCATGTACACATCGTAGACATTGGGCTAACAGGCGTTGGGCTCGCATAATTGTTTCAGATGAGTCCCGATTCACACTAAACTTCCATGATCGTCAACAGCGTGTCTGGCGACGTGCCAATGAATGCTACGCCAACGTCAACGTTCGTCCTCATGGCCGATTTGGTGGAGGGTCCGTTATGGTGTGGGGTGTCATCACGATGACTGCCAGAAGCCAGATGCTTGTTGGCCATGGGAGGGTCACAGGGTAATACTACCATGAAAACATCCTTGCACCGATCGTTGTGCCTTTCGCACGTCAGGCTGCACGCCATTTTGTTTTTCAGTAAAACTATGTCCGTGCTCACCTGAGTCTACTGGTCACCGCGTATCTGCAGCAACAGAACATCACCACACATGTTCCTCTAGTAGGCCTACAACCCAAAGCATTGCCGCCAATAACATCACTACAGTCGACTTTGTTTCGTCGCACACCAGGGAGACACGTCATACAACCGAGATAAGCTTTGATGGTGTAGATATGGACATTTTATTGTCCGAGTTCACTACAAAGCGCAATCGTACAGCATGACACGCCAGCAATCGTCTATTTTTCAAAACTGCTCTACTCAAAATGTTAACATAATTTATGTTAAAAAATGATTCCTCTCTTCCAGAGCAAATCTATTTATAGGAAAATGATCAGCTGATTTCAAGTTCCACTATAGTGTGACATCGTTGGTGTTATTTATTGCTATTTGTTTACTACATTAGTTTTGAGAATTTGTTATTGTTTCAATTAATATCTGTTTTGGACAGTGACACATTGAAAACATTTGAAGTTAATAACTTTTTTTTTTCTGACGAACTATATTTTGTCATCCGATTGCCATCATCTCCGCGTAGTCATGTTTTTATTATATAAATGATGGTTAGTAGTCCTTAAAGTTTGGCGTCAATTTGTTATTGTTAATAAGTATTGCTTACTAGTTAAAAATGTCGGCAAAATAAATTCATTGTAGAAGCATCACGAGGGGTTTATGGGGTACAAGAGCATACAGAGGGTATACAAATCCATAAACCCCTCCTGATGCTTCTACAACTTATAATATCACAATGATTTATGACATGGATATTATGGGTAGGTTGTGTGGTCAAAATGTCAAACATTAATGTGGTATCTGGATCAAAATGTCTCTCTCTCTCTCTCTCTCTCTCTCTCTCTCTCTCTCTCTCTCTCTCTCTCTCTCTCTCTCTCTCTCTCTCTCTCTCTCTCTCTCTCTCTCTCTCTCTCTCTCTCTCTCTCTCTGTGTGTGTGTGTGTTTGTGTGTGTATGTGTGTTCTCTGTGTGTGTATGTGTTTGTGTATGTGTGTTCTATGAGAGAGAGAGAAAGAGAGAGAGAGAGAGAGAGAGAGAGAGAGAGAGAGAGAGAGAGAGAGAGAGAGAGAGTGGGGATGGAGGTATGGATTAGGGTTGGAAAAATTGAGTTCCTTGCTCATTACAAAATTTTGATAATTAGATGACGCATCATTGTTGGTTGTATAACTCATAATTAGTCGGTCTGTTTCTGGTAAAAAAAAAGAGAGAAAATAGTTACTTGCATTTGACAACAAAATTCCATCACCCATGTTGTTCTCTTATTGAGAAAATCATATACACTTTTAATGCTGTCAAATGTATGCAAGCAGTGTTTTGATTGGTCAAATGAAAGGTTATAAATCGTAAATTGGGTGTTGTTGTTTGTGTTGTTTTTTCTTTTATATATTATGTATAATCAGAAAGTTGACATTTTGACCTGGGTACCACTTTAATAGTTGACGTTTTTGATCGCTGACACTGTTTCCAATGACATGTTGACTGTTGGCATTTTGACCATTGACATTTAAACCGTTGACATTTTGATCACTAACATTTAAATTGTGTTGACATTTTGACCATTGATATTTTTCCTACATTAAGTTATACATGTAGGATTAATGATTTGTATACTTTTTATAATGCAATTTATATTTTTTGCATTTAAGTTGACAGTAAGAGTAATTATAATTTTATTTGAAGATGTTACACTGAAGATGTCTGGCTCTTCATCATATGCCATCACTAACAAATCATATACGTTGACATGTACAGTGGCCCGGGCTGTTAACTTTGATAATACGATTGTATTTTCTCGGAAAACAGTGGAAAGTACTTTTGCAACCCTCAAGCAGAACCTGGGTGTATGTTCTGTTGTCATTGAAACACCAGCTGGTTACAGTGCAGCTTGTGGTACAGGAACAAGTGATGCCAACGCTGACACTAAAGAGTATACACTGGTGATTGACAAAGTTGCAAAAATTGATCATACAAATTGGTCGTGTTTTCTGAATACAGACCACAGAGTCAGCAGCAGTTTAACTGTACAGCCTTTCGGTAAGTGATTAACTTATATCTGTTGTTCATATATTATTGTGTTTGTTTCTTTTTGTTTTTGTTGTTTGTTTTTTGTTGTTTATTTAAACCATTAAAGTTAACGTCACTAAATCTTTGTGGATCTCTGATGATCTGACTTCATATGTCTGGGTTTTGTAACTTGGGTTATATGACAACCTAGAGTTAAAACTGGTTTACGTAAAACATGACCCAAACTCACATCCGTGGCACATTTCACATGTGTGTTTTACCCGTGTTTCAAGCCCGGAAATAAGTGGCCTGTCACGGAAATTTATCATGTGTCAAGCTTTAACAGTCACAAACTTACATTCATATTAGCAATCATTTTGTCCTACACAACATGAACTATTTCTGTGTTGCCATATTCTGAAACGAACGTAGAAAGATATTCACTTAAGTGCACCTAGCACTAGTTTTGAAGCAGTTCGATGCAGTACGTATTAAAATAGTTTTCTGACCATATCATATGTAGTATACACAAGCTTATGGAACTGTTACTAGAACGCCTTCACGTTTACCCACATTCACCCCAAAAATAAAAACAGCATAACGTTGACCTATCACCTACAAATTACATTTTATTTAAATGAATAAAGATCTGCTAAATAAAAAAATTGTGAAAATGTAACAACGGGGTGGGGTTGTTAGGGTTAGGGTTATTTATTACAGGATGGATTTTGTGCTATCTGTCATCAGATACATACTTTTATATTTTGTTTTCTCTGTTATCAGATACATCAAATAAATTGTAACCTCCCACTGTGCTCGCGCGCGCATGTGTGTGTGTGTGTGTGTGTGTGTGTGTGTGTGTGACACATTTTATAGAATACACCACATCATATATGCATATAACGAGTACTGGTAAGGTACATAAACACAAGTCTGTTAAAAGTAGGTGACCTGGCTAGTTATGGTATGCAACACACTGTCATCCCAAATTGTACCTGCATGCATGATTTTATGAATTGATAAGGAAGATCGATATAGCCTGGACAAGAAAAGTAGGTCACAGCGACCTAGTTATGGTACACGCGACACACCGCCATCCCAACGTGTACTTGTATGCACGGTTTGGTGATCCTATATCAATTCAAATGAAATACAAATATGTGGCACGGTGTCTTTTTGAATGGAAACTCGAATGAAGTCAGTTTGGATGTCTTTACATCAAAATATACTAGTGACTACGGTTTGTTTGGGGTTTGGGTGGGGTTTTGATCTGAACGCTGGACAGCTTTCAGTGTACAATTGCTATTGAACTATTTTTATTTGATGACTATGAATGCATACATCAATTATGGAGTGCCACCCTAGTACATTTGATTAAATTTCAATAAACCTAGTGTCGTAACCGTGATTAATTTACTTCTAATTTGCAGAATTATCAAATTCTTAAAGTATGTGATCTGAAAAATATCACTTACTTTGATTGCACTGTAAACGTAAGAATCCCGTTGGCTCGAACCCCGTCGCTGCTCGTGGAACTGTTCGACCCGTCGGTCAGTTCGACCTAACCATTCAGTCAACAACTCGAAAGTGTACTCGGGACTTCGTTTTTGGTTCAAGTATTGTGGTGTATCTGATCCTTCCGACCGGCCTCGTTGGCGTCGCGGTTAGGCCATCGGTCTACAGGCTGGTAGGTACTGGGTTCGGATCCCAGTCGAGGCATGGGATTTTTAATCCAGATACCGACTCCAAACCCTGAGTGCGTGCACCGCAAGGCTCAATGGGTAGGTGTAAACCACTTGCACCGACCAATGATCCATAACTGGTTCAACAAAGGCCATGGTTTGTGCTATCCTGCCTGTGGGACGCTTGATGTAGTAGAAAAGACGATAAATAACTCTTGAATTCTACGAGTCAAGTGGACCCGATATCGGTAATTTTAAGAAATAGACAAAAACTACTTTTAGTCCATCCCATCCCTCTATGAAGATGGGTTTTTTGTGTGAATAATTTCACTTTAGTTTGACGTAAAAAAAAAAAAAAGTAAAAGTGTTTTGGAAATAACAAAACAATACTATTTTTTGTTGTGTGCAGTTGTGAAAACAGTCTGCTCAGAAATAAATAACCTATAGCACATTCCGTAGTATGAAAAAAGGTTTTCTCTGTGGGAGGTATAGTAAAATTAATTTAATGTATTTATAGTCTGTTTTACAGGGAACGCCTTTTTTCATACTAATGAATTTACAAGTCATTTATTTCTGAGCCGATTGTTTTCTAAGATGCATACAAAATTAGCTTCTTTTTCTTTTCTTTTTTTTTTTACAAAAAAAACCCTACATTTTTGTTGGATGGGACGGACTAGGCTATAGATACTTACTTGTCTCTACTTTATTGTTTTAATGTTCTCGAACTGTAAAGAAAAATCTCACAAATGAACGAGATGTAAACGACAACAAATCGGATCTCGATGATTGCACGAACATTGACGATATGCACCCCAAAGTCGTTTCGGTGTGGATGGCGTCGGCGCATGTGCGGGTAATGGTGGACGTGTTTTTCTCGGCTCCGAGTAGATTGGCCAAAATATAGTTTCAAGATGAAATAACAAGCGAAAAGAAGAAATATGTTCGGAGTGAATGCAGACTTTAAATATTTGTAAGTGTTAAACTGATATACGTTTCAAAATGTTCTTGGACATGGGCATGAGCATGTGTTATCTCATTGAACAGTTTACATTTGAGTTGGTTCAAGTCGAGTTTGACGTTACGCTTGATTGGCTATACTGAAAGTCACCAGTGTTTATTTACATTCCGCACTCGCATTGTTTGAAACTGACCAAGCTGTATGCTGTAAAAAGCAAGGTTTTATTTGTATGATTAGAATGGCTACAAATGATATATCTACGGTTCTTGGGAACACACGAGACGTGATGTATGGGGATAATGTTGAGCAAGCTGGAAAGTTCACACTTGATTATGTTGTTGAACTTATGACAAAAATGGACTCCAGACTGTCGCATATAGAGATATATGTTCAGAAAATAGAGGATGTTCAGTCATCCATTACATCGCTGACAGCAAAAGTGAGTACGCTAGAAGCTGACGTTAAGACTGCTCACAAGAATAGCAGGGAGCTGGAAAATAGTATCCAAGGACTGAGTAATTTTTATGATGGTGTGAAAAGTGCATGCGACAAAAGTAAATCTGATATTGCACAGATAAAAACCAGACTCACATCTGCAGATAAGGACAGTAATGAAATAAAAGCAGAACTCGAGACGGTACGAAAAGAACGCGAGGAATTGAAGGCTACTATTACTGATTTACAGTGTAGATCAATGAAAAACAATCTCATATTCACAGGACTTGCCGAAAACAATAACGAAAACACAGAAGATGTACTAAGGGAGTTTATCTGTCATGAACTTGGAGTGGAATGGGATATAGAGTTTGGCAATGTCCATCGATTCGGCCGAAGACGTGGTGGTAATCCTAGACCTATTGTTGCGCGTTTTCTTTACTTTAAAGATCTTGCTATGGTCAAATCCAAAGCATACAGACTGAAAAATAAGCCATACTGAATCAATGAGCAGTTTCCCGCCGTTGTCGAAGAGCGTCGCAAGAAATTGTACCCGGTAGCAAAGAGGTTCAGAGTAGCAGGTCACAAGACAAAGATGGTAAGAGACAAACTATTCGTAGATGGCCGACTTTACGAAAACACGGCCGCATCGGAAACTGACCCTAGATCTTACAGGGATGTTGTTGTGCAGTCTACACCGCCACGTGCGTCACAGAATACCCAGCGTGAACAGTCCAGCGAACGTGACAGGAGACCTACAGCGAAAAGACAGCGTGCTTCTTCTACACCAACATCGGATCACCATCACGCATCTGGACCATCGGATACCAGTGACAATGCAGTATAGGGACTCGAGTGGGGTGGTTTATGTGTACTATCTTGGAACGTGTGTAGGTCTTTAAATAACAAACTGCAAGATGTGAAATTTTTAGACATCATTTGTAAATACGATATTATTTGTTTATATGAATGCTGGATAGATTCTAATGATATAACCATACCTAATTATATTACATGCAATATACCTAGAGAGCACGGCAAAGGAGGAGGAATAGTTATTTTCATCAGAGACTCTTTAAAATATTGTTGTTTTTGTATTGAGAAGGTTTGCGACAGCATTGTTATACTGAAGCTTGTAGGTAATGTTAATGTTGGTAGAGATATTTATATTTTTATTAATTACATCCCCCCTATCAATAGTACATATTATAAAAACAATGATGTTGATTTATTTCCAGTGCTTGAAGATAGTATAGCTAGATATATCGAGTTAGGTAACATTATAGCTATTGGTGACTTTAACAGTCGTACTGGGACTGGTTCTGACTTCATTGAAAATGATAGACTATCTGAATTCTCAGCACATATATTATCTAACGTTGTAGAATACATACCTGATGCTGATATCGTATCACGTTTCAATGAAGATAAAACAATAAATCAGTTCGGCAGGAAACTTTTATCTTTATGTAAAACTAGTGGTCTACGGATTTTAAATGTTAGACATTCTGGAGATAGAAAGGGAAATATAACATTTTATAATGCTAATGGCTCTAGCCTTATAGATTATGTACTTATAAATGAATCTTGTTTTGAATTAATTGAACAGTTTGAGTCAGGTAACTTTAATTGTTTTTCGGACCATTCGCCAGTTTGTTTTACAATATACTACCCTGTTGTAGAAGAAATTAATTATGTTCCAAATGTAAAAGAACAAACGCATTTTAGTGTAAAATGGAATGATGAAAATAATCAAGAGATTGTTCTCAAAATTGCTGAGCGTATGGGTGCTTTATTAAATATCTGTACCATAAAAGAAACCAGTCATGAAAATATAAATACATGTGTAGACAAATTTACAAATGAACTGAATAACATTATTTTACCTTATTGTTCCATTAAGACTTACAAAACTAGTACAACAGAGAAAAGTTCATCTAAGACCAAACGTGAAGATAAACCTTGGTTTAACGAAGTTTTGAAACAACGATACAATGAATACAGAAAAGCCATACGAAATTTTAACGCTAACAAAAGTAATGACAATCGCATTGAACTTATTCGGGTAAAAAAAATATACAAAAAATTAGAATATAAATTGAAAAAGAAATATAAATGCCAACAGGGTAACATGTTGAATTATTTAAGAAAATATAACCCTAAAACGTTTTACAAATATTTCCAGAAAAGAAAACAAAATAACAGATCGGAGTTGAGTAATGATGCATTTTTCAACCATTTTTCTAATCTGGCTGGTACCGAACCTACCACTAACCATGAAGTAGATGAGTTCTTATCGAGTTATGATACACACACTAGTCAAACATCATGTACTGCATTAGATCATGACATTACTGAAAAAGAAATCGTCGTTGCGATTAAAGGGTTACAGAAGAACAAAGCCTGTGGTTATGATCATATTTTAAATGAGTATCTTATAAATTGTAAAGATGTTTTGATGCCATGTCTACTTTATTGTTTAATAATGTTTTTAATTCTGGTCACTATCCTCAGTCTTGGTCAGTTGGCTGTATTGTTCCTGTTTTTAAAAAAGGAAATACAAATGATACTGACAATTACAGGGGCATTACATTAGTCAGTTGTTTTGGGTAAACTTTTTACTTCTATTTTAAACAAAAGATTGCTAGATTACGACTTAGATAATGATATCATTACTGACGCCCAACTAGGATTCAGAAACCAAATGTCTACTATAGATGCCATTTTTATCTTACAACATTTAATACATAGAACACTAAAGAATCGAACACGTTTATATTGTTGCTTTGTAGATTACAAAAAAGCTTTTGATTTTATTAACAGACAAAACTTGTGGTTCAAAACTAATTCAACAAGGTATCGAAGGAAGAATGTTAGCTATTATACGGTCTTTATATAATGATGTTAAATGTTGTGTAAAATACAATAATGAACTTTCTGATTTTTGTATGTGCAAGAACGGTTTATTTCAGGGTGAGGTTTTGTCACCAATATTATTTTCTATGTATGTTAACCTACTATCAGATAATTGTCCATATGTTGATATACAAATGTTAAATATATTTCTAATAATGTATGCCGATGATATGGTGCTTCTAGCTGAAACACCCGAAGGATTGCAAAAAATGCTTGATTCAATATCTAATTATACAAGTAAATGGGATTTAACAGTAAATACAACTAAGACCCAAATTATTGTTTTTAGAAATGGAGGCAAACTTCGAGATAATGAGAAGTGGTTTTATAATGGTTGCCAACTAGAGGTTGTCAATGAATTTAATTACCTTGGTATTTTATTTTATTATAACGGAACATTTAGTAGGACACACAAAAGAGCAGCGGAACAAGGTCGTAAAGCTTTATTCTCAATTCATAACGAATGTAAAAATAATTATTTTAATATTGAAACAATGCTATCTGTATTTGATACCTATGTCAACAGTGTTCTTAGTTATGGATCGGAAGTATGGGGTTTCCACCCTGGCCAAGACGTTGAAAAGATTCATTACAATTTTGTAAAAAAGTTACTGGGTGTACGGAAAGGGACATGTAATGATTTTGTATATAGTGAATTAGGAAGATTTCCATTGTATATTATTAGAAAACTAAGAATTTTTAAATACTGGATCAAACTACGTAATACTAATAACTGCATATTAATGGCTATATATGAGGAAATGGATCAGCTTGATAACAATTGGTTAATGGATGTTAAACAGGAACTAAATGCACTTAGTTTAAATTATATATGGAGTCTAACGGAAGTTGATAACAATACTTACAGTGTAATTAAGCAAAGATTGTGTGATGTGTTCAAGCAACAATCTTACAATAGAATAACAGCAACGTCAAAAGGTAATTTGTATAAATATTTATTAACTGAATTTAAATTGCAAAGTTATCTTACAAACCGTTGGACGTTACACAATTGAAAGAAATTACAAAATTTAGACTCTGCGCCCATAAATTAAATATAGAATTTGGTAGATACAGAAACATTGAAAGATCAGAAAGATTATGTACAGTATGTAATACAAATGAAGTAGAAGATGAGTACCATTTCATTCTACAATGTCCAAGATACAATGGTATAAGAACACAATTTATAAAACAATATTATTATAAACGTCCAAGTGTTTTCAAGCTTATACAACTTTTAAGAACTGACAATAATAAAGATCTTAATAACCTTGGGAAATATTTACAACGGGCAAATAAGGTAAGAAATGAACTAGTGGAATAAAGACGTAATGCTAATAGTGATGTACAATGTAGTGCATCATACATGTGTATCCCGGTAGCACCTCAAGTATTTAACATTTTCTCTTATGTAATAACGACCTATATCTTTATGTGATATAAGTCAGCAGTACTGTGATACTTTGTATTATATATGTCTATAATGTTAAATCACTCTCCACCATTATTCTGTACATTATTGTGTACATATCTGTATAATATATGCTATATTGTTTGTATGATGCTGATGAGTTGTAAAACTTAAGGCAATAAAAGGAACTTGAACTTGATTGCTTGTTGTCATTTGTTTTGTGTCGCACAAAAATTGTTGGTATGGCATCTTTTTTTAAAAGCCATAACACATGGTATTCCCATATCTCGCTTAAGCCGACAACCCAGTTCGGACGAATCGAAAATAAAGTGTCTGCTGTCGCAACGGTCTCCGGCATTTTCTTCCTGTCCAGTATTTCCACTTTGTTTTAATCAAATTCACACACAGCTTTTTCACAGCAACATTACTAGGAAATGCGTGTAGACTAAATTTATCGGTTTTTGTATTGTACGCCGTTTAACCATAATAAACACAAAACAAGCAATGAACAATGATGCTGACTGTCGAAAGGAGTTCCCTTCGTGACGTCACGGATCAAATCTTACGGAAATTCCCGAAACGAATTCAGCTGGTTCTGTTTTTCAGGGGAATATTTTTAAATGGAAAATATACCGGTATATAATTTTTTTACGTTTCTTTTTTTAATTTTCTAATCATTAAATAATATCTTGATTGATATAGCTCAATACATCATACATCTGGCACAGCACTTTAAGTTAGCCTGATGGACAATTAATTACTACGATATATGCAAATGCAGTACAAAACAGGACTGAAATTGCTTGCTGCACAACTTTTCAAGTTTGGCAGACTATTAAACAAATGTGACATGTGTCAAAACAAACATCACTGCTACCTGTCAGCAAATGTCTCAGACTTTCAAACCGTAAAGATGTACATTGCAATACTTGTCAAAATCAAATCTGCTCAACCTAACACCATTTAAAGTTCTTTCCAGGATCAACATTATGACACATAAATTGCCTCTATATTAATTAGTGAAGAGCCAGTTAACAACAACAACAACAACAACAACAAAATAAATAATAATTGACATGGAATTTATTTATTTTAAGAAATACGTTTTAATGTCAATAGAGTATACAATTCTCAGTTCGTATATAATAATTGTCAATTATTTTAAGAATGATCTATTTTTTAAAATGATGTTTATTATGTCTGTGTTAAACTTATGCTGAGGAAGGAGACAATTTGTTTAATATTTTATGTATCTAAAACAATGCAATACATTAGAAACATATACAAAATATGTATACTTATTAGTCACTGCAATGGGCTATACATTAGCTGCATGCTTATTCATTCAATCATTCATTCATTCATTGAGGGCGGGATTTAGTCAATTGGTGGATTCATTCAGCTGATTGGACAAAGGTTGTGGTATGTGTTTTCCTGTCTATGGGAAAGTGCATATAAAAGATCCCTTCCTACGATTCAGAATTACCAAATGTTTGACTTTCAATAACCGATGATTAATTAATCAATGTGCTCAACCGGTGATGCTAAACAACAACAAAAAATCCATTCATTCATCCACTTATACTTATTGTGCTCATGTCCAATTAAAGTTCAAGCACGTTGTCCTGGGCTCACGCCTCAACTATGTGGGCTGTCTGTAGTGTTTAGCAGTTTGTGTGATGTGTCCAAGAACGATCAACTCAGGATTTTCCTATTCCATGCAAATGCCCCACGATTGAAATTCAAACGATTGTGGTATGTACTATACAGTTTATGGGAAAGGATATACAAAAGATTCCATGATATTTTACCAGTAAGAATAGCACATATTGTGGCCCCCAAAAAGGTGTTCAGTATAGCACACCTGTGAACTTTATTTAACTGAAAATGATGTTTGTTGTTTAAAATATTATAAATTTGCCAATAGTCTGGTATTGAAGTAGATATAAATAAAAATAAAATCTATTACACATTAAATTAATAAATTATTAAAACAATAATAACATTGTGTGAAAATGCAAATGAGAGTTCTAAAGGTATAACTTTACTATTCTATAGTTAATACACCAGTCCTTCACATCT
Organism: Gigantopelta aegis; assembly: GCF_016097555.1. Classification (NCBI taxonomy): domain Eukaryota; kingdom Metazoa; phylum Mollusca; class Gastropoda; order Neomphalida; family Peltospiridae; genus Gigantopelta; species Gigantopelta aegis. The sequence goes on from NC_054710.1 coordinate 42,031,308, forward strand.
GAGGTACGTGTTTGTGTTTACGTGCCAAGCACACCTTAAATTTAGCTCAGAAGTGTTTTTAATGTCCACCTAAAAACATAGTAACCACGCATCTCCCATCCCAGCTAGCCTCAATGTTTCAATATCATTATACTCAATGTGTGATATTCAAAACGTCTTTTTGTCAATGTGTGCAAATTTTACTCAAGATTTTCCATATGAATGTTTAACGACACCCCAGCACGAAAAATACATCGGCTACTGGGTGTCAAATTATGGTAATGCAAACAAATAAGGTGATGATCAAAATCAATATAAACATTCAAGATTTAAATACAAAAGTGTAAAGAACTGTGAAAAATACAAATATCACAGATAGATACTGACTTTTACTCAAAATTTCAATTTGTGCTGTATTGGCCATTCTCAAAGAGAATGTTACACCCCTGCACCACATTGAGGTTACAGCACGCGCAGGGGATTTTCCATATAAAACCAAAGTTACTTACCTGGAGGTTATAAGGCGATTGATTTATCACGCGCCTGATATTTTCAAAGGTGAATAACTGATATATCAATTATAAATACAAGTAGTCAATTGCAGAATAAGTTATGATTGTGCCCAAAATTATTATGTGGAAAAAGTAGGGGGTCTCCCATATTTTCTCTACTTATAATTATTTGAAATATAAATTTATGTTATTTATGGTAGGTATATACAAGACTTCTCGAATTTTTATAAAATCTACTAGCCATGGGATCAGTGATTTTCAATATTTACTAGCCACGATTAAAAATTCACTAGCCGTAATTTAGTTTAAGTTAACCGGCCTCGGTGGCGTCGTGGCAGGCTGGTAGGTACTGGGTTCGGATCACAGTCGAGGCATGGGATTTTTAATCCAAATACCGACTCTAAACCCTGAGTGAGTGCCCCGCAAGGCTCAATGGTTAGGTGTAAACCACTTGCACCCACCAGTGATCCATAACTGGTTCAACAAAGGCCATGGTTTGTGATATTCTGCCTGTGGGAAGCGCAAATAAAAGATTCCTTGCTGCCAATCGGAAGAGTAGCCCATGTAGTGGCGACAGCGGGTTTCCTCTCAAAATCTGTGTGGTCCTGAACCATAAGTCTGACGCCATATAACCGTAAATAAAATGTGTTGAGTGCGTCGTTAAATAAAACACTTCTTTCTTTCTTTATTTTAAGTTAATACAATTTTACTAATAGTAATAATGTCACCTACAGAGGGAGATAGAGCTCAAAACACTAAGAATTTGGTGGATGGGGTGGGGGCAGGATATTCATATTTACAAAATATACTTAAATACAGCATTTGACAACTTTTTTTCACTAGCTGTCGGACATGGCGATGGTAGTAATTTACTAGCCCAACATTGAATATCACTATCCATGGGAGTGGGGCTGCCATAATCTAGAAGCCCTGTTAGTATATAACAAAACAACTGCCTGTCACCACATGTGATCAGTTATGGAACAGTCCATCTAAAACGTAATCCCCCACACACCCCAAAGATCAGTCCAACTTCCCAGCAATTCTTGAATTGTACATTTCATCACAGCAAAATTAGTTTATCGGATAAACGGAAATTTTTGCTGTGGAAGACTACAATGATGTACTGTAAAAACGTGGTGTTTTGATCACAGTTGATCCACAGACTGCTGCTGGTCAAACATATTCTTCGTCAAATGAAAACACAGGATACAAAAACATTTCGTTCCGAGGTTTTCTTGTTGACTATTATAAGTGTACCAAATTTCATTTAAATCCGAGACGGTGCATCCTAAACGTGATTGATTTGATATGGAATGTCTCACAAGCCATATTTTTACCTTTATTTATTATGCAGATCATGTGTTTATAGTAGATTATTTGTTTTTGATATAGGCGCATGAATGTTGCCAATATTGTGGGCGTATATGAAGTAGAGGCCCTTGTCCCATATACTTGTTAAGAACTGTACTTGCAAATGGCTAATTTTGCTACTCAGATGCCAAAACAATAAAGCGTTTAAATACAACCGAATCTGCAACACGTCTTGGGGGATGATCGCCCATGCTTAGTAATAGCCCTGATCATCCCCCACCCCCACCCCGCGCCCCCCACCCCAAACACACACGTTAATAAAAAGCTCCTACGGTTCTGTTGTAAAGTAATCGTTTAATGTGCCAAAGATAATAAAAGGCATTATATACTGACACACAACGAAAACGCAAAAACAACTTTTCATTGCAACTAACGACAAACTATTAATGAATTGATGAATAATGTAATATGACGTTAATGACTGGTATTCATGAGATACATTCACATGGAAACATGGCCAGTTATCATCAGTAATCGAGTTGCATTCGTAATCGAAAAGTTCAACACCCCCCCCCCCCCCCCCCCCCCCCCCCCCCCCAGTATCTGGTGTTTCCACCATTGGCCCGTGAGCATGCGTGAACACGACGGGGAAAGGATTGGCACAAACATCTCAAATAAGCCACAGGAATGTTCCTCCACTCCTCCTGCAACGCCTGTGCAAGCTCAGCGACGTTACGCGGTGGTGGCTGTCGGTGACGTACACGACGTCCTAACTCATCCCACATATCTTCAATTGGGATCAAATCCGGTGAAACGGAGGGCCAGTTCATAATGATGATACCGGCTTGTTGCAGGAATGTCTGGGTAATTATTGCAGTATGTGGACGGGCATTGTCTTGTTGAAACAGAAGGGGACCTCCTGGTCTTCGGTGACGACCCAAAGGTGGCTGGAGAACTGGTCTTAAAATAACGTCAACATAACGCTGGGCTGTAAGGGCATCGTGGACAATGATGAGATCACTCCTGAAATCACAGTTGATATCCCCCCATACCATAAGACAACCGCCGCCAAACCGATCACGTTCCCTTACACATCCGTCAGTGTACCGTTCATAGAGTCTCCTGTACACACGTGCTCTTCCATCGGCAAAGGAGACAGAGGAACGGGACTCATCTGAGAAAACAATGCTCCAGTAAAAGGCTGGTGGATGATTACCATTCTGGAGAGCAAACTGTAGTCTCGCAGCACGATCTCGCGGTATCATGATGTTACCGTTGTACGGGCGTCTGCATCTGAGTTCAGCCGTTCTGAGTTGACGGATGACCGTCATCGGATGGATATGCCTTCCATGACGTCCTATCGTGTTGCTTACTGTCATCGTCGCAGTTCTGAATCGGTCACGGAGGTGGTGTCGTCGAATCTGCCGATCTTGGCGTGGGATCGTAACGGGACGTTGACCAGGTCGAGGTCGATCACGGACAATCCCGGTCTGTTGATGACTTTTACAAGTCGTCCAATAGTTGATGGATGGACTGAAGGTCCTAGCAACTTGGCTTTGCGAAGTCCCCCCTTGAACCATGTCCAACGCTCGCTCACTTTGTTCTTCTCTGAGTCGTGGCATTCTTAATGTGACGAGGAATATGACACCGTTACGTGCTTTTTATGTGTCCACATACTGGCATTTCACGTGCATCGCATGCATCATGATTGGGCATGTAGTGAACGCATTTCACACCATTTTGTGTGTTTCTGCTATTGTATGTGTAACGAGAACAAAACCTGGATTAAAACCCAGACAAAAGTACCAATCAATGGCTTCCTCTCATAAATTGTTATTTTAAGTCCAATAAATATATTTTTCATTAATCACAAAAAAAATTTGAAAAATATCTGTTTTGCGTTTTCATTGTGTGTCAATGTATATATCGAGTGGCCTCCCAAAAAAACGATAACCCTACTGAATATGGAATTGGCTAAAAATTATGGGGACTGCAATTTTAATATTCATTACTATATGGATATTTTCCACATTCAGTGAAAATTGTAGGCACATAGGTTAAAATAACAATAGATTCAAATTTGTAAGTAAAACAAATGAGACGCCAAAAGCTAAGTTAAATTTTATGTACTTTAAAGTTTGTTTACGGCACAGCAGTATTCACTGAGAATGAATGGAAGTATAAAATAAGAGTGAAATGGCAAGAAATCATGTTGCAAGAAATCAAAAGATCGATTTGCTAATGGAAAAAAAAGTTTGAGGGTAATCTGACAAAAGTAGATAACATTTTACATAGATTTTCGACGTCGCAATTTTACTTAGAATTTTGAATTCGTTAACATTTTAACTATATTTAACCTATGGGCCTATACATTTGGCTGAAGGTGGCAAATATCCATATTGTATTTAGTGTAAAATATATGTTTTAACAGGTCTAAATTCAGTAGGGTTTTAGTTCTTGGGGGGCAACACGATATATATATATATATATATATATATATATATATATATATATATATTATATATATATATATATATATATATACAGTCAAACATGTCCTAGCGGCCACTTTTTTCCCTCACAGATGATTTATAACGTAAATATGCACCGGTAATAAGCGGTCACCTGTCTAACGCGGCCAGCGGCCACCCAAATCGGATCCCAAATCGCTAAAATACCTGTATTAAGCGGCCACAGTAAATGTTTACTATTATATAAAAGGGATATTTAACAACAGCGATAACGTGCCGTAAATAACCGATCTTCACACCTTCAGGAATACTAGTACCCATTCAGTCCCGACATGACCATGGAAAGCATCTAATTGCCTCTGAGCAGGCTACGCTTGACATTTGTAGATTCACTTACTATGACAATGCACCGCATGAAGTAGAAATTAAATAATTAAATGGAAAGAGAAAAGAAACTTGTTGAGAACGGTTAATTTAATTACATTCAGTTGCAATTTTTCCTGAAGGTGACGACATGTCAAAAGTGTATTTTACTAAACTCTGAAGCACACTTCCATTAATTAGCAGTATTTATTTCAACGTATTCTCTGCTCACACACAATTTACAAAGATCTTTTTAAACAGACTAACTACTCATGACACTTTTACACCTGACAGTTTTGGTCGCAATGGGCATTCAGGCTCCCTTTTTGCTGATTTTTATTGGCCAAATGAAACGAAAATATCAGAATCTGGAACACAATGTATATGTATATTCGCATTGCTACCAAGACGCTAAATAGGATTCCAAACAAATCAGTCTGCATTTTTACATGGATTACAACTAATATTGTGAGTAAAATTATGGAATTGCATGGTGAAGATTTTAGGCCAGCTCATTTTGCCCGAACGTGTCCATTGCCCCCCCCCCCCCCCCCCCCACTGGGGGAGTGACCCCCGACCCCCACCTCCACCCAGTCTCGAATGCTTATGGTGTTCCTCACGACCAGGTATAATAATACAGACCCTTTCCCCAACTCATATCTTATGCTTTTTATGGTCAAAACTGCCCTAAGGCAGTCAGTGATAATTAAGTGTTTTGATGCTATTTTTAATTGTTCATCAATAAAAGTCAAAGTTTCATGCTTATTGTTCCTGTTATTTTATATTGTAGTAACTGGTCATTATAGTACTAGTTATAAGTACTAACTACTAGATTTAAGTACAGTTTTTAAAGTTTTATTTCAGGAATTTTCAGGAATCATATATATGTAATAAGCAAACTATCTATAAGCAAAATAAATTCCAGAGGACTAGGAATATTAGGACTGAAAGTCCTGTAGACTAGGAGTACCAGGAATAAAAGTCCCACGGACTTCCATTCCTCGGAATGCACGTCCCACAGACTTAAATTCCTAGGGAGGCAGGTCCCACAGACTAGGATTCCGAGGAATGGAAGTCCGATCGGAAAAAGATTAAGAAAATCACAATTAATCAGATTGTGACTTACCGTCAAAATATAAACCTACAAAACATATTATTAAAAATTATGTTGGTGTATATAGGAATTGTCTTTTGTTGTTCACCAAATGTTAAGTTTTTTGGAGTTACCAGTTTTCATATATATATATATTTTTTAAAACACTTTTTGGCTACATATTGGGGGGGGGGGGGGGGGGGTATATTTCTTCGTGTTGAACACATGGACATATAGCCTACTTTATATCTGTAGTTGCATTATATACTTTTGAAAAAAAGCAAGATATACATCCTGCATCAATATGCTAACAAAAATGTAAGACGACTACAAAAATTCACTCACGTGTCTAATCCACAAGTCTATGATGTAAAAAAAAAAAAAAATTAAGTTGATACTCAAACTTAAAAATATTTTTGACATGGAGGTTTGAACCCACAGTAATCTTTAAAAAACTGGTACACTTATCCATCACACTACGAGGGAAGGCTAACAAAACCTGGCAGCTCGTGCAAATAGCAGAGTATAATAAACGGACATCTAATTTGCCAGACTAGTAGTTCTGTCACTGCTGTAGAAGGTATTTCTGTCACTGCTGTAGAAGGAATTTATGTCCGGTAGGAATACAAGTCCTACGATAAAAACAACTTAAAAATAAACCAGGAATGAAAGCCCGGGTAGGACTATGGTTCCTAAGCTATGGAGGTCCGATAGGACTACTGTTCGTCGTTAAATAAAAACATTTCCTTTCTTCATATGTAAAAATGCGTATTGATAATTCATTTGCAACTTATATAGCTGTTTGGCAACAATGTTAACATGGATAAATGTTGTTATCCAGATTTGGGCCTTTTGCTTTAATTCGGGCAAAAATCAGCCTGCACACACAAAAACACACACACACGCGCGCGCGCGCACACACACACACACACACACACACACACACACACTATAATAATGAGATCTCGTACGCCTATGATGTAGGTGTGCATTCAAGAACAGTACGTAGAGCTACTGACCAAACCTACCATTTTATATCAGTAGTACCTGCATTCATGTTTGTAGCTCTCTCCCCCCCCCCCTCCATCGTCATCTCTCTCTCTCTCTCTCTCTCTCTCTCTCTCTCTCTCTCTCTCTCTCTCTCTCTCTCTCTCTCTCTCTCTCTCTCTCTCTCTCTCTCTCTCTCAAATCACAGTTCTTTAGCTAATGATTATTATTTATTATTTAATACCAGGTATAGTGTAAAATCCCCATGAGTTCCCCATGAGTTCGATGAGACCCCTTTTCCTCCCCCCGCTAGTTTTTTAAAGAGGCTAAAAATGTATTGAAAAGTTAGATTGTTCACCTGCATGTAATGTAATGGGTGTATTTTGAAGCAAATCGTCCCTTGTAACAGTTTTCATTTCGTTTTGTTCGCATTTACGGTTGAAGCATGTCATCAAAACATACCATAGGAAAATGTCATGGGATTGTCAAGTAAGAGATCCTCGTGAAAATCAAAAAGCATGCTTTGTTCATGACATTATAGGGTATAAAAATACCCAATCTTTAAAAATGTATTCACCAATATTTATGTCGTACGAATATGCCAAGACTTACCTCACAATAGCGGGAACAAGCAATCGGACGCCTACAGGCAGGTGACAGCGTTAGTAATGTTGCTAATGCTTTTAACGTTCACATGACAACCATTTATCGTCTGCAAGATCGTTTTGTCACCACCAACAGTACTACTGACCTTCCACGATCGTTGTGTCACCACCCAACGACAGGACATACATATTCATCGCTTGCATCTTCGCGATCCATTCCTGACAGCCAGTGAAACAGCTCGACAGACAATTGTTCACAACTGACCCATCAGTGGTGACACAGTTAGACGTAGACTCCGTATAAACACTCTGAGTTGTCGTCGTCCTGCCCGTCGTCCCAGTTTGACTCAGAAGCACCGACAGAACCGTTTACAGTGGGCCACATTTCCCCGGAAGTGAAGACATGTGATCTGTACAGATGAAAGTCGGGTTTGCATATCCCATGCTGATGGAAGAGTTCGAATATGGCGCAGACGTGGACATCGTTATGATGATCAGTGTGTGATGGAAATTGATTCATGGGGTGGTCCAAGTGTTATGATATGGGCTGCAATTGGCCTGAATCAAAGACTTCGCCCAGTTGTCTTCCAGAATATTGATCCGGGAAGAGGTAATGGTATTACAGCTCAGCGTTACATTGATCAGGCCCTCAGACCCCATAGAGTGCTTTTTTTTTGGCTCGTCATCCGCAATAGACATTCCAGCATGTTAACACCAGACCACACACAGCTCGGGCTACGGTTCACTTCTTACAGCAGCATAACATCAGAATGTTGTCTTGGCCAGCCCTTAGTACCGACTTAAATCCAATTGAACATTTATGGGAGGAGCTGAAAAGAATAATTGATAAAGTTCGTCCAAGACCAAGAAATGCAGCTCAGCTTCAGGCAATCATACTTCAGAGCTTTCCACTTATCCCCATGGCCTTTATCAACCGTCTGATCCATTCCATGTATAGAAGGCGTGTCGCAGTTGTGAATGCAAATGGTGGACATACACGATATTGATTATTGATTACTCTGTCTGGGTTGTCTGCCCTTGTTATAATTTATGACTGATGCCCATTAACATTCCTTGAAGTTAACAAACTTTTGGCTTTAATAATTTGTTTCATTAGTTTACATCAGTTTTGTACAATGCTACCTAAAAATAAATACCATTCGTATTCTTATTGTAACTTGCGTTTCTTTTGCTGTTCAGAATAGTTGAAAAATAACATTTTGAGTGGTAGAAATATGTGCAGCGTGTGCCTTTAAATTCATCAGGTGGAATAGCTATTGGTATAAAACCAATGAATTGTCTTCTACTATAACTTTCAATATCACAAACAGTTCTGAATATGTGTCTTGATTTAGCATTCCTCCAGAAATTACGTCTTTGCGGAAAACCTACCATACTATTATGATGATTACAACACATGTATAACATACAAGACAATGTGGCTAGTAACAATTAAAGACTAGCCAGGAAAGATAAAAAACGTTTGTGCCATTAACCAAATAAGAGCAAGGTATAAACACGAACGTAGAGCACTGGTTTCAGTGTATAAACATATCATTGCAAAAACAAATGTGTGAATAATCGTGCGTGGTTCATGTGCTCATATTCAGATTCCATCCATGTTTTAACAATGTGTAGGTATTGATGCCCCCCATCTATATTCCAATTGTAGTGCAATATTTATTGAATAATTTATTTATTATTTTTGTTATATCCTTTAAAGATACAGACAATGCAATAGACTTCGGCGCTGCCTAATACTTATAACAACTCTACCAATGGCAGTCCTCCACTATGTGGTTTGCTGTCGTATATATTATAATCAAATGTCATTTGATTGATATTTTCTATCTGTATGATTGATATGATTTACAGGCTCTGCAACTACAGATATTGATTGTATGAATGGTGGAAGACCTGGAGAGAGTCTAACGTTAACCTGCAAAATATCCGGTACTATAGTTAGTGGAATCAGATGGATACGACCTAATGGTGGATCACCACAAACGGTTATATTATGCAACACAGCAAACACAAAATGTAACCAATCTGGGGGAATACCTGGCTACACTGGAACTATTGTATCATCTACACAGTATGACCTTACAATACAATTTTTTAGTACTGAAACAGATGTTGGAGAATGGATTTGTCGAGATGGATCAACAGGAGCTGGTCCATTTTCATGTAACATGAATCTCAACAGTAAGTCGACTTTACTTTGTTCCTTGTTTTGTTGTTGTTATTGCGTGTTTGCTTTGTTGTTTTGTGTGTGTGTGTGTGTGTGTGTGTGTGTGTGTGTGTGTGTGTGTGTGTGTGCGCGCGTGCGTGCGTGTTGTTTTTAATACATTGTTAACTATATCACCTGGTTCGATAGGTGATATGTTTAGTTGTAGCCAACTGCTAGACCTTTCCAAAACAAAATTGTTCAGTATTAAATTTTAATGGAAATAAACAATTCACTTGCTTGTAAGAATGAAAGAAAACGCTTCTTTTTTAAAAGATAAAATTACAAAATACTTAATACTCTCCTCTTCAACCAATGATAAGTCATGCAATGGTTTTATATTAGTTGAGCAAATAAATGATTATAATGGTACAATTGTTTTGTTTAAAGAAAAAAAAAATGCACTCAGTTTAATAATTACTTTACACACTGATAAAAAAAAGATTGTGTTAAAAGCGTATTAACTCTAGAGAGCCTGAACCTGTCCACTGTGATGTAAAAAATATAAGTCGGCTAACAATTGACCAATAGTGTCAGAAGAACCAAACTATAGCAAAATTAAATTAAATTTTACCTAGTTTCAAAACAGTATTATATGCCATACATTAGGTTTTAATTTTCTAATACCCAGACAACAAGGGATTAGACATAGCTCAGTGGTAAAGTGTTCGTCTGATGCTCAATCGATCTAGGATTGATCCCCGTTACATGACCTACTGTGATATTTCTAGTGCTATCCAGTACTCCACTGGGGTATCAAATATCGTGGTAGGTATAGTCCTGCCTCTTGGATGGTACATATAAAAAAAATCTCTTCCTGCTGAAAAGAGTAGCACATAGAGTTGCAGAAGCCAGTTTACTTTCATTACCCGTGTGGTACTTACTATAATCATGAATTATTTTATTTTATTTTATTACAATATTTTATTTTATTTTATTTTATTTTTTATTATAATTTTTTTTAATTGCCCCCAGAATATAAAATGGCAGTGTCAGGGTTGGGGTGCCCTGAGCTCACTGTCTCACAATATTTTTTTAAAGTTCATATGGTATACACAGTTTTATATACATACATATAAATGTCAAAGTATATACACATGAATAGATATAATACACACACTTTATGTATATTGTTGTTGTTGATATTTTGTTTGTTTTTGGGGGGTTTTTTGTTGTGTTTTTTTTTTTTTTGGGGGGGGGGGTTTATTAATTTTTTTAAATTATTATTATCTGGGGCCAAGAAGGAAAAAAGAAAAGAAAAAGGAAATGATGTTATGTACGGAATTAGTATTGATACAAGAAAGTATTATGAAAAGGTGTGTGAAGGAGTATAAAGTGCGAAGAAGGTATTTTTGAAATAAATATATCTCAATATTTGATAGATAAACTTTTATGATGTTTGAAATAAATTATACCACTGCTCCCATTTTGTCTTGAAATCTTCATAATTACCTTTTTTCATATAAGATACATTCTTCAGTTTCCAACTTTTCTTTAATTATAGTTTTTAAGGCAGAGAAGTTTAATTTTTGTTTTTGTATTTTCATGGAATAAATATAATATTTTATGTTAATAATTAACCAATTTATTGCATATGTATTCGGGTGTGTGTGTGTGTGTGTGTGAGTGTGTGTGCTAAGCAGACCCAAAATGGCAATATGTTTATCTATAATTATTCACTCTTCCATAGTATTGAATATACAATTTGTAATCTTTCCAAAATCATCAATCATAAAATAGATGTTCAATTGTCTCTGGCATACGATTACAAAAAGTACATTTATTTGAATTAATATAATGTATTGTATATAAAAATGTGTTAGTAGCGAGAAATATGTGTATAATTTTATATTGTCTTGGCGATGCATACTATAGAAATGATCCCTAAAAGTATGATCTTTATTACGATATTAACTAAAACTGTTTTTTCTTTCTTTCTTTCAACTGGAGGCACAATTTTCAAAGTTGGGGGGGGGGGGGGGGGGGGGGGGGGGGCAAGACCCTCTACTTCAACCGCAGTAATGCAGATTGTGTGTCACAGTTATATGATATATTTGTTCATATTTCTTTTCAGCTACTCCAGACAATCCAGAGAGTCAGCTTTCGGAATCCACCATTATTATAATAGTAGTGGTTGCTGTTCTGCTGGCCGTCGCTGTTCCAGCATGTTGGTGCTGTTACAAGAGGTAATCCAATCTCTTCAATACAGATATGTTTTAATGAGCTTTAACCAACACGACTGTTTGATATTTCTTTTAAATACATCTAAATTGTGGAAAATAATAACAGTATTATGTGAGCTGTAAAAAACTAAATCATTCTCCCATTCAGTAACTGATGTCTAATAAATTTAACACTTTCTCCTTAGAAGAGTGAACCGACAACCGAAAGATGAGCAAGAGAAAACTGAAGAGAAAACTGAAAAGACAACTCAAGAGGAAGATGATGAGAGCGTCCTAGTTGACAATCCAGTTTTGGAACAGTCAAATTAATTAGTTGTAAACTTGCTTACTAGTGAATGTTCGGAGCAGTCCATTTGAGCATTTCATTTCATTTCAACCTATTTTCGTGCTTATATCCAATTACGGTTCCAGCACGCTGTCCTGGGTACACACCTCAGCTATATGGGCTGCCAATCCTGGACAGTGGGTTAGTTGTTAGTTGGCTACTTGTTAGTGATACAGAAGAGGGTGTAGTGGCTGTACACCTACGCATTGAGGCCTTAAGAACTCGCTAAGCCAGTACCGGACTGCGAACCCTGTAACTACCACCAACTATAGCTCACTCGAAACAGTTAACCAATTAAACGAGTGCAGGTTTTATGATCGACATTTCAAAACACAATTATTTCTCTTCTTGTTCTTTGGCTTTTGAATGTCTAATGAATATGTTTAGTGTTAAATTCAAGTTCAATTAGTAATTATTCATTATTAATTACGAATTATTTATTAATTACGAATTAATGCTAATTACTAATTAAATTAATTAATAATTACCAATAATTACAAATTAATTAATTAATTAATTATTATTTGAAAGCGGGTTGAAATAATATATATTTTCAGGGACCAATCAGTCTACAGAAGGAGTTGAGTTGGTGGTCAATTAGAGGGCATTATTTCCAGACCTGTCTATTAAAAATAATCAGTTATTTCCACGCCTATATAAATATCGTTAATTTACTTATTTTAAGTTCGTTATTAGACAAAAACATTGATCTCTTATATTCGATTGCTTTTCTTAACTGTGTTCAAAGTCCTGATAAAAGGGATCCAAATATTTAATTTCTACTTATATCATGGGTTTTCTTTATAACATATTATGATATGCAGGAAACCCATATTGTGATATGTCATGATTACAACAATTATCATATTCTTCCCTGTAAAGCATAGTCGATGTTAATATCAACGGCACCACAGTTACCTCAGTGAAAAATCTTATCTGCAGAGGGCAGTCGAAGTGGAGTTATCACGTGTGTTATCCTAGTTAGGTACTGCTTTGAAACAGATATGTTTAATTTTCAGACAATATGTATTTTATTTCATCTTAACACCCCCCCCCCCCCCCCCCATACACACACACACGTGATAATATATCTACTACAATGCAGCATACCATAGCAGTGAAATTTCATTATATATGTATATTATATAAACGACTTACCTTGTTTTAGGTTTGGGGTTTTGGGGGGTTTTTTGGGGTTTTTTTAATTGTCTCAAAATGTGTTATGGTAATATGAGGGATAGGGTCCCTAGTTCATTATGTTACATGTTATATATAGCAAACATACGTTAAATAATCTTAATCTGAAAATAATTTAACATATGGATATCAGAATGAAATAGAAACTAAATAAATATTTACCGAAAAGATAAAGGATAAGTACATGTAGATAAACTTCCCAAACTGGCATCGTGATTAAAAACATGTAATATTAAGTGATTCAAATTATAGCGTTCTAGAACTCTCATCCATGGTTCATAGTTGTCGTATTTTGTATGTAACTCGTTTGTTTTATTAATATATGTATTTGTTTATTAATAACTTATCGTTATAATTATATGTAAAATTTGATACTGGAACCACAACAGAGTTGACTTTTTTCAAAGAGCAGAATAGTAAACCGTAATACTTTGCCCATTCTGTACAGGTATAAACACACCTATCGTCAGAATATTTAACAGGTGACGTTGGAACAATAGATGATTTGAAATGTTTAGTTGCCGATTTGTCCTTTAAGAGGAGCTTAATTTGTTATGTAAATTAGGGGATAACCCTACTGTGTTTTCCGATTTGCGGACGTATATCGGTGGTTTTACTGTCGTAAATTTAGTTTTATTGGCGACGCGTTAGCGGAGCCAATACAACGGTAAATTTGCGACTGTAAAACCACCGATATACGTCTACAAATCGGAAAACACAGTAAGGTTATCCCTATTCTAATTAAACTGTTTGCTGGTTGATTATCAATAGGAAATTGTCGCATTTTTAGTAAGAATAAGAATATTTAAACGTCACCAGCTGGTGACGTCATTGGGCAGCATATTAACAGACGATGGGTGGACGAACAGTTAGCGGCTCGAACATAGATGTGTAATTTGACATATTTAAATATGACTAATAAAGAATAATATGTTCATTTGTGACAAAAACTTCTCAGTATTTAACGACTTCTGTATGTAATATGAACGCTACAGAAATTGTCTTTATGACGCCATTACAAAACAGCCCTGTTCTTTGCTTAACCTATGACGTATTTCTGCCAGAATATTTGCGACCGGTTTTATCGGTGATTTTACCACCTGAAATTTTTAATAGACATCCAATCAGATTCGTTCTTACAAATGTGTTGAATTAGAATATAGGTTGTTTACCTAAATTGAATGTTTGGCTATTTGAATTAATTTGTTCCTGTATAAAAGATTTCCCTGTTATTAATTAATAAAGATTTACATATATTTTAAAACATTTGATCTTATGTTATATTTTTCTTTAAAGGCATATTGTCACAGACCACAGACCTATTTAACAAAGTATTGCCTGAACAAAAATAATTTGATTTGTCCTTAAATGTACTTTATTCAACCATCTTCATAACCACTATACTCCATTTATTAATGATATTTTGTAAAAATTATTGAATTATGGCAATGGTCCTTAATTCAAAAACTAAAATTGCCGAGAGGGTTGCCTTGGATTTTCAACAATTAATGTAATTTTTATTTATTATAAATTTTTTAAGAAATAAGGTCCTTAAATCCGTGACAGTATGCCTTTAAATATATCAAAGTTTATGCATGGTCATTTGTCGTCCCATAAATCATGTATAAATATTATGCCCTTTTTAATATACTATTATACATTATTGGGAGTTATTTTTATTAATATATTGCAATTATACCAAATATTAGGACTTAGTATGTCATCTTTATTGCAGGTTGAAATATAAGCCAGCTATTCAGTACATCTTTCTAGAAAACGTTTTAGATTCGGAAAGGAATTTCCTTTTTCTAACTGCTTACTGAAGTGTGGCAGAAAAATTCGTCTTATTCATGTCAGCTTCAAATTCTGTTGTAAAATGTATAATGTCTAACATTTTAATTCCACGAATCTCATAATCTTAGACAAAGACTTCTCGTTGTATTTTATCTGGTTTATTTTGGATTATATAAAATGGAGAAACATTTTATTGATTTGTATTAACAGTAGTGTATTTTCAAATCAGAAACATCTGCATACATATCTAATATTCTTAATGTACTTCGAAAGATTCGGGTGATCCATCTAAACTAAAGGTTATTTCACCTACATATTGATGTATACCATAACTTTCCCCATCAATAGTTGTACCCTTGATGTCTTTAGAGTTTCTAATTTGTATTGCTAATATTTCAGAACAATTTATAAAAATGCAAGTTGGCAGTGGATCACCTTGTCTATATCCTTTCTATATTAAGACTTCAATACAAATAATTTTCTTGTAATATTATCGACACTGAATTATTATTTTAAAAAAAAGGTTTTATCCAATTTTTATTCTTAATTGAAGATTTAAAATTAAAACTATCTAAAGATACTCACATTTAAAAATTCAGATGTTAAAATAGGGTCTGTGGAATCTTAAGTCTTTTGAGTACAGTAACAGGGAAAATGTGAAGGGGAAGCATGGTCGTACCGGCTCTCACCTGTTCTGCATCCCCATATATACAATTTGAAGAAGAAAAACATAGGTTGTTTGCTCAATAGCTTGGTGTGACCAGCCGATTGATTAGGTTGAGTTCCCTGACGACCCGTCTGGCTGAACTGCAGGCCAAAGTGGTGTGTTGCCAGAAAACATATCCGTAGCTATGTCCCCAACTCAACCACCAGAGGTACCATTATCCAGCATTACGGGATGTACCTCACGGCAAACAAGGTACCACAATAGGGGAGTTGTAATGTATTATCCATTCTCATAGAGAATGTTTTACCTCTGCACTACGATGAGGTTACGGTATTTGCAGGGGCATTATAAATGAGAATCACTGTTGTCCCTGACAGTACTTTTATCATGTTTATATACCTGGCATAATTGTCGAAAACCTCATTACTATGACTTCTAAAGTGTAAATTTTGGTCAAATGTCACCCCAAGGAATTTGACAGTTGAGACCTGATTTAATTTTGTGTTATTGAGCTGAAGATTTAGTTTAACTATAACTAAAATGATCAGGTTCTGTTGCGGTACCCATGCGATTAACAAAGGCCTTTCGAAGTTCTGTTTTTTCGTGAAAGGTACATTGTATGTTATAGAGTTATCACCAGATTTGCACAAATACAAGCTATTAATAATTACATTCATCCATGTTGGTCCAGTTAAAATATTACATATGTACATGTACTCATTTCACACAAACTCTTTTTAACAAATCAAGAATAAAAATATTGGTAGTGTTGATTTTCCAGAAATATACAATTTCTTTTTAAGGTCTTCCGTAAGTATTTTACGATAAATAATTTAAACACACACACACGCACGCACACACACACACACACACACACACACACACACACACACACACACACACACACACACACACATTATAAATAAAAACATTAAACACATATATATACATCTGCTATTTATCAATAACAGGGTGTTTTTTAATCGTAAAATGAAACAATATAAACTTTAATGGATTATGGTAATATTATTGAGTCATTGTTGGGGCTCTTGGTAAGTTGGACAGTGTAAAACAGTTTCTGCTACTACAGCTTTTTATTTGAAGTGTTTATTTGAAAATCCTGCATATAACTTGTTTAAATTATTCATTTTTAAACATCCAAAATGTTTCTGGTCGTCTAAGTGTATGTAGTACTTCAAACAAAAATTATGTGTCTCCTGTCTTTATGGAAAGAAAGAAGTAAGAAACAAAAGTAGGTCAGTTACTTTTAATAAATATCCATGATATCTTTAAGAATACAATCCATTTTCTTCTCTTTTGCTTAATAAATACGTGTTTGTTTCAGGTGTGACTGTGGTAATTGTGCCGTGATGTCCACGGCAGAAGAATGCCTATGTCGTATGGAGGTGCCATCAGCTAGATACAAGACCGACATGGCAGATGGTGATTGTGTGTGTCACAGCATGAAGGATTTATTGTAAACTACCTCAACATGCATATCTTGGAGATGGCCATGTTGGACTGTGTTCGTATGGACGGCCCACTCGATGACAATGATCCCATTCACGAGTGAGATGAATTTAATTTAGATAATCAAATTCACTTGACACAGTAAAAAATAGATGGTTAAATGCAACATAGTAGACCCTGGCATAGTTTAGTATATTTAGTGGCAAGTACCACAATTTCATCTTTCTTACGCATTTCCTAGAATAGCTTTATTGTACACATAAAAATATAAAATGAATGAATGAATTAATGTTTAACGACACCCCAGCACGAAAAATAAATCGGCTATTGGGTGTTAAACTACGGTAAATGCAAACAAACAAAGTGATGATCAACATCAATATAAAAATTCAAGATTTAAATAAAATTTATATGCCAATATTTTCAAGGTACATGTGCACTCAGGAATAACTCTCACAAAATGACCTTTATTTAATAAACAATTAAACATGGTCATGTTTTAGGGTTTCTAAAGATAATTAACAACAAAATCATTTGATGGAAACACACTGGAACAGTAACGTGTCCATAAAATACGTCGATGCATTGAATATTTTTAATTTCTTCACTCTTTCTTCCTTTACAGGACATACAGATATATTGCTTATAGACGATTTGCGAGATGGATTGGTCAAAGAAATCGCCGTGTGCTTCCTGTATGAGTTGTGAAGATTAGAGACAGTTTCCCATCGGAAATTTACTGGCTTTCAATATGCTAGACCATAAATAAATTAATAAAATTTTTCATAACACTGTAACATCTTCTTTTCTTTTTTGTCATCACTTGATATTCATCACATATACACCTTATCAAATAGCACTGAATCGTGAGCTTCTGTTTTCTCCACCCTGTGATAGTCATTTGTTAAGAATCCAGGCATGCTTAACACTGCCTGTATGGCATCTATTCTTGCAACTCAGTAATTATCCAGCTGGTATCGTCTTTGCATTAAGTATTCCATCAGTGTGTGCACATACTCTGAAAATGAAGTTTATAAATGTAAAAATACATAAAATGAAGCATTATACTGTTAATTAGTTCTTTCATGTACACCTCCAACATTTTATATTATGGCTACTAGTATTCTGTGTCCAAGATCAGGTAATCTTGGGAGAAACCTGTAACTACCACAAAGGATACATTTATTATTTATCATTTGCAACAGGTATTTCAACAGGTATGTTATATACACTTTACTTACTGAAGCTAGAGATTTCCTTCACAGCTTTCATGACTGCATCCTTTTCTTTGCTTTTTGATAAACCAATCGCCAACACGGAGTGCTATGGCTTGAGCTTTATTTCCATTTCCGTTATAATGGAAAGCAGCAAGATGCAGTCTGAAAATTAAATGCATATTGTATATCAACAACCATATTGGAGAACATCTGATATTTGTTACTTATTTTGAGAATGGTATTCGGCGTTCTCATTATGCGATTAGTTGCACCGACTTGTCGCATGCGATCAAATCATACTGTAGGAACACCTAAATCATAACAACTTCAGTGTTGTATGTTTTGATTTTAGTAGGGCTGACACATGGGTGTGACTAATCGTATAACAAGAACGCTGCTTTGTGTTTTGCAGAGACGTGAGAGATATTGCTATTACATATGCTACTCTTTCATTAAACAAAATGTCTTTTATACACTTGCCCAGACAAAATTGCACATACTAGAAAGACATTTTGATGTACATTTGCATGGGAAAAACTTTCATTTGGTTTGTCTACGACCCATCACATGTTACGTTAGTAATTACATTCCGATCATTATTTTAAGCAGGGGCGGGATGTAGCCAAGAGGTAAAACACTCGCCTGATATGTGGTCGCTGTTGGATCGATCCCTGTCAGTGGGTCCATTGGGCTATCCTTCATTTCAGCCAGTGCACCAAGATTAGCATATCAAAGGCTGTGGGATGTTGCATATAAAAGATCCCTTACTACTAATGGAAAAATGTAGCGGGTTTCCTTTCTAAGACTACATGTCAAAACTACCAAATGTTTGATATCCAGTTGCCGATAATTAATAAATCAATATGCTCTAGTGATGTTGTTAAACAAAACAAACCGTATCTTTATTTTTAGCAATATAACACTGACGTCCCAAATTATTTAAAAGAAAATATTGGCATAATCCGTCATTCAAATAATATATGACTACTAAACATTTTCTAAACCAAGATAATCAATAAAAATAATTATCAGGGTATACTTTACCTAGCTTAAATAGCAGAAATGAAGACATGGGTACTTTTTGGGGCGAAATGGTTTACAACATGGTGGTACACCTCTAGGAATGACGTCTGGTGCAGTTTGGATAGATGTGGGATGTCCTTTATGAGATATGGGCTGTTGACGATAGCCTTCACCAACTTTTGGGATCTAGATCCTGAAAACATAAACATATTTACAATGAAACTCAGAATTTACATAAAGCAGCCAAATGCAGAGGTTTTTACAAATTTAATATTCTTTATTTTTTTATTATTTTTTTTATTATTATTATTTTTTTGCAATACTTATCTTTGTTGCAAAATGTATAAAATGTGTAACACATGATACAGGACAGTATAGCATAAATTATTACTCTGATATTTGAAGCGCTGGGAATTAGTTGGAGTTTCGTAATCAATAATCGGTTAAAATCAGTATGTATACACTAACCAGTTAACTTGGATTATAATTGATCATTGGAATATCGCTAAATATAAGTATATAAACACTAGTTTTTAAACATTAGACAAACAAAAAATTGACTTACCCGCTGTGAGCCACACTCTCTCAATGTTACAGGCTTCGTGTTCACAGGCAGCAAAGTTCACTCCATGGCTGATGTGAACATTGATAACATGGTTAGAAGCTGACCTTCATTTCGCCAGCTTCAGGTCTTTGTCATCGCCGCTTGTTCCCGATACACAATACATATGACTGGAAATGGAATTGATTCATGGCACAATATCTAGACAACGTTTCTTTTTAGAGGCAGCTTCAAGTTTCTTCCGAACACCTGTATGAAAAATACAAAATTGTTTTCAGGGAAGATGTGGTTTTAAAAATATATATTAACATCAGTTGCAAATCAAAAGAAAAGTTATTAATAACTATTATTTGACATGTTTTACAATTGTGTACCAATCTCTAGACTTACATAGCAAATCAAGGTGTGATACAAAATGTTCTGCGGTTATTTTTCTGAATTCACAGACTTTGTTTGTATAAATATGCGTACAAAATGGGGGTGGAGAGAGATCAGTAGCCATCCAAGGAGGTCTTCATTTTTTTGCAATATTAGTTGTAATCCAGCGAAAATATGCTGTGGTTTGTTTGCAACCCTATATAGTAATAATTTTAATATGAAAACAATTGTTATCCAGATTCTGGGGAAATCAGCTTGGCTCCCACACCTATAGACAAATCGGAGCATATACGCCTATGTATGTACACAGAAGTATAAATAATTAATTTGTAGTCTATTAATTAAATTTCAAATGGAGACTCACATTGGAACAAATTTTATTTTAGCAAGGTTTTAAATATTTAAAATGTGGTTAATTTAATTTTTAAAAAGTAAATAAAGTTTGTTTTGTTGAACGACACCACTAGAGTACATTGATTTATTAATCACCGTTTACTGGATGTCAAACATTTAGTAATTCTGACATAGTCTTGGAGCGAAAACCCGAAACACTTTTTCAATTAATAGTAGCAAGGGATCTTTTATGTCATGGTACACTGGCTGGAATGAGAAATAACCCAATAGTTCCACCGACTGGGATCGATCCTAGTCCTGGCCCTCTAGATTTAGCAGCCAAAGTCTAATGTTGTAGCCACATTCTATGAACATTAGCAATTTCACAATTTGGCAGTGGACAGTGTGGGACCTGCATACCTACCCTCATTATAAATGGCGCTGGATGATAAGGTAGACACATTTCTATTTTTCAGTACACACAATATCTCGTTTGATTTATTTTCTTAAATACATGTCCATTATATAACTATTGGATGCAATTAATTTGTAAAACCAATAATTAAACAAACTAACCTTTAGCCATGTGCTAAACATCAAAATAATGCATCGTTTGGCCTTCTCTTATGTACTTTTTCACCTGGACATGGCGATCAGTGACCAATTCTAGTACATGACAGCCAAACTGCTCTGATGCCCTCTTCAACCCCTACAATTCCACATTCTGCGAATTATTTACTTCATTTACCTAAAAGTAAAAATTGATTAAGATACATAAGTGTACAAACAAGCACAAACCTACTTTAACAAATTATAACATATGAATACCTGTAAAGTATGATATGAATTTTGACCATATCAAATGTGTTTTAAGCCAAACACACACACACACACACACACACACACACACACACACACACTATTATATAAATGCACATCAATTTACTGATAAATCAGTACTGATAAGCACTTCACAATGTTTGTTTTAATAGTTAGTAATCAGCTGTGCTATCACTGGAACTTGACTTAAAGTATAAAAAAGAAAATATTAAATGCAAAAGGAAAATGACATGATTACAGTAAATCACATATCAGATCTGGTGGGGACTTGTCACTCTCGTCCACATCACTCCCCCCAGTATTAGTTCTGTAGTTCCCCTTAGCATGTGGATTTATATGACAAAGTGACATTAAGTCAGCAAGTGCATTTTCAGCAATTAAATATTGTCTCTCGTCATTTGGCATTGAATTGGAATTGAGAATGTATGACTGTGTGTCTGGTTCTTCGTCAGATTCAGAATCATCTTCACAAGATTCGTCAAATAGAGGTATAGAATCTGGGTCATCACAATCATCATCATCATCATCATTGTTATCATCATCACCACCACTGTCTCCAAGATCTGGTCATAATAAGTTTAACCCACTGAAACGGTGATTGGACAGTGTTGTACACAGAAATCCTTTGTTTTTGGTCTAACTTGTATCCTCCTTGTTCTTTGTTGTGGCTTATAAGTAAAACATTTCTGTGTCTGCTGTCTTTTTACTGGTGACTTCAAATCGGGGATTGGATTAAGACCAGGGACAGGATTCTCAACCAATACTGCTGGACTAATTTGTAATTACGAACACAATAGCACCTGCAGTATTAATGATATTTAATTTTCAATAATTGGGCTCATAAAAGGTAGGTGTGTGTGTGTGTGTGTGTGTGTGTGTGTGTGTGTGTGTGTCTGTGTTTTGTTAAATGAATGAACGAATATTTAATGACACCCCAGCACGAAAAATGCATCGACTATTGGGTGTCAAACTGTGTTAAATGAAAATATTAATTGATGATCAACATCAATATAAAAATTCAACAGTTAAATTAAAACACAGTGTAAAGAACTGTGCAAAAATAGAAATATCACAGATAGATAATATTAAAATTTACAATAAAAGTCGGCATCAGGTACAAACTGTAAAATAAGAACAAAATGTGAGGCTCACGACGTCTGGTCCACGTTTCATTTTCGTTTCATTATTTACTACTTTCTAGTTATTGATTTTATTTGCCGTAGAACTAATATAATAATTAACTCGACCTTAAGTGGGGTTATACCCACACTTACTTGGTGTATCCCTGAATATCCCAACAGTTTTGGTCGTGAGACAAAAAGTGTAGGGATATTCACCGATACACCTCGTAAAGTGTGGGTATAACTATTACACACACCGCCTTTACAAAAACGAAACTAACTTTATCGGCTTCCGATATCAATGCGAAGGATTCATTCAGAAAATGTTATCCAGAATTTTCTTCTTTTTTTTCCTTTTTTTTTTTTAGATATATTGAAATCTTTATTAAATAGTATTACAACTTTGATCGGTTCACCAAAAGTTGTTAAAACATATGGTATAAAACAAGTTCAATGAAAAATCACCAACAGATTAGATCTAACGTGTATCACGACAATGCCACGATTCACAACCCAAGGAGAGTGAACACTCATTTCACCAGAAGCATGAACACGCCTTTCACCAGGAGCGTGAACGCGCATTTCACCAGGAGCGTGAACGCGCATTTCACCAGGAGCGTGAACGCGCATTTCATCAGAAGCGTGAACGCTCATTTGATGTGCATCAGATTTGAATGTCTACACACGCCGTAGCACAAATGTTTATACACAAGAAACCGGATTGTCGTAGACATGGACAGCAGCCTTGATGACACACAGAATAGGTCCCAAAAGTCAATAAACAAAAAGAGCTTTGAAAGAACTGGCTACCCATCACTCTTCTAAACTGTGTATACAACATTGCTTCTGGATGCACTGCGAATAGAATGAAACTAATATTATATACCATTATAGCAAAAGATCAGACTAGTTTTATTAAAGGTAGGTACTTACAGTATAGGTGAAAATACTCATTAATTTATGACATAATGCAATATACCGAATATATCATACCAGAAATGTTAGTATTAGTAGACTTTGAAAAAGCTTTCGGCTCCGCCTCCTGCCATTTTATTGAGAAATCTTTAGATAGTTTTAACTTTAAATCTTCAACCCCTGCGCGTGCTGTAACCTCACCGTGGTACAGGGGTGTAACATTATCTTGGAGAATGGCCAATACAGCACAAGTCCCCTTTTGGGAAACCTTCTTGGCCGTAAGGTGCATCTCGTAATGCTGGATGATGGGATCCTGGTGGTTGAGTTGGGGGGCATACCTACGGGTATTCTTTCTGGCAACACATCACTTTGGCCTAGAATTCAGCCAGACGGGTGGTCAGGGAGGCCTGACCTGATCAATAGGCTGGTCACGCCATTCTCAAGAGCAAACAAACATTTATTTTTGTTATATTTGCCAAGTACAACCATTCCTTGAATGACCATATGCATTTGTTGCTCTTGTGCGGTGGCTAGGGTCAATCAGGTGATTTCTTGTGTTTTTTATTGCCTGGGTATATCAACCATGTATCCCTGGCATGATTGTCTGGTGGTTATCCGCAGCTTCATGTCCCCTTGTTGGACTCTATGATGGGTTGGGGTATGGTTCATGAATTCATGACTCTATAGTATGGGTGAAAACAACTCTCAAACTTCAGATGGGACCCTGAAAAGGGTCCACACCATGGTTGCGGATTGATCATCATCTGATGAGGAATTCAGGACTAGTTTCAACTTGAACAAATCAAAAGTTATTACTTCTGAATCCTGGTCGAGCTGCCTGGTCATCAGTTCATCTGTTGATGGGGCCTTAAGCAAATGATCTCCATTTGCTATTCAGAAGGGGCTTATCGGCTTGGCTGGCGAGCCAAAGTCTGTGCAAAAACTGAAATGTAGTTCGCTATTGGTAGAATGTTTGACTGAGTGGCATTCATCGTGTCTTCTCAAGTCCACTTCATTGTGTAATGTGCCAGTAAAAGTATTGCCTAACGCCTCCCTTAATTAATTTTAGGAGGTAATCCGGTCAAGAGATCTGCAAGGAGTCACCGAACTTGAAATAACTGAACATTTATCATCGTAGGGAGTGACATTGGTGAAAAGGATTAATATTCGTCGGAACAATGAGTTTGTTCCAACGAATAATTGGATCTTAACTTTCAATACACCAGTCCTTCTTCAATCAGTCAAAGCCAGATATCTCAGTATATCTGTGGTGCCATTTATACCGAATTTCTTACGCTGTTTAAATGTCAGAAGTTTAGTCATGGTCAAACTGCATGTCGAAACAAGCTAACGTGCTCGTTGTGGTCAGTTTGACCATGACAGCAAAACATGTACTAATGACATTCTTTGTATCCACTGTAAGGGAAACCATTTCGCATATTCGCGAGAATGTGCGAGATGGAAATTCGAGAAAAGGGTACAATAGATTAAAGTTGACAAAAACTTGCCATTTCCTGAGGCTAGGAAACTTATGTAAACAGAAACACATGTCGTAGCAGGTAAATCGTATGCTATGGCAGTCAAGGTTTCCATAAGAAGTATTTCAACTAATACTGACATCACTTGGCGAGAACCCAATAGCCGATGTATTTTTCGTGCTGGTATGTCGTTAAACATTCATTCACTTGGCGATATATCGAAAGCTTTCTGATATTGAAAAAGCTGCTAAACAGGCTGATAAGGCAGCCCAGACACACAATGACGTTTCGCAGAAGCAGAAGGAAGCTTTCCAAACACCTAAAACATCTACAGAAGTTACACAAGTGTCACTGGATTCGCAGTATCCATCAGGTAGGTCGAATGCTATGGTGCCAAGCCCTAGTGGTCCTCCTCAGTCAGGAAAAGGCGTTTGAAAAAACTTGAAATGCGTTCAGTCCCGATGAATAATTAGTTTGATTCTTTGGCGATGGACGTGGGTGATGAGATGGATGATTTGTCTCAAATTCACTAACGATCTCAGTCGAAGGAAAAAACAAAGATCAATCCCATACGTCCGCCTGATTACTAATTCAGTCATTCAGTGGAACTGCCGTGGGCTTACGCCTAATTTTGACGAATTAAGTCTTTTAATTCAAAAACATAATCCTCTTACAGTGTGTCTTCAGGAAACACTCCTGAAGGACACTGATTATATTACAATGAGGATTTAACCTCTATCATAAATTTGAAGAAACTGAAAATAGAGCAGCTGGGGATATTTCCATTATTGCTAATGAAAACATTCCTCAGAGTATAGTAACATTAAATATCAATTTACAACATGTGGCTGTAAAAGTCACGGCTCATAAAACTATTACTCTATGTTCAGTTTATTTACCTCCTCGAAACCATTTTAATTTTAATCCAAGGGATCTTCAAGATCTTATTAACCAGCTCCCTACTCCCTTTATTTTTATGGGGGATTTTAATGTCACCATACTTTGTGGGGATGCGAGTATATTAATATTAGAGGTAAACAATTAGAAGACTTAATTCTCAACAAATTACTTACTTTTATTTAATTATGAAAGTTATACATATTTTCATTCTGCTAGTGGTTCTTTCACTTTAAAAGATTTAACCCTTTGTAGTCCTTCACGTTTTCTTGATTTCTCCCGGAAAGTTGGTTCAGACCCTTGTGCTAGTGACCACTTTCACATTATTTTGGAGAATGATGGACTTTGGGGTCAGTTTCGGCATCTATCCAACACTCGTCTGCAACAATTTGCCATTACTAATGCTGATGATCACATGTCTTTGTTCACTTCCATCTTGAAGGACATTGCAGGTGAAACTATTCCTAAGACTTCGGCAGTGCCGAAGCGTTTCAATAAACCATGGTTTAATGATACGTGCAAGGATGCATTCAAAGAATGAAACAGGTTACTTGAGAGGTTCAAACATGAACCTACTGAGGATAACCTGGATGGATTTCGTATTGCTAGGGCCAAGGCTCATAGAGAGATTAGACAGAGTTAGAAGTCATCTTGGAGAACTTTTGTCTCCAAGCTGAATTCACAAACATCAGTGAAATCTGTCTGGAATAAGATCCATAAAATCAAAGGTAAAGAATCTAGTAATACAGTTCATCATTTGTCTGTCAGTGATATGTGTGTTACGTCTCAACGTGACATTGCTAATGCATCGGCAGACAACTTTTCTCATAATTCATCTTCTGCTTTCAGTACAGATGCTTTTACATCTGTCAGAACTAAAGCTGAAAAGCAGTCCATTAATTTTTCATCCAAAAATGCTGAAGCATACAACAGACATTTCTCTTTGGAGGAATTGCAGGATGATCTTCGTAGAGCCCATGTTACTTCAGTAGGACCGGATGAAATTCATTATCAGTTATTAAAATATTTACCTGAATCATCTTTGATGGTTCTTTTGAATATGTTTAATAACATCTGGATTTCGGGTGACTTTCCTTCTGATTGGAGGAAAACAATTATTATTCCTATTTCCAAGCCTAGTAAGGATCCAACTAATCCTACTAGTTATTGACCTATCACTTTGACAAGTTGCATTTGTAAAACCATGGAATGAATGATCAATCGTAGACTTGTCTGGTATCTTGAATCTCACAAATTGCTTACTAACGTGCAATGTGGGTTCAGATCTAGACGTAGCATGGTTGATCATCTTGTTAGATTTCAAACATTTTGTAGGGAAGCTTTCATCCATAATCAGCACTTGGTTTCAGTGGTTATTTATTTGGAGAAAGCTTACGATACCACTTGGAAGTATGGGATTTTAAATGACCTCCATGCCATGGGCCTTAGAGGTCGACTTCCTGTTTGTATTTCTCAATTTTTAAAAGATAGATCTTTTAAAGTCTGGGTGGAGTCGACTTTGTCCGATATTCACTCACAAGAGAAGGGTGTACCTCAAGGTAGTATCCTGTCTGTAACTTTATTTTCTGTGAAAATTAACAGCAGTACCCAGTGTTTAACACCTGGAGTGGATTCCTCGTTATATGTCGATGATTTTCAGATTTGCTATAGATCGTTCAATATGAGTATCATTGAACGTATGTTGCAGCTTGAATAAACTTCATCAATGGGCAGAGAAGAGGTATTCACTTAGATCCACAGTTGTTTTTCGATAAGAATTCAATTCCGGTTGTGGAGGATACTAAATTTCTGGGGGTTATGTTTGACAGAAAGCTATCCTTTGTGCCTCATCTTAAATATCTTAAAAAGAAGGGCTTAAAAACTATCAATATTTTGAAAGTTATTGGCAATATGGAATGGGAAGCAGACCAAAAGGTTATGCTCCGTCTGTATCGATCTCTTGTGAGGTCAAAACTTGACTATGGATGCATTGTGTATGGGTCGGCACACAAGTCTTACTTGCAGATGCTAGATCCTGTACACAACCAGGGATTTAGTCTTTGTCTTGGTGCATTTAGAACATCTCCTGTAGAGAGCTTGCACGTTGATGCACATGAATCTTGTTTGGGTGCTAGACGTGCAAAGCCTTATCTGCAGTATCCGACCAAGATTAGATCATTACCAACACATCTTACACATACTGCGGTGTTTGATAACAAATATTTGAAGTTGTTTGATGCAAGGCTAAATGCTATCCGTACATTTGGTCTTCGCATTAAGCGTTTTTTGTTGCTTTCCAACATTGATTTCACTGACACTTTGGAAACTCCTTCATACTTTGTTTTACCACCTTGGTGGATTACACCATCTAAAATTGTGTTTGATCTTGTGCATCTGAAGAAAGATCGTACAGATGCTGTTGTGTACAAACAATTTTTCATGGAAATTCAAGACAAGTACTGTGTAGTCCTGGGGCTGAGGGGAGTCCTGTGTGCAATCATATGTCCCCTCATTTTGACTCTTGCTCCTAACAGGGGACCCCTAGGGGAATAAAGAAAAACTTGGGTGGACATCGCAGATCATGGGCAGAAGGGGTTAAATTCAAGATGGCCGCCATATCGTTAAATTAGGTATAACGTGACAGGGAATTGAGCTAGATGGATACTTTTGGTGTCTTTACCTAGGTTTTCAGGGTCAAGGAATCCAATTAAACCATTTTCAACCCCGAAACATTATTTCATAATGGCAAAATCCAATATGGCTGCCAATACGGCCATCACGTCATTGTTGTCTTGTAACGTTTCAAATGTTACACCGAAATTGATAATTTTTGTGTCTTTACTTAGAGTTTCAGGAACAAGGAATTCATTGAGACCATTCCTAATCCAAAGACATTATTACAAAATGGCAAAATCCAATATGGCTGCCAATATGGCAGCCGCGTCATTGTTCTCTTTTTGTAACTTTTAACATACTTAGGCTAAATTGATAATTTTTGTGTCTTTACCTAGGTTTTGTGAGTCAAGGAATCCATTGAGACCATTCCTAATCCCAAGACATTATTACAAGATGGCGAAATCCAATATGGCTGCCAATATGGTCGCAGCATCATTATTCCCTTGTAACTTTTCACAAGGATCAACAGTCAAAATGAGGGGACATATGATTGCACACAGGACTCCCCTCAGCCCCTGGACTAGTGATTACATTCCTGTGTATACAGACAGATCACGGGATGGGACTTCTGTGACGTGTGCCACAGTTTTTTCATCAGACAGTATCATTTCCATGAGACTGCCTGACTCGGCATCAATCTTTAGTGCTGAAGTTTGGGCAGTCATTAAAGCCTTGGAAGAAATAAAGGATTCTAGTGCATCCAAATATATTATTTTTACCGACTCACCTTCGTGTCTCCAAGCTTTACGAAAGTGTGTCTTTTCATTCATAGCCAATAAAGACATTGTATTTTGTTGGGTGCCCAGGCATGTTGGCATCAGGGGTAATGAAAAGGCAGATTCAGCTGCCACGTCTGCTTTGGTTTTGCCTCATGCAGGGTTGGTGTGCATTATACTGATTTTAAATATAGTATTAACCAATTTATCTTTTAGACATGGCATCATGATTGGGACGGTGCGGTTGCGAACAATCTTCATGCTATCAAGCCAGTCTTGGGAGAGTGGCAGTCCTCATATAGACAGTGCATGATAAGGATGAAATAGTATTGTGTCATGCTCGCATCGGTCATACATATTT
The DNA here is from genome assembly GCF_016097555.1 of Gigantopelta aegis. NCBI lineage: Eukaryota > Metazoa > Mollusca > Gastropoda > Neomphalida > Peltospiridae > Gigantopelta > Gigantopelta aegis. The sequence continues at coordinate 42,061,012 of NC_054710.1, forward strand.
GACCCATTCATTTATCCTAAAGAAAGTTCCTCCACCTCAATGTGAGCACTGTCAGTGTAATCTTAAAGAAACACGAAAAGGTATATTTGGCCGACATAATGTGATGGAATAACTTCGATTCCATCCAGAATTTGTTTTACAATTTTTACGTGATACTTTTACTCTAAATTTTAATTTTATATATCTGTGATATTTGTATTTTTTCACAGTTCTTTACACTGTGTTTTATTTGACTCTTGAATTTGTATATTGATGTTGATCATCACTTACTGTTCGCATTTACCATGGTTTGACACCAAAAGCTGGGGTGTCGTTAAACATTCATTCATTCATTCACTCATTCATTTAAATCTTGAATTAAAAATTGGATAAAATCTTTTTTACATAATAACTCAAGTGTCGACAGTATTACAAAAATGTGTTTTTTATGGGCAGTTTTACTATAGAAAGCATGTAGTCAAGACGAGCCACTGTCACCGTATATTTTTATAAATTGTTATGAAATATTAGCAATATGAATTATAGCTCCAAAGACATTAAGAGTATAACTATAGTTGGGGAAAGTTATGCTATATATATATCAATATATGTAGGTGAAACAACTTTTATTTTAGATGGATTATCCCAATCTCTCGAAGTACATTAACAATATTAGATATGTATGGAGATGTATCTGGTTTGAAAATAAACTACTCTTAATCTCAAATTATACGGATAGAAAGTAAGAAATGTTCAAGAGGTTTTCATCTAGCAGCATGTAAACTAGAATGGGAGAAGATCGCTTCACTTTATTTGGTATAACATTCTCACTTTACTTAGAAGAAATGATTGTGCAACATATAGAACCAAAAATACTTGAAATGGCAAATATTTTGAAACGTTGGTCAGCAACAAAACTTGCAGTTATGTTGTTGTTGTAAAAGCAATACGGATACAGTTAAAATAAATAAATAAATAAATAAATAAATTGCTTTTTAATTGTATATGGCAAACCAGATAAAATAAAACGAGAAGTCTTGGTCTAAAATTATGAGATTGGTGGAATTAAAATGTTAGACATCATACATTTTACAACAAAATTGAAAGCTGGCATGAATAAGACGACTTTGCTGACACACTCCAGTAAGCAGTTAGTAATATACGGTGATTATTTTATTCAAATTAAGAAAAAGTAATGACATTTTTTTTCTTCTAGAAAGATGTTCTGAATAGCTGGCTTATATTTATTTCAACCTGCAATAAAGATGACATACTAAGTTCTAATATTTGGTTTAATAGCAATATATCAATACAAAACCTCCAATAATTTATAATAATATATTTAAAAGGACATACTATTTATACAGGATTTCTGGGACGACAAAGGACTTTACGTGAACTTTACTATCTTTAAAACAAAATATAACATAAGATCAATTGTTTTTAGAATATACATCTTTATTAATGGCAGTTAACCTTTTTTTATACAGGAACATATTAATTCAAATAACCAAACATTCAATTTAGGTAAACAACCTATATTTACATAACAAATTAAGCTCCTCTGAAAGGACAAATCGGGAACTAAACATTTCCATAAAGTACTAGTTAAATCATCTATTGTTTCAACATCACACATTAAATATTCGTAAGATAAGTGTACTGTTATCTGTTTAGTATGGGCAAAGTATTACAATGTACTATTCTGCTATTTTATGACAACCCTAAAGTTGTCGAACTTTGGAGTACTATAGAAGATTGGTTATTATAAAAATGTGATTTTATCCCGATGAATAGAACCACAGTTTTATTTGGAATTATAAATAGTTAAAATAGTTTTGTAAATTGGTTAATTGTTAACATAAAATATTACATATATAAAACAAAGATACAAAAAGAGTACAGTAAACGAAACTGGAAATAAACATTTCAGCAAATATAAGTTACAAATAAACAAGTACATATATTTTTTTTTTTAAACTAGTTACATACACAATTCGACAACTGGGAACCTTGGTTGAGAGTTCTAGAATGCTACATTTGAAACACTTGGTATTACATGTTTTTAATCACGATACCTGTTTGGAAAGTATATCTACTTATCCGTTATCTTTTCTGTATATCTTTATTTAGTCTATATTTTATTACCACTTTGTAATTATTATATTTCATTCTGATATTCATGTTAATTTATTTTCAGATGAAGATTATGTACTGTAATTTGCTATATATAATATCTAAGGTGATGAACTCGGGGTCCTATCCCTGACATTACCATAACACATTTTGAGGCAATAAACTATTTAAAAATTAAAAAACAAAACACACACAAAAAACACACAAAACAAACAAGGTAAGGCGTTTCAAAAATTACAATGGAGTGTCACTGCTATGTTATGTTGTTTTGTTTAAGATATGTTATCACGTAGGTGTTTTTTTAAGAAGAAGAAACAAAATACATATTGTCTGAAAATTAAACATATCTGTTTCAAAGCAGTACCTAGTTAGGACAACAGACGTGATAACTCCACTTCGACTGACCTCTGCAGATAAAAATTTTCACTGAAATAACTGTGATATCGTTGATATTAACATCGCATATGCTTTATAGGAAAGGATATTACAAGAGTTATTTTTATCAGGTTTCCTGCATATCATAATATTTTATAAAGAAAATCCATGATATAAGTAGAAGTGAAATATACTTTGAACAGAGTTAAGAAAACCAGTCGAATATCAGAGACAACGAACTTGAAATAAAGAAATTAACGATATTTATATAGGCATAAAAATAATTTTGATTGTTTAATAGGCAGGTCTGGAAATAATGCCCTCTAATTGACCCCCAAATTAACTCATTCTATAGAGAGATTAGCTCCTGAAACTGTATATATTATTTCTACCCGTACTGTGTATTACATAAATATTTCATTGTCAGCATTCGAATAATAAGTAAGTAATTAGTAATTGTTAGTAATTAATTATTAATCAATTAAATTAGTAATAATTAATAATCAGTAATTAACGAACGAGTAATGAATACTGGATAATTACTAATATTTTGAACTTTAATTTAACATTAAACATATTGATTAGTCATTCAAAAGCCACAGAACAAGAAGATAAATAATTTTGTTTTCAACTCTGTTGTACTCGATCATAAAACCTGCACTCATTTAATTGGTTAACTGTTTCGAGCTAGCAATGGTTGTTGAAATCGACTGCTCCGAACATTGACAAGCAAGCAAGTTTACAACTAATTAATTTGACTGTTCAAAAGCTGGATTGTCAACTAGGACTCTCTCATCACATCCTTCTTGAGTTGTCTTTTCAGTTTTCTCTTGCTCAGATTTTGGTTCTCGGTTCACTCTCCTAAGTAAAAGGTATTAAGTTTATTAGACATTAGTTACTGCATGGTAGAATGATTTAATTTTTACAGCTCACATAATACTATTATTATTTTCCACAATTTAGATGTATTTAAAAGAAATAACAAACTGTTGTGTTGGTTACAGCTCATTAAACCAGAACAGTATTGAAGAGATTGAATTACCTCTTGTACCAGAACCAAGATACTGCAATAGCGACGACCAGTAGAACAGCAACCACTGCTATTATACTAATAGTGGATTCCGAAACCTGACTCTCTGGATTGGGAACTGGATTTGCTGAAAAGAAATAAAAATCAAATATATCATGTAACAGTGATACACAATCTACATAAATGAGGTTGAAGTAGAGGGCTTTGCCCTCACCCGCCCCCACCCAACTTTGAAGATTGTGCCTTCATTTGAAAGAAAACAAAAAAACGTTTTAGTTAATATGGTAATAAAATAAAATAAAATTATGAATGGTTATTAGGTACCACACAGGTAACGAAAGTAAACTCGCTGCTTGAACTCTGTGTGCTACTGTTTTTAGCAGCAAAGGATTTTTTATATGTTCCATCCCACAGACAATACATACCACGACATTTGATACCCCAGTTGTGCAGTACTGGATATAACTAGAAATATCACAACGGGTAATGTCATGGGAATCGATCTTAGATCGATTGTGTATCAGGCAAACACTTTGCCACCGAGCTATGTTTTTTAAAACCTAATGTATGACATATAATACTTGAAACGGATAAAATAGTTCATAATTTTAATTTTGCTATATTTTTGGTTCTTTTTACACTATTAGATGCAGTTACTGCATGGTAGAATGATTTAGTTTTTACACTATTAGCTGCAGTTACTGAATGGTAGAATGATTTAGTTTTTACACTATTAGCTGCAGTTACTGCATGGTAGAATGATTTAGTTTTTACACTATTAGCTGCAGTTACTACATGGTAGAATGATTTAGTTTTTACAGCTCACACAATACTAACATAAGTTTCTACAATTTAGATGCATTTAAAAGAAATAACAGAACCAATATGCTGTTCACAATTTTAATTTTGTATGTACAGGTTCAGGCTCTCTAGAGCTAATACGTTTTGGCACTATTATTATTGCGTTTTTTATCAGTCTTAAGTAATTGTTATTCACTGCCATGTCCATCTCTTTTAACCAACATGTCACCTATTGCGAACGTCTAGGATGACATAGGACATGCACAGTGTGGAATACAGCCACGCACTCTCCAACAATTAGAAGCAGTGTTGGTGGATGCTTGGAACAATCTGCCACAGGTGTTTTTCCAGATACTTGTTAACCCAACGAAGAGACGCTGTACATAATGTACTGCCTCAAATGGGGGTGGTGGGTGAGTACACGTTACTAGTGCGTGATCGAAACTGAAATGTATTACTTCAAGTGACGTGTTATTTTCAATTCTGAACACACACACCCCCCAATCATGTAAGTGTATTTTAGATAGTATCACCTTATAACGGGTTTTTGCTGCTATGAATTTCGTTTATAATCAATATTTACATTATATGAAATATGTATTGATTTTTATGCTATACGTCTCTAGCATTATTTAAGCAAAAATATCACGGTGCGTTTTCTGTGCAGTATGGAAATGCTACAGCCGTTACCAATACTACAAATGTTTACTGTTTTGTTTGAAAAGTCATTTCGCTAGGGATACATGTAACACGTTAGCGGCCTATACAGATCGATACAGACCAACACCAGTTTTATGGTGTCCGTTGATCTGCGTCTGCCACGGACCTGCTACATGGTTTATGGAAATCAGATTTTATTTTTAATTAATGTTCAAACAAGGTATCCTGACATACACCAGTCCACAACTATCTGGGCTGTTTGTCAAGTATAATATTAAAGTTAAAGGGACATTCCTGAGTTTCTTGTATAATTTAAGATGTTATCGACTAACAGATACCTTTTAATGATTGTAATTAAATATCAAATATATTTTTCTGCATACAATTTTAGTGGCTGTATGTTAATCATGTTTATGATCGTTCTAATATTTGTACTGGGTTAAATTTCATTTTATTTCCTAAAATATATTTTCATCGTACGTACAAAATTATTTGAAGACCGAATACAATTTGGGTTTCTTACAAATATTAAGACGACCAGAAACACATTGAATGTACAGACATTGATATTTGAAACAAGAAAATATATTTAATATATAAGTTTAATCATAGAACTATTTTATTAGTCTGAAACATCTTACAATGCAGCAAACTCAGGAATGTCCCGTTAATGGTTAGTGCTTAGTGTTTAATGAGAGAATAATATATACCTTCACCAGGATTTGCTGTGTTTATAAGCCCCTTAAATACGAAAAACACCACCTTGGAAAAGATAAACGTTTTGTCCAAAATTAGGCCCAATGCTTAATTCAAGAAGTTGAAAACAATATGTATACTTGTATGAGAGCAATGGAGTACATAATAATTATCTCTGAGCGATGAACATAGACACTTGCAAAACAGTTTCAATATCAGAGGAGGCGAGGGGTGACAGACATTGCATTCAAAGGCGTTGGAGGCCATTCCAAGCGACCTGATTGCCAGTGGTATCCCCGGTAAATTGGTCTTGTGTGTGATACTTAACAATGTTCGTGCTACAAAGAAGTGTCTAGAAATATGTATGGCTTGGTGTGTAATGAGAAATATGTGCGTGACGGACGTTATTTCATGAATCCATAAATGACATCACCGTTCAACAAATAAATCAACTACAGTATAAAATATATTTATTTATCTATCGAATTTCAATAAATATTATAGAATAGCTGACCACATTGACAAAATAGTCATTGGTAAGTCCTTTTGATGTGACCCTAGTTACAAACTATGAGCCTACTTAAACAAACAATTGGTCTAGGCCCTAGAGAGCTTCGCTATTTAATTTTAAATTCTGTCACTATAAAAGTAAATGAATATTTAGAATATCCCTGTATGAAGTTTAAGAATTATCCAATTAAAACTCTTTGAGGCATATTTTAAGATATTTAAAAACAAAGAAGAAAATAATATGGCCACTGGACATAATTTCTATTATTTCGGAATAGAGTTGTACATTTGATTCGATTCACTATAAGTAAAACTCCACAAAAAGATACACTTTCAAATTTGGAATATTAACTTTTTATTTGTCTTTTAAATTTAGAAATTTAGGAGAAGATAGATTTAGAAAACGTTAAATGTTACAATTTGTTTTATATTATTTTTAACATTAAATATACATTTTTAAAATTCGCAATTTCCAAAATATCTCTCTATTAGTTTGTGAAGACTACCCATAAGAATCATTATACTTAAATGCAGAACTATTCAGTCAGTGTTGAAGTAGCGAATACCTAATTAAGTAAAGTACTCTAATAACGAACTAGAAGGGACCTGATAGTTCGTTATAGCAGTAGTTTACTGTACACATTTGTATATGTTGGTCATTAATATATAGGGCGATAAAACAGGACTTTACTATCAGTTCGTTTTAAGCATGTTCGTTATAAGTGTATATTACTGTATGCTCAAGTTGTCAGACAAGATTGCTATTAGGGGGCGGGATGTAAAGTATTTGGTCATTAATATATAGGGAGATAAAACAGGATTTTACGATCAGTTCGTAGTTCGTTTTAAGCATGTTCGTTATAAGTGTACATTACTGTATGTTCAAGTTTTCTGACAAGATTGCTATTAGAGGGCGGGATGTAAAGTATTTGGTCATTAATATATAGGGTGATAAAACTGGATTTTATGATCAGTTCGTTCTATGTAGTAGTTCTTTTTAAGCATGTCCGTTATAAGTGTACATTATTATGTTTTTATTGATATATATTTTGTTTACATGTAAACTATTGACCTAGGGGGCGAGACGTAGCCCAGTGGTAAAGCGCTCGCTCGTTGCGCGGTCGATCAGGGATCGATCCCCGTCGGTGGGCCTGTTGGGCTATTGCTCGTTCCAGCCAGTGCACCGCGACTGGCATATCAAAGGCCGTGGTATGTACTACCCTGTCTGCAAATCGAAAAGAGTAGCCCATGAAGTGGTTTCAGCGGATTTTCTCTCTCCGTATCTGTTTGGTCCTTAACAATATGTCTGACACCATATAACCGTAAATAAAATGTGTTGAGTGCGTCGTTAAATAAAACACTCCCTTCCTTCTATTGACCTACGACAATCTCTACCCTCCACTCCGCCTTTGGAGATAATTACTAACTCTTATTTTTACTTTGCCTTATATTTAAAACCACCAATGATTAATTAAGGGTCTTTTCAAACCTCCAACACATCGCACTGTACAAACAATCTCTGTGGGAGGGATCCGATGTGGGATGTAATATCAGTACGATTTGAACCTTGATAATAATTTGTTAAGTCACATATTTAAAAATAAGCCATGTCTAAACATACATATTTCAAAGGAATAATCGCCATTATAACAACACTGGGCAAACATTGTAATATATAATTATAAGAACGAACGTAAGGACTATACCATATAATCGCGGAACCAATTTTAATTATGGGAATCAGTCTACCAAATTTGATTACAAAACTGTGTTTTATTTCAGAGTATATTATAAAATTTAAGCAGCTTGAAAGTTTAATTTATAAAAACGACTGATATAATTTTACTAAAATATCCCAGTAGACACAATACGTGATTATCAACTTGTAGTTTGTTTTTGGTCAAAATATGATCACTGCAGATTGTACCCTATACGATCCTTTCCTGTGGACTACGATTGTCAGTTTGCTTTCTTAAACCACAAACCTTGACTGAGATATCAATACATGTTGAAAGTTAAAAAAAGTTTTGTTTTATTTAACGACGCCACTAGAGCACATTTTGTTTTGTTTTATCTTATCATCGGCTATTGGACGTCAAACATATGGTCATTCTGACACTGTGTTTTAGAGGAAACCCGCTGTCGCCACATAGGCTACTCTTTTACGACACCCCTGCGCGTGCTGTAACCTCACCGTGGTGCAGGGGTGTAACATTATTTTTGAGAATGGCCAATACAGCACAAAATTGAAATTTTGAGTAAAAGTCAGTATCTATCTGTGATATTTGTATTTTTGCACAGTTCTTTACACTGTTTTTATTTAAATCTTGAATTCTTATATTGATGTTGATCATCACTTTATTTGTTTGCATTACCATAGTTTGACACTCAATAGCCGATGTATTTTTCGTGCTGGGGTGTCGTTAAACATTCATTCATTCATTCATTCACTTTTACGACAGACAGCAAGGGATCTTTAATTTGCGCTTCCCTAAGGCAGGATAGCACAAACCATGGCCTTTGTTGAACCAGTTATGGATCACTGGCCGGTGCAAGTGGTTTGCACAAACCCATTGAGGCTTGTGGAGCACTCACTCAGGGTTTGGAGTAGGTATCTGGATTAAAAATCCCAGTACGTTATTCACATTTCTTTCATATAGATTTACAAAATGTACATGTCCCTAACATACTTTCAACTTAAACAAATCATTTTTAGGAACTATTGACCGTTGATAGGCCCCTTGTCCTGAGAATAAAGGCCTTTACACACTATACGCGAATTCGCGAGCGACTGCACGCATACGAATGGAGAGCGAACAAATACTTAGGCGAGCGAAGTTAAAAAATAGAATCAATCCTTTTTTTTTTCCGTACGCGTTGACAATTCGCCTGCAACGTCATTTCCTGTTCCCGGTCAAGAAGCATGTGGTTAAAAAAAAATGGCACCGTCAACCAAATAAAATAAAAAGGAAGAACTGATAATAGCCATCCAAGAACATCCAGTGCTTTATGATAAAAGCAGCTGCAACTACAAAGATGCAGAACTGTCAATAGCAACATTTCCTCATCATCATCCTCGTGGTCAACTTCGACTGTGACAGACGCCATTTTACACTGACGAATTCGCACGAATTTTTTGTGTGTTTTTTTGCGAGCAGTGTGCATGTACTTGTCGCTAGCGTCAACGCGAAATTCGCGCCAACAATCGCTCGCGTACAGTGTGTAAAGCACTTTAGGCTAAGTTGGAATCACCGTCAAAACGGAACCGTTTTTGTTGGCGAAAACGAAACCAATTTTACTATACTGACACAGAATGAAAACGCAAAACAGATATTTTTCAATATTTTGTTGTGATTAATGAAAAATATATTTATTGGACTTAGAATAACAATTTATGAGAGGAAGCCATTGATTGGTACTTTTGTCTGGGTTTTAATCCTGGTTTTGTTCTCGTTACACATACAATAGCTGAAACACACAAAATGGTGTGAAATGCGTTCACTGCATGCAATCCACGTGAAATGCCAGTATGTGGACACATAAAAGTCACGTAATGGAGTCATATTCCTCGTCACATTAAGAATGCCACGACTCAGAGAACAATGGGAGCGAGCGTTGGGCATGGTTCAAGGGGGGGGGGGGGGGGGGCTTTGCAAAGCCACGTTGCTAGGACCTTCAGAGTCCATCCATCAACTATTGAACGACTTGTTGAACGTCATCAACAGACTGGGAGTGTCCGTCATCGACCTGGCCAACGTCCCGTTACGACCCCACGCCAAGATCGGCAGATTCGGCAACACGACATCCGTGACCGGTTCAGAACTGTGACGATGACAGCAAGCAACACGATAGGACGTCATGAAAGGCATATCCATCTGATGACGGTCATCCGTCGACTACGGCTGGACTCAGATGCAGACGCCCGTACAACGGTAACATCATGACAACGCGACGTCGTGCTGCGAGACTACAGTTTGCTCTCCAGAATAGTAATCATCCACCAGCCTTTTACCGGAACATTGTTTTCTCAGATGAGTCCCGTTTCTCTGTCTCCTTTGCCGATGGAAGAGCACGTGTGTACAGGAGACTCCATGAACGGTACGCTGACGGATGTGTGAGGGAACGTGATCGGTTTGGCGGCGGTTGTCTGATGGTATGGGGGGCAATCAACTGTGATTTCAGGAGTGATCTCATCATTGTCCACAATGCCCTTACAGCCCAGCGTTATGTTGACGTTATTCTAAGACCAGTTCTCCAGCCACTTTTGCGCCGTCACCGAAGTCCAGGAGGTCCCCTTCTGTTTCAACAAGACAATGCCCGTCCACATACTGCAAGAATTACTCAGGCATTCCTGCAACAAGCCGGTATCACCGTTATGAACTGGCCCGCCGTTTCACCGGATTTGATCCCAATTGAACACATGTGGGATGAGTTACGACGTCGTGTACGTCACCGCCTCCCACCACCGCGTAACGTCGCTGAGCTTGCACAGGCGTTGCAAGAGGAATGGAGGAACATTTCTGTGGCTTATTTGAGATGTTTGTGCCAATCCTTTCCCCGTCGTCTTCACGCATGCTCACGGGCCAATGGTGAACACAGCAGATACTGACCTTGATATGGTGGTGGGGTGGGGTGGGGGGGCTGTTGAACTTTTCGATTACGAATGCAACTCGATTACTGATGATAACTGGCCATGTTTCCCTGTGAATGTATCTCATGAATACCAGGCATTAATGTCACATTACATTATCCATCAATTCATTAATAGTTTGTCGTTATGAAAAGTTGTTTTTGCGTTTTCATTGTGTGTCAGTATATAACGGCACCTCAGTGATACTGTAACAGCATTTCATTTGATTACATTTCACCGACTTCTAGCTAACTGCTAATGCTAAGCGTACACCAGCCCGACAATACGGTCTTATCGGCGATAACGCCAATTCGAAAACATCGGCGCTAGTTGGCGGAACGTTTTTCTCAGCACACACCAAGCCGGCGCGATTGTCGAAGCTCAATAAAATTGAGGTGGAAATACTTTTGTGTTGTTAAAAATGGCGCGATTTGTGAGAAAGCTGCTTCTGCTTCATATTTCACATCTTGCTATGCTGGAGGTATGGAGGCGGCGTCGTTGACAACCGTTGAAAAGGAAAGTGTGGATGCGGCCACACATTTTAATGAGGGAAGAAGAAGGAACATATAAGACTCTTAATACCTGGGTTAAAACACCATGAGATACTAGCGTATACTAACTTTTTTAGAATGCCCCCTGACATTTTTGAATGCTTAACAAATACTATCTCCCCAATAATAGAGAAGTCTGACACAAAGTACAGAGCAGCTATTCGGAATTGAACCAGGCCGCCATCATGACTGATAGCACATGAACAGATGGTGTGCAGTGATTGGTTGTTTTATTGAAGATATTATCGTTTGTGTAATGATACCGTTTTAGGCATACATGTTTGGGGGTTCCGTTTCAGCCATATAGCCATAGATTGTGGTGCCGTTTCAGCCAAACCTAGATTCCGACTTGTCTAATTTGATTCCATTTTCGTTTGGTGCTGTTTTGGCATGGTTCCGTTTTCACTATAACCCGTTTCCAGAATGTCGCGCTTGCGCAGTTCTGAACTCCGATGCAGTGCATGTATGATATCCTTCTGAACCGTTTATTTGAATGGTTTGGAATTATTGCATGGCTGATACGGAGACGCGGATTCAATGCAAAATAAATAAATAAAATTATAATACAATCGCCCGTCGAACTAGTAGTTGCATTTCTTAACAGAGAGAGAGAGAGAGAGAGAGAGAGAGAGAGAGAGAGAGAGAGAGAGAGAGAGAGAGAGAGAGAGAGAGAGAGAGAGATATTAATAAATTTGAACAGTGTGATAATTTGCAGTGTGAAAAGTAAAACATTTTATTGTTTTCTAAATACAGTTATTGTTATTTTCCTCCATTGATTCAGTTACAAAGTAAAACTGTGCTGACGAATTGATTGTTTTAAATATGAAAGTGGTCGTAAGATTTGAGGAAAAACTCACGCTAGTGATAATATCTGCGGGCTAGTGGATTTTTGTTTATTTACTAGTCCGACTAGCTACTAAAACAAATTTCTAATTCCACAGGCCTGACTGTAATGACCATTTTTAGGGAAATAAATTTTGTTGACATACATCGGTGATTTTACTGTCCCCAATAAACCTAAACTTGTGACATACCTAACAGTGGTGGATCCAAAAAGTCCATTTAGGGAGACCCCAGTGACATGAGGTGGAATCCTAAGGTAACATTGGGGGAGGTTTGGAGGGGGATCGTAAAACAAAATGAAACTTAATATATAATAAAATTATAACTATCGTACCCCCCCCCCCCCCCCCCCCCCCAAATCCGCCTCTGCCTGGTGATCTATGGAATGTAATAAAAAGGTGCAATATCATAGTTAGAAGTGCAATTTCTTGTTATTTTTACATTTATTTGTGATAAATAACTACAAATTACAACTGTTTGATTGTGCTTGAACGATGTGTAAACAGCCACGGTCAGTAGAACTAAAATCCTGCCTTATCATGTTATAACAAATCTTATGAAATAACATTACATAATATTTGCCTCAAATGAACATGTCCAATACAGTCAGTCGTCCTCTAAAGATTCTCCAATATAACTTTTTTTTGTTCTAGTAAATTAAATTATTTGGTTGATAATTGCTATGGACACAATGTTTATATTTTTAAGCAAAAGTTAATAAATAACTGTGTTGGCAAACCGCCATTAAGCAACTTTTAAGACATAACTTACTGCTAAGCTGCAGATTATATTTGTTGCTGCGTATTCTCCCTGAACTCAGTATACACCACCAGTCTATGGCATCTCTGTCTGCGACTCTGTTGATCTTCAGAGTATATTTCTTAGTGGTGGACGAGCTGCTGTCTGTTCCACTTCCACAGGATACGGAGTAATCAGATCGTAGGCTGGGACCACTAAACTCAGTACATGAGCCACCACTCTGGTACAGTGAAGCAAATACATCAGTATATATATTGTAATAGAATTGTACGGTATCACCAAGATCAGCAGCTTGTGTCACTGTACATGTCAAGGTAAACGGCTGATTCAACACTGCATAAGATGAAGATCCAGAAAGAGCCAGTTCTTGTGCACCTGTGGAAATTAAAAATATAACATGTTCTTATAAATACTACATTTAGTGTATTTTTGTCAAATGAATGAATGAATGTTTAACGACATCCCAGCATCAGCTATCGGATGTCAAACTATGGTAAATGCAAAAATAATGTGGTATTTTTGTCAAATTTCAGTTGTGGAATATTTTTCCAAGATCATCATTTCCTTTCTTAAAATGTGACCATCGACAAAAATGATGGCGGAAAAACAAAATGTAGGTCATTTGTCATAAACTTTATAAAATCAACATCCAAGTCTTAATAAGGTAATTATTTATTGCCATAAATGTGATAACATATATGTGTGGTATGATCCAACATAGCCACCATATTATAAGTATTTGCAACGGTGGAACAGTATCATTCAAAATGTACTGTTTAATAATGCATTTCTGTAGTTTTGATTTATTATATCAAATATGATACTAGGATATTTACTGACAGGATTATTTCTCAAATTTAGCAAAGTCAAATACAACTGCTTTCGGGGTGGGACGTAGTCAAGTGGTAAAGCTTTCACTTGAAGTACAGTCTGTCTAGGATACATCCCCATTGCTGGGGCTCTGGACAATTTTTCGTTCCAGCTAGTGCTCCACAACTGGTGTAACAACTGGTATGTATTATCCTGTCTGTGGGATGTTGCATATATCTGATCATGTAATAGAACATGATAAAGTTTTGCACAAAATCTCAGGTCAAATCTCAAAACATTCTGAAAAGAAATCCGTAAAACTACGTGTGGGATGATGGACATACGGGCGGAAATAAAACCAATTGGAGAGGTTGGGGTCTAACTAAAATGCATTGCGCGAGGAACTAATTCAACTAGTAGACATTGTGTGATGTCAAATCTAATAGTACCGACCAAGATCTAATTTCAATAACTAACCACACTATTATTCTGACGACAACATTTATTCAAGATGAAACGGATGTAAGATCCAATTTTAGTAGCATACACATCTACTTATACCTGCTACACTAAGTGCCAGGTTCACCATAAGATCCTGTCTTGGCGCTCCATTTGACACAACAACATGATAGGTACCAATGTCTCTCTGCTGAACATTTGTCAGTGTAAGTTTTCCAACGACATATATGCCAGTTGCATCTGGACTTCTAGACCCAAGTCTGTTTTTATTCCCTCCAGTCAGATGATACCAGGTGAATGTGGGTGTTGGATTGGCAATCACTGATATCTTCATAGTTACATCACCACCTACTGGTGCTACATACTGTTTATGCACTAGAACTCCATGCTGTAGTCTTGGTGAACCTAAAATATATTGATTGCTAAAAGTAATTACAATTTGCAGACTAAATAGCACATACCACAGGCTTTGGTATACCAGTCGTGGTGCACTGGCTGGAACGAAAAATAGCCTAATGGGTCCAGCTATGGTGGGTGTCAAATATAGGCAACTACATGAATACCATTTATGAGTGAATAAATGATTGAATGAATGAATGTTTATCCATACCCCTGCACGAAAATACATCGGCTATTGGGTGTCAAACTATAGTAATGCAAACAAATAAAGTGATGATCAACATTAATATAAAAATTCAAGATTTAAATAAAAACAGTGTAAAGAACTGTGCAAAAATACAAATATCACAGATAGATACTGACTTTTACTCAAAATATTAACTGTATCTCGAAGAAAACAAGGGGATTTGTGCTGTATTCGTCACTCTCAAAGAGAATGTTACACCCCTGCACTACGGTGAGGTTACAGCACGCGCAGGGGATTTATGAAGGAGGCAAGATAGCACATGCCACAGCCTTTGATATACCAGTTGTGGTGCACTGGCTGGAATGAGAAACAGCCCAATGGTTCCACCGGTCGGGATCAATCCCAGACCGACTGCGTATAAGTGGAACACTTTACAATGAGCTACGCCCCGCCCCTACAGATAATTCAAAGTAATACACACGTATAAAATGTTATATTCAAACATACGTACAAGTGGCGTATGTATTATTGCAAGTAGTAAACTGTTTAGAAATGGACGAGCAATGGAACGAATATACTGTAAAGGAACAAAGTACTAAACGGTAACACATGACTATTGTGCGAAGTGCAAGGTATTTGGTGTAACATAAGTATGGTAATGATATGAGTAATTTGAGTAAGAAAGCAAACACACTTTTATTTTGGACGTGCTATAACTTAGTGAGTAGCACTTGGACAATAGTTATCACATTAATCATTAATTATACTATTGTTTAACTCACATCTGACAACAAGCTGCACACTTTCTCTGACAACTGATTTGATGTTGTTGCCCGCTTCACACGTGTAGTGTCCTGTATTCAGACATCCAGCCTCGTTCCACGTGTACTCAATCTGTTTAGAGTTTGTCACTTCACGAAGAGTCTGTGAGTTCATCGTCAGTTTGATGTGAGATCCTGGATTACTGTCAACTTCACATCTCAGAATCATAGGAGTCAGCTCATCAACTGTAACCTTTGTAGAATTTGTATTCAATGTCAGAGAAGTGATTGAAGATTGGTCTGTAAGAAAATGTATTAATCATAAAAGAAACATTCGACATAAAACATAATGTTACTAAAATTGCTTCTTTTTTTAAATAAATAAATATGGCATTGAATACAATGTGTTTATTGTGAGTTAAACTTGATAAACGTAATTTAATATCAAATTATTTAATGACTGTAAGTAATATTTTTTAAAAAAAATTTCAATGAAAGCAATATTTTTTTTTTAACATTATAATTAGAAAGAAAAAACACAGCAAAGTCACAAATAACTAGCAAGACTAAGTACTGGATAATGAAGAGATAAAATAAAACAAGCAAAGGTGATAGAATCTGAAAACATTACACTAGTTCAGCTTCTTATAACATTTGGTAAATCCAGTATGTATTAACAAAGTTCCAGTTCATCTTGTACGCCTATTCCCCTTATAAAATATTCACTTTATAAACTATATTCATTGGAATCATTCTTTCGTTTTCAATTTCACTTACACTGCACATCTAGAGTAATGGTCTTGTCTAATGATTTCTGTGTGTTTGTGTTTCTAGCAGTACAGGTGTAGTCACCAGCTGATGATCTCTGTATGTTATTTAATGACAGCACGGAACTGCTTGGTTCTATCGGAGATTTAAACTGCCACATGAAAGAACAGGATGGAGAACAGTTAGTAGCTCCACATGACACATCTACATCGTCACCTTCCTTCACTGTCAGAGGAGAAGTACTGTTTAACTGGACTCGGTCTGGTCCGTCTGTAAATGAGAGAAAAATCAATGTATAAATTATCATTTTGTTAATATATATCATTAAAACTATCTAGTTTGATATATAAGTAGTGTTGTGTTCATTGACTGTATGTTCTAAACTAGGATTATGCGTATTGTGGTGTCAACATAATTAAATTTCATATCGCGTTTTCACTAGGAATGGATCTGCTGACTAAAATCATTCTGACATATTTTGAATGCAACCATTTATATGGAATTTACCACCCCGCTACATGGGACTGACCTTATATTCAGCAATCTTAAACGTGTGGAAACATTAATACACAAATTGTACAAAAGAGAAATGAAACATTTTCACTGTTATAAAATCAGGATAAATAAGTTTGAGTTTACTGCCATTGTAACTCGTTTCCGACTAATAGAAAATTAGAAGATTAATGACAACCATAATGTCTATTAATGACATTTATTTGTTTAGAATAGCAGTGTATTTATACTCAATGGGGTTCTGGTTACCCTGATGTTTCTAATAGCCAAAAGTTAATTTTACCTCCCACTAACTTCGTACATAATATATATATATATATATATATATATATATATATATATATATATATATATATATATATATACACACACACACACACACATGCACACGCACACACACACACACACACACTGTCACACACACACACACACACACATACATTATATATATATATATATATATATATATATATATATATATATATATATATATATATATATATATATATATATAGATATATATACACACACACACATATTATGACATAACATGGACGTTGAGCACTCTTCATGCATTGGAAAGATCAGAAATGCATTGAATATACAGACGCTGATTTTGAAAACAAACAAATGCATTTAATTTTAGTCTAGTCGGAAATATCTTAACAATGGTAGCACACTGAGAGCAGTCTCTGTAGGAAGTAAGAACCATGTTAATACTAGGTGCTGGGGTGTCGTTAAACATTCATTCATTCATTCCATGTTAATAATACGTGCTGGGGTGTCTTTAAACATCATTCATTCATTCCATGTTAATAATACGTGCCGGGAAGTCGTTAAACATTCATTAATTCATTCCATATTAATAATATGTGTCGGGGTGTCATTAAACATTCATTCATTCCATGTTAATAATACGTGCTGGGGTGTCGTTAAACATTCATTAATTCATTCCATGTTAATACTACGTGCTGGGGTGTCGTTAAATATTCATTCATTCCATGTTAATAATACGTGCTGGGGTGTCGTTAAACATCATCCATTCATTCCATGTTAATGATACGTTAGTTCTGACTACTCCATGAGGAAAATGCCAATATATACATGAATATCTGGAATAAACTGTTCAGATGGAATTTATCACTTTTATACTGTAACATTTCCAGGTATGTACTGACTAGCCGAGTTGTTATCACAAAGGACTCTCAAATGTCTTATGTATTAGAGCAGTAGCTAGGTTGGAACCCTTAGGTATATACACTTTGTGATTTTATTATTTAGCACATTCAGTAAACGTGTTTTAACCAACTACCACTGTCCAATGTTGCACTGCTTCCATTCCAATGAGATCTGCCTTGTAGTTTTGATTTAGTAAAGTAGTCTATGAGTGGCAGTCCTCTCTGGCGGCACAGGAAGGGTGTGTTGTCCGGTAGGGATCTACTGGGGAGTGACTATCCTCCTACAGACGAATTATAAGATAGATATTCATGGAATCGTCTACTATTTTGCCAAATGCCCATTCAATTCTGCATTGTGCAGAGATTGCGGTCTTGGTCGTGGTTAACGGTTTTCTTGTTCAGATTTGTACTATAGCAAATATTAGGAAGAATATTAAAATGGTTTCTTGATATTTCAGAATAGTTTCTCGTTCATCAAGTAAAATGTAATACAAGATATGCAACATATTAGATTAATACTCACAGTATACTGTGGGTGTGAACTGTTTAGTTTTAGATTTTGGTATAAGTGAGTTGTTTGCTGTACACGTGTACACATTCCCTGTCTGACTCCTATTGATGTTTGTCAGTTTTAACAGAGAGGTTGCTGAGATCTGCTGATTTCCGAGAGTCCAGGAATAGGAACATGGTGGTTTACAACTAGCAGCACACGTCACAGTCAGATTGGCTCCTTCTGCTGCTAACCCAGGTGATGGAATACTGAGTGTAACAGAGTCTGGACCACCTAAAAATACAAAAGACACAATTTGCCCATTGCATCAGCTACGGGTGTTAGAGAAAAGTAATTGTGCTGCCCTGCACTGTTTAAAGTTCTGTTTCCACTTAAGCCTTTTAGGCAGCATTTTCCGATATTAATTAGTGACGTCACTTTTTTGAGAACTTACAATGAATTGTATTATGATATATATATATATATATATATATATATATATATATATATATATATATATATATATCCCATGGACCTGTTTCGGTAGCTGTATCATTTGTGCGCAACAGTACGTACATTTTGCATGCGAAAAGTAAACAAATGTCTGTCATATTCACAGAAATGTCCGTAACAATAAGGTTAAAACGAGCAAAGAAATCAAGACTTAACTTAACCCACTTATAAACACGGCACATACTCAATACCTTTTTCCTATGATTTTCAAAGATTGTAATTTGAAAGAAACCTAATTTTAAAACTTAGTTCTGTTTCTTTTCAGCTGTACTGCTATCTGGTTATTGAACTCACATGATTGTCACAGCGTCTGCTGGTAAAACTCTCCTTACAGATACTTGCCAAAAATGTATGGTCCTCATATGTTTTAACATACATATCATGTTTAATGAGGGAGGTGTGTGTTTGGGTTTGTTTTGTTATGGGTTTTTTTGGTTTGTTTGTTTTTGTTTTGTTTTTCTTGTGGGGGCGGGGATTTTTAGTGTTTTGTGTTGTGATATTTGTTTTTCTGTTAGGTTGGGAATGGGATTTGCTTGTTTGTTTGGGTTTTGTTTTGTTCTGTTTTCTCAAGTGTGTTTGTTTCTTCTGTTTCGTTTGTTTGGTTCGTTTTTAGTACTACTCAAAAGAATTTAAGGGTCAGACGATATTTTTTACATTATTTCCTGAATGTCAATTATATTAGCTAGACCATAATGTCACGCATGGTATTGTTCCATTTTGACGAAAGTGGGTCTAAGCAACCCATAAATGAATTAAAATCCACTGTCATTGACACTGTCGACTAGTTCTAATGGCGAAAACATGCTTACATTTGCACGTAAATTAGGGCGAAAGCGAAAGGTCTGCTAAGTGCCCATAACTTGCTTTTTCACAAAGTGCTTCATTTGCACGCTTTGCACGTGTATTCCATGTTCCCAATGCTGAATTTCCGTATAATTGGAGCTTGCGTTCGTGTACGGTGCACACTCCAAATTCGACAATGGTACGACTTCAACTGACTATCGAAGATCGAGGAAGGGCTATTGCTTGGCTTCAGGATGGCAATACGCAAAGAAATGTTGCTCTGAGACTTGGTGTCAGTCAGAGTGTCGTTGGCCGACTGTGGCAACGGTACCAAGCAACGAATTCTGTTCGAAATCGTCCACGTTCGGGAAGACCCCGAAGCACTACAAATAGAGAGGACCGCTACATCACCAATATGGCTCTACGTCAACGCACAACCACTGCACGCCGATTACGTGACAATCTGCGGACTGCGACTGGAACTCGAGTGTCTGATCAAACCATACGCAATCGTCTGAGAGCCAATAATCTACGCTGCCGTCGCCAGGCTGTTCGACCACCACTCCTACCACGTCACAGAACGGCCAGACGTCACTGGTGCACGCTTCATCTGCGGTGGCAACGTGTTCAGTGGGGTCGAGTGATGTTCACTGATGAGTCCAGGTTTAGTCTCCAGTTCAACGACGGTCGGGTTCGTGTCTACAGACGTCCTGGGGAGCGCTTCGCTGACGTTAACGTTAGACAACGTCACCGGTTCGGTGGTCGCAGCGTCATGGTGTGGGGCGGCATCTCTATCCACCACAGGAACCCCCTCTATGTGGTGGATGGCAATCTGAATGGAATCCGCTATCTGAATGAGAGTATCTGGCCGTTGGTTCTCCCAGGCCTTCAGCAGATTGGCGGCGGGGCAGTTCTGCAGGATGACAATGCCAGACCCCACCGCGCCAGGGTGATAACGGACTTTCTCAGACAACAAGGTATCGCCAGGATGGATTGCCCAGCATATTCGCCTGACTTGGCCCCAATATAGCACGCCTGGGACGAATTAGGCAGGAGAGTTCGGGATAACCATGCCCCTCCGGCCAACCTTCATGATCTGGGTCAACTTCTTATGGCAGAGTGGCAGGCCATTCCCCAAGAGTTCTTCAGACGTCTGATCAACAGCATGAGGCAACGATGTGTCGAGTGTATTCGCGCCAGGGGTGGATTCACACACTATTAAACGAATGTTCTAATGTGTAAAATCCATGTTTGACAACCTTCAACTTTGACAGCATGTCATGTGACTTTCTTGTATACAGTGACGTTTATTTGTGTTTTTTTGTAAATATGGAACAATAAATAAAAAAATTGGTGTAGTTTACATCATCAATCTAATACACTCTGAAACTTATTTGGTTATAAATTTTTGACCCTTAAATTCTTTTGAGTAGTATATATGGTGTCACTGAATCAGATAAGAGGATTAACAGTCAGGTTAGAATTATATGTGTGTGCGCGCGCACGTGCAAATGATATACACATTTGTATATGTTTATGTCTGTTGCATAAAAGTAGGTCTGTGCTCAATTAATATTTGTCATATTAAAACAAAAAGTGCCCATTTGTAAAAAAAAACAAATCATACTTCGAGACTTACTTGCAACAATTTTATTACATCTAAATTTACCAACTCCTGTTATTCCATCCCGACAAATCCATTCTCCAGCATCTACCGAAGAGTTGAACGATTCTATGGTGAGAGTCTGGTGTGTGGGCGAGTCACGAGAAAGACCGTAGCCAGTTACACCACCAGTTGGCAAACACAGAGTGTTAGCTTTGTTACATGTCATCACCATTAATGGTGTTCCACCATTTGGTCGAATCCAACGGACTCCAGCAACTACAGTGCCCGCTATTTCACAAGTCAATACAGTACTCCGTCCAGGAATTCCGTATCCCATACAGTCAATCGTGGTATTTGCCAAACCTGTGATATAAAATATTTTTTAAACGTTGAAAACTGTAAACAAAACAGTAATACTAGTATAAGAAGCCATTGGATGCATCACAATGATTGAATTTATTAATCACTTGCTTAAGCAAGAGTTTATTTATTGATGGGGTTTTTTTATTAAGAAAACAAATTGGTTTATCTGTACTTTGAACTTATGTAATTTGCAGAAAGTTCATGACTTTATAAGTATATATTTTCCATAATTTCACATGTACTCTGACTGTGCGCCACATTTTGGTGTGAGTGTAAGCATTTGACAGAAACTCGAAAAGATATATTATATTTGGACAACGAAATGTGATGGAATCATTTCGATTCCATCCAGAACTAATTTTGCAATTTCTTCTAGATACTTTTATTACCTATCTGTGATATTTGTATTTTTTTGCACAGTTCTTTACACCGTTTTATTTGATTGTTGAATTTTTATCTCGAAGTGGTTCATCAGTTAGTGTTTTGCCTTTACCATAGGTTGACACCCAGTAGCCGATGTATTTTTCGTGCCGGGGTGTCGTTGAACATTAATTCATTCATTCCATAATTAGTATCCTTGAAAGAAATTAAAATAACCGAAAAAATACGTTTTAGTTGCTTTAAAGTGTCCAGGCATTAACCTACGTACTGAAATGAGTTTTTTCTTAGTTAATTTGTCTATAATTTCAGTGGCCTCCACCTGATTCCTGATTGGCAAGTGTACATTTGGTAGGTACACACCATTAATTACCGACGTCTTGGCACAAAATTACGTAATGGCAGTATTATTATGAGAATCACTGGGTATTGTGGGATAACCTGCCACCCCTAAAATGGTAATGGACAGTATCAGCCATCATGCTTTATTACTCTAAATAATTTTGTAAAACCCTTTCCCATCCAGGTTTTCTGCCAGAGGGTAAAACGGGTATAGCGCCATACCTAAATGTTTTGGCAGATTTAATTTCTTATCTTTACTGTATGATTTGCTTTACCCTAACCTTAAACCTAACCCATTTTCTTTTTGGTGGAGGCCTATTGCATTCAATACAAACATTGAAAATATTCAAATGCATAGCGCCAAACTCAAAAATTTCTTTCCGGCAGAAACTATCATCTAAAATCACAGAACTGACCAATTAAGTAGTCCCAAAGAAAAGAAAATTATCACTTGGATATCGTGAGTGGTCATTTTTGATGCAACGTACCCTACCAATAGGCCTAATAATATGCATTTGTTCTTCGTTTTTTTTAAGAGAGAAAAATACTATAGGTAACTCCATTTTGCTTCTATTGGTGCAAATTGAAATATATATTTTAGTTAAATAGTTTATTATACCATCAAGTCATTTATGTTGTTTTGCAAGTCACATTGATGAAAGTGAAGCACCTTTTTGTATATTACTGCGTTTGTTTACACTGTGCATACGGGAGTTGGTAGGAGCTGACGTCACTTCGCTCAAAGCTAGAGTACCGGAAGCAACGAAAACAAAAGAAAATGGCTGCCCCCCAGTTAGCAGGAATAATCGCGATTTTATTAACTCCAAAATTACACATTTATTTCTTAAAAGTGTCAGTATGTGTTGGTGGTCTGTGTACACATCTTTCCAAAACATAAGGAAGGAAATGTTCTATTTAACGACGCACTCAGCACATTTTTATTTACGGTTATATGGCGTCAGACATATGGTTATGGACCACACAGATATATACAGAGGAAACCCGCTGTCGCCATTTCGTGTACTATTTTCGATTAGCAGCAAGATATATTTTATATGTACCATCCCACAGACATAGCCCATAGGGAAATAGCCCAATGGGGCCATCGACGGGGATCTATCCTAAACCGACCGTGCATCAAGCAAGCGTTTTACCACCAGGATACGTCCCGTCCCCTTCCAACACAAATGGTTCACGTTTGAGTTAACTTCCCCTTTAATGTGAGTTCTGCACTAAGGTCGACGACAGTCACTTTCGGATACTTGTTTCGGCTTCGTGCTCAATAAATAAAACATATCCAATAGTAATTTTTTGATATGATATATTTGACAAAAGGTACTTTCTATTTCTTTCATTTTTGTAAACTGAAAATTAATATTTTGTCCAGAATTATGAAAAAGAAATTTGTTTAAATACCGACCTGTAAACAGCGTTGTCGACTTGTTGTAGAAATATGACAGAAGTCAAGGTTAGTAGATTGGTTTTTATTTTAGGTCTCACTACACACTTCACTTCCGAATGAGAGTTCATTGATCACGATCCACTATAGTTCCTAATTGTGACACATGTTGTGGTTCACATATGCACTTCTAGGAATTGGTGGAGAATATATTAAAAAACAATATGTACCTTTAATGGTAAGCCTTCTGGGTGTATTTTGCCCATGTTATTTTGTAATATTGTGTATCGACTTTTTGGGACATGGGTGTATAGCGCAAGAGACAGCCGGAGTGAATCGGTTAATGAACCACCTCTTCGGACCGATACTACAGTCAGATGCGGTCATTTATAGACAAAAAACTGGGACGGAAATGTTCTCATTTCTGGTGTGAAAATAAATGCTTATATAATATATGTTCGCCATGGTTCATACAGGTATGGAAATGGAAATTTCCATAATATTTCCATAACTTTTCCAAGACCACGAAAATAAATTTCCAAAACTCATTTCAATATGATTCACTATTAAAAATACATTTTATAAGCATTTGCCTAACTGCCCGGTTAATGTATTACTTACACACTGGTACAGTGACACAGATTCCACATGAGACTGTGACGATGTCACCAATATCGACTTCGCTGAGATTGCATAGGACAGTATCAGCCATCATGAGTTATTACTCTAAATAGTTTTGTAAATATGTTAATATTCAAGCCAGTTTCTGTTGTGAAAAGATTCAATGCATTCACTTACTCCGGTAAACCGGGCTATTGTTTTTCAAGCGTGACGCGTGTCACCACCAACACTCTTATGAAATGAATATGCGAAGTAGACGAGACTTTGACAATGCCAGCGGTGTACAAATGGTATTGATTTAAGTATGTTTAGTATTACACGCCATTTAATACAGTGCGCACAGTGCCAAATGGCGGTCGAGTAATACATTCCCCATGTATAAAAACTATTTTGATGTCTGTCTTTTCCTCATTTATGTACATTGTTTTTGGAAAGGCTTTCTTAATTCAACAAAAGTATGTTCATGTCAGTGTTCAATCGTATGCAGATCCCCCACCCCACAACCCCCCCCCCCAAAAAAAAAAAAATATATATACAAAAAAAAAAAAAAAAAAAAAAAAAAAATCAATCAAAAAAAAAAAAATAATAATAATAATAATAAAATAAAAATAAATTTAAAAAAAATCAAAAAATCACAAAAATCCGGACACAAATTGTGAAGAGTAAAAAATATTACGGTGACATAGATTCTACATACGAGACTGTCATCTTCGTTGAGATTGCATGGCGCAAAATGCATGCAGTTTTCTACGTCTAATTTTTTGCTTGTTTATGGAATACTCCTGAAGTCGGGTGGGTCGATATGACGTAATCTAACAACCTCATGACATGCGCTAAGGTTAATGCACTCATCATGACGTCAGAGTAATTATGAAGGAATGAAATGTTTATTTTTAACGACGCATTCAACACATTTTGTTTACGGTTATATGGTTAAGGACCACAGATATTGAGAGAGGAAACCAGCTGTCGCCACTTCATGGGCTACTCTTTTCGATTAGCATTAATCTTTTATATGCACCATCCTACAGACAGGGTAGTACATACTACGGCCTTTGATATACCAGTCGTGGTGCATT
The DNA here is from genome assembly GCF_016097555.1 of Gigantopelta aegis. NCBI lineage: Eukaryota > Metazoa > Mollusca > Gastropoda > Neomphalida > Peltospiridae > Gigantopelta > Gigantopelta aegis. Next base: position 42,086,631 of record NC_054710.1, read on the forward strand.
GGCTGGAACGAGAGACAGCCCAATGGGCCCACCAACGGGGATCGATCCCAGACCGACCGCGCATCGAATGAGCGCTTTACCACTGGGCTACGTCCCGCCCCTGAACACATCAGCAAATATTGATATACATTATAGGGGCAGATCCAGGATTTTGCAAATGGGGAGTTCAGGACCCATATTCACAAAAAAGGTGTAAAGTTACGTCTACGACTAGCACTTACGTCTGGCGTAGATTTACGTTTACGTGTAAGAAACACCTTATTCTCAAAGACGGTCGTAAATGTAAACGTAACTTAGTTGGACGTAAATCTACGACTTAACTGTCTCACCGGAGAAATAAATTAAAAAAAAACCCCAGACCAAACATTACAAACGATGGCTATCAAATAACAAATGTGCAAAACGCAATTTCGTTTGTCGTCTGCTAACAATAGCATCGCGAACGACGAACAGTGGCATTTTGGTATTGGTGAGGATCCGCGTTTTGGTACGAAATTTAGAACATTCTTAAAAAGGAAAAGATAACTCAGGAGAAATGTGGGCGAGTCGAAAACATCCGTTCGATCACAAAACAAAATATGTTCAATCCGTGGGCGTTTGCCATCGCAAACTGCTTCAATTATTGGAAATGCTGCCATTTCCCGCAAATAATAGTAAATAACGGCGATCGTGCTTGATTTATTATATGTACACGACTTACGTGCAGCATTAGTTGTAACTAGGGGTGTGACGAATACACATGGTGGCGAATACGATACATATCACGAATATGAGGTGACGAATACGAATATGTATTCACATCCATGAATACACATTACACAAGTACAAAGGCTTTGCTGAAAGTCCCGAAAGTTAACGGAAATAGCCGAAGTATGGTGCGCGTTTCATAACGCGAATGTTTACGAACGTTTTCTTTTTATTTCTGTGGGGCTGTTTGACACGGTTTGTTGTTGTTGTTAGTTTTCTGTTTCCTGGGGGTTTTTTCTGTTCAATTAAGCAATATATTGTTTCCGCGAGCGCTCGAATTCGAAAATATCAAAAGATAACTACTCACTAGCTGTGAACAAAATCCACTGCAAAAATCCTACAATCACCTTTTCGCGCAAAACATTTTAAAAGCCTCATACGGAACCAAAATAGTAACAAGTTAAAATATGTATATGTTATTATCGGAATTTTAAAATATACCATGGCATTTGCAAACATAAATGTACAAATTGTACATATTTTAAAAAATATTCTTAAGTGCTTTGATAACAATTCACCCTTTTCCACGCGTGCAAACCGAAACCGTATATACATTTTATAATGTAGACAGAAGTTATGGATTACCGGTAAATTCATTTTATTTTGAATATCAAATATATATTTTTAAGGCCATTTTGGTTTTCGGTATCTAGTATTAATCAATTTATATCCATATTTGAATTGCTAATATGCCACAGTTCTCGTTAAGAATTATACAAATATATTTTGCTTTGAGCTGCCATTTAAACGTTAGAATATTGGTTCAACATTATTGACGTTGCACTGCGTAGAATGCATAAATTAACGAACTACACTCGCCCGTGTCTCGTATTAGGCTGGTTGAACGAGACTATGCGACGTCATACAGTGTTTTGACAGAAGCGCAGTCAAGCTGCATGTAGAGTACCAGTCCAACGCATGGAATAATAATAAAAAAAGGATCGGTCTATGAGTCTGACTATGCGGTTGACCTAATATAAAAAAGGACAATAAAAACGATCGAATCGTTATTGCGTTTTGGTTAGTATGAATTAGAAACATAAATTATACAGTAAACATTATATATAAGTATTCGTGTATTCGGTTCAGCTAGTGACGAATACGAATGCAACTACGATACAGATCGCTGTTCGGTGCACCGAATATTCGAGTATATCGTTACACCCCTAGTTGTAACCGGAGGCACTCTTATATATATAATATTTACGTCCAACTTTACACGTAACTTACTTTTACGTTGTTTCGTAAATATCTCTTCAGTTGTAGATTCCCTCCATCCCCCCCCCACCCCTGCCAAAAAGTAAAATAAAAATAAAAATAAATAAAACATTTGTCAAGACGCACAATGTTGGAAAAAACATTACAGTGACACAAATTCTACTACACACGAGACTAAGTGTAACGATGTCACCAATGTCACTTCCTTGAGATTGCGTAGGGCAAAATGCAGTTTTCTGCCGTCTAATTTTTTGCTTGTTTATGGAATACTCCTGAAGAGGGGTGGGTCGATATGACGTAACCCAACAACGTCATGACATGAGCTAAGGTTAATGCTCTCATCATGACGTCAGATTAATTAGTAAGGAAGGAAATGTTTTATTTAACGACGCACTCAACACATTTTATTTACGGTTAAAAATATGTTAACAAAATTTGAGGGAAAAAATCTCGGGCTATAGTGATAATATCTATAGACTAATGTATTTTTATATTTACTAACCAGGGCTGACTAGTATATATGTTGTTGTTTTGTTTTGGGGTGTTTATTTGTTTGTTTGTTGTTGTTTAATAGACCTAAAAGGATGGAACATGATGAATTTCATCGGCAGTCACAGAGGAATGACTATAGTCCGTTCCATCCTTTTATATAAATAAATTTTTTTTTTAAATTGTAAATAATTTCGGTTGATAAAATTAAAAGTTTTTGTGTGCAATTAAAAAAATAATCGGTTTACAAATAAATAAAACTGTAATACATATCATAGTAAGAAACGACGCTTAGGGCGTTATGACCGCCATTTTTGAGTATAGATTGGTGTAGTCTTTATGCGAGATAACTCTATTTGATTAAATTCACTACAGAGAAAATAGACCGTTATTTCAATAAAGTAAGACTATACCATTACATAAACCAAAATGGCGGCTAAAACGCTGTAAGCGTAGTTGGTTGTGTTGTGTGTGTTTTTTACTATGGCATGTATTAGTTTCATTTATTTGTAAACCAATTTCTTTTTTTTTTTTTTTTTTTTAATTGGACACAAAAACTGTTTTTTATTTGTTGTTTTTTGTTATTTCCAAAACACTTCTTTCTTTTTTTGTTCTTTCTTTTTTTTCTCCTTACGTTAAACCAAACCGAAATTATTTAGGCTATAAAAAGAACATTTTTATAAAAGGATGGGACGGACTATAATTGTTAAGATACAATCACGTCTTTGAAAAAATAATGTTATATTGACAGTCCGGGTAAAGGAAGGATTGTAATCTGCATGGCTAATTAGGTCTTAAGTGAATGGTATTTTATTTTATTGACCCACACTATAATATTCTTCAGTGTACAAAATAAATGTTTTCTCACAGTATTATGTTGTTTGGATATTGATAAATGTTTATAGTTTACAATTTGAAAACGTTTTAGTCGGGCAAGTGAAAAACCCCAAGGGCAAGTGAAAGTGCTGCAAAACTTGCCCGAGGGGCAACTCAAATTTTTTTTTAAGCGCGAACACTGTAAAGTTAGGTGGATTCCGCCCCTCTTGAAGAGTATTCCATAAACAAGCAACATGGCAGACGGCAGAAAACTGCATATAGTTTGTCACTGTAATGGTGTTTTCACGATCTGTGTTTGAACAAAGTGTAGGGACAATCTAACGGTAATTAAAGGTAGAAGAGTAATTTATCGTTGTTGTTAACAATTTGGAAGTGCCTATGCTGCTAACACCCTATGACGTCACGCACCAAACTGGTTTTAGGGAGAAACACGTTATAATAACAGCAAACTCAGAACATCCCCCTAAACTCACCTAAACAAATATCAATGTTTATCAGAAGCGCCATAAGAATTAATTTCTTCCCGTATAATTCGGAGACCCACTTCAAGAACGACGCCATAACTCAAACAAAGCAACAAGCAAGCTAGGGGACACAACTCTAAACGGATTATAGTCATTCTTGTCATCGATTTCGAACCATACTGATCACCAATACTTGGGGCCGACACCCGATATTAGTACTGTCGTAACGACAAATTTTGTCTGCACTAGTAAAGAAATAATTGTTAAAGTTTTGTATTTTATTAATGACTGATGATGTTTACTTACCATTGTTCGCGTTCGTGAAAGTTATTATAACTAAGGTAGACGACAGTAATTTGTGGAACCCTTGTTTTGGCTATGTACACAATAAATATAGCATACCTCACAGTAATTTCACTTGAAATTCATATTTCGTAAAAAGGTGGAATGTTTTAATCACAAGAATTTCTTCAAACTCATTCAGATGCAATAGTAATGTTCAAACAAAACAAACATTTAATGGCAATTTTTCATTGAATTTTTTCCAGCATTCTTAAAACGGAAACGTCATATTAGTCCTGTAAATTTAGGCCAAAATTTAGGTGAACCTAGCAACAGAAGGTTTGGTTGTTTGGTGGGTGGTTTGTTTTGTTGTTGATGGGTTTTTGTGGGGGAGGGGGGGGGGGGTTTGGGGGGGGGGGGGGGGGGGGGGTATTATTCTTAAGGTAACCCAACTGAACATTATACCCAAATCTGACACTGGGAAAAGTGCTAATCAGCATAAATCCAATATGTCCACCAAAACAAACTTAGAGGCCTTATATCTCCTAAACGGTTGATTTTAGAACCTATGAATGTATTATGAGTAGATAGGATTATGATACCAAAGACTCAAAATATCTTGTTAAAAATATACTGTGACGCATCTATATCGTCATGACCAGGGCCCATATTTTTGAAGCCATCTTAGCCTACGAAATCGTAAAACCATCGTAATCTATGACGTCACTATGGCGTGTGCCTAAGATGATTTTTACGATTTCGTGGCGCTAAGATGGCTTCGAAAATATGGGCCCTGAGCCGGATCGGGGGGTGGGGGGGGGGGGGGGGGGGGGGGGGGGGGGGGGTGTGTGTGCACATTTTGCGACTGGTATAATTTTATTATACATATTAATTTTCATTTGTCTTACGATCCCCCTCCAAACCTCCCCCAAAGTTCCCTTGGCATTTTGCCTCATTTTTTTGATCCGCCATAGTTGATGCAAGATTCAAAGATTGCTCATATCTACGATAACAACGTAGAGTTTCCAGCAGATACAATACTAAAGGCATACATTTACCCACTGACTTTCTAATAATGCATAATTCATTAATGATGTAATATCACAAATGATAGGCAGGATGAGAACATGTATTGTCAGGTTGAGACATTGCCTCGGAGAAAAGCGAATCTTTCTCATCTATCACCCTCTGCCTATCATTCTCATTATCGTAATATAAAACACTTTCAGGTGACTTTTTTCAATATATCTCCGGAACCAACACCCTCCCCCCCCCCCCCCCCCCCAGCAATTCGGGCGCTTCGCGCCTACTTGTTAGGCACTTCGTGCCTCACCATAAGCCTAAACGACCCCCCTCTCAAAATCCTGGCTACGGGCCTGATGTCTAAAATAATGCCACTAATTAAAACAAAATGTCCTAATGTGACATCCAGTATAATATCAGATAATTTATACTCAATTTATTAAATATAGCAATTCAAATCTTAATCAAACCACAAATCGGTCCAAGTCATCTAGTTATGTGTTATTTACAAACTTATTTTGGCAACCGACACATTTGGCTTTGCAATCATCACATGCATTCGAGTTGCACTGTGTAAGTCACAATCGTTTTTACATTGGCACTTTACAAACTTCAGATTGCTCTTGTGAGGAGATCGTTTGGATTAGGTTCATATGTCCCCCGTCTGAACAGCTATGCCAAGATTTCTGGCTTCAGGTCATCCTACTACTCCAACCATATTTGAACCTGATAATGCCGGTATACATGATAAGCGTGATACGTGGCTGAATCTGACGTTAGCGATAGGTTTCTACTTCTACAAAGGACCTATCAACATTAAGTGGGGCACCTTTACTTATTACAAATAATCTTGAGATGGAACACATCCACACAGCATATCAAAAATGGTGAGCTTACAATGTTAAACATTAACAATTTTATGGTAGCGTTGAAGTACGTGTATAAGGAACTATTATACCTAATACTCGAAATACTATAGCACTAGCGTAGGAAGGTGCCAAAGGGGGGGGGGGGGGGGGGGGGGGCTACACTTTTATATTTACACACTTTTACACGATTATAAAGCAAATATAAAGCAAAATATTTGAAAAGTCGGGGGTACATGCCCCACTTGACCCCCGCTTCCTACGTCAGTATAGGTAAATCTGTTTCAAGCAGTTATAGAAATAACAATCGAAAATTTGATAATACATCACTTTATTCAACTTTAGTAAAAAATTAAGAATACATTTTGTAAATATGTATTACAAAGTTGGCAAACTATTCAACAAAATCAAAGTTATAAAACTATTGAAAAGTGTATATAGAATCAATATTTGGAACAATAGTAATATATAAGAAAAGACAATAAACCAATGGTAAATAAAAATTATATAAAAAAAAAGCAACACCAGTAGTCCAGTTTGTAAAATGAATTGAGCTGTCTTTTCCAGTTGTTTCAATAGGCCATTCAGATTGTTCCAAACCTTGATAGGTTGGGCACTGTTGTAGCCTGTAGAACGTGCTCCGCTGTTTTGTCTTCGAGTCCACAGCTGCAAGTTGGTGAAGGTGCTAGCTTGATCAATTTGAACATGTGAACATTTAGTCTGGTGTGGCCTGTACGGAGTCTTAACGAGTTACTTGATCCATTCGGCTGAGAAGGTGATAACCATTCCTCACTGTCCTAGGCCTATTGACTAACCTGGTCAGGGTTTTCTTTTCGGAGAAGCTAAAGTTTTACTCCTAGCTTACGAAGCAGACGAGACCGACAATGACAGCGGTGTGAAACTGTTGTTTATTTAGGTTTGTTTAATATTACATGCCATTTAATATGGTGCACAGAGTGCAGAATGGTGATCGTAAATACATTTCCCTATGTATAAAAAAACGTGAATGTCTACTTGTCTTTTTTAGTGTTTTTTTGTTTTGTTTCTTTGTTTCACTTTGTTTTTGAGAAGGCTTTCTTAATTACACAAAAGCATTTTGATATCAGGGTTCAATCGTATGCAGATTCCTTACAAGAGCGTTGGAAGCCATTAAAAGTTGGTACGGCCATGCAAGCAATGTATATGAGATCTATACTATGTGATCGCCATAGGAAGAGAGAACAAAACGTTCCGGGCCCAAAAAATGGTACTGCCATGGCCATGGGCGTATGGGGACACTTTGATTTAGGGGGGCTGGAGGGGTTGATTTGCCCGAAATTTTACCCAGATAAAAACTGCCCGAATTTTCCCCACTGTTTTGCTCGACATTTGGGGCCTCACCGGGTATTAGCCTTAAGGAACCCAACTGAACATAATCCCCAACGCGCCACTGTGTGAAACACTTCTAATCAGCATAAATCCAATATGTCCACCAAAACAAACTTAGAGGCCTTATATCTCCTAAACGGTTGATTTTAGAACCTATGAATGTATTATGAGTAGATAGGATTATGATACCAAAGACTCAAAATATCTTGTTAAAAATATACTGTGACGCATCTATATCGTCATGACCAGGGCCCATATTTTGAAGCCATCTTAGCCTACGAAATCGTAAAACCATCGTAATCTATGACGTCACTATGGCGTGTGCCTAAGATGATTTTTACGATTTCGTGGCGCTAAGATGGCTTCGAAAATATGGGCCCTGAGCCGGATCGGGGGGTGGGGGGGTGGGGGGGGGGGGTGTGTGTGCACATTTTGCGACTGGTATAATTTTATTATACATATTAATTTTCATTTGTCTTACGATCCCCCTCCAAACCTCCCCCAAAGTTCCCTTGGCATTTTGCCTCATTTTTTTGATCCGCCATAGTTGATGCAAGATTCAAAGATTGCTCATATCTACGATAACAACGTAGAGTTTCCAGCAGATACAATACTAAAGGCATACATTTACCCACTGACTTTCTAATAATGCATAATTCATTAATGATGTAATATCACAAATGATAGGCAGGATGAGAACATGTATTGTCAGGTTGAGACATTGCCTCGGAGAAAAGCGAATCTTTCTCATCTATCACCCTCTGCCTATCATTCTCATTATCGTAATATAAAACACTTTCAGGTGACTTTTTTCAATATATCTCCGGAACCAACACCCTCCTCCCCCCCCCCCCCCAGCAATTCGGGCGCTTCGCGCCTACTTGTTAGGCACTTCGTGCCTCACCATAAGCCTAAACGACCCCCCTCTCAAAATCCTGGCTACGGGCCTGATGTCTAAAATAATGCCACTAATTAAAACAAAATGTCCTAATGTGACATCCAGTATAATATCAGATAATTTATACTCAATTTATTAAATATAGCAATTCAAATCTTAATCAAACCACAAATCGGTCCAAGTCATCTAGTTATGTGTTATTTACAAACTTATTTTGGCAACCGACACATTTGGCTTTGCAATCATCACATGCATTCGAGTTGCACTGTGTAAAGTCACAATCGTTTTTACATTGGCACTTTACAAACTTCAGATTGCTCTTGTGAGGAGATCGTTTGGATTAGGTTCATATGTCCCCCGTCTGAACAGCTATGCCAAGATTTCTGGCTTCAGGTCATCCTACTACTCCAACCATATTTGAACCTGATAATGCCGGTATACATGATAAGCGTGATACGTGGCTGAATCTGACGTTAGCGATAGGTTTCTACTTCTACAAAGGACCTATCAACATTAAGTGGGGCACCTTTACTTATTACAAATAATCTTGAGATGGAACACATCCACACAGCATATCAAAAATGGTGAGCTTACAATGTTAAACATTAACAATTTTATGGTAGCGTTGAAGTACGTGTATAAGGAACTATTATACCTAATACTCGAAATACTATAGCACTAGCGTAGGAAGGTGCCAAAGGGGGGGGGGGGGGGGGGGGGTCACACTTTTATATTTACACACTTTTACACGATTATAAAGCAAATATAAAGCAAAATATTTGAAAAGTCGGGGGTACATGCCCCACTTGACCCCCGCTTCCTACGTCAGTATAGGTAAATCTGTTTCAAGCAGTTATAGAAATAACAATCGAAAATTTGATAATACATCACTTTATTCAACTTTAGTAAAAAATTAAGAATACATTTTGTAAATATGTATTACAAAGTTGGCAAACTATTCAACAAAATCAAAGTTATAAAACTATTGAAAAGTGTATATAGAATCAATATTTGGAACAATAGTAATATATAAGAAAAGACAATAAACCAATGGTAAATAAAAATTATATAAAAAAAAAGCAACACCAGTAGTCCAGTTTGTAAAATGAATTGAGCTGTCTTTTCCAGTTGTTTCAATAGGCCATTCAGATTGTTCCAAACCTTGATAGGTTGGGCACTGTTGTAGCCTGTAGAACGTGCTCCGCTGTTTTGTCTTCGAGTCCACAGCTGCAAGTTGGTGAAGGTGCTAGCTTGATCAATTTGAACATGTGAACATTTAGTCTGGTGTGGCCTGTACGGAGTCTTAACGAGTTACTTGATCCATTCGGCTGAGAAGGTGATAACCATTCCTCACTGTCCTAGGCCTATTGACTAACCTGGTCAGGGTTTTCTTTTCGGAGAAGCTAAAGTTTTACTCCTAGCTTACGAAGCAGACGAGACCGACAATGACAGCGGTGTGAAACTGTTGTTTATTTAGGTTTGTTTAATATTACATGCCATTTAATATGGTGCACAGAGTGCAGAATGGTGATCGTAAATACATTTCCCTATGTATAAAAAAATTGTGAATGTCTACTTGTCTTTTTTAGTGTTTTTTTGTTTTGTTTCTTTGTTTCACTTTGTTTTTGAGAAGGCTTTCTTAATTACACAAAAGCATTTTGATATCAGGGTTCAATCGTATGCAGATTCCTTACAAGAGCGTTGGAAGCCATTAAAAGTTGGTACGGCCATGCAAGCAATGTATATGAGATCTATACTATGTGATCGCCATAGGAAGAGAGAACAAAACGTTCCGGGCCCAAAAAAATGGTACTGCCATGGCCATGGGCGTATGGGGACACTTTGATTTAGGGGGGCTGGAGGGGTTGATTTGCCCGAAATTTTACCCAGATAAAAACTGCCCGAATTTTCCCCACTGTTTTGCTCGAATTTGGGGGGGAGAATTCCCCCCCTGCCCCCCCCCCCCCCCCCCCCCCCCCCCCCCCCCCCGGGTCGGACGCCCATGCTCAGAAGTACAATTGCTTTTTATATCAAAACGTAGGCTATGTTATGACGTAATTAGATTACGCCACAATCCTTCACCCCTCTAGAAGAATAGTCCATAAAAAGACAAAATGACAGGCAGCACAAAATTACATGATTTTGCCCTATGCGATCTCAGCGAAGTCCATATAGGTGAGTTGACAGAAGCGGATACGGGAGATGGGTTCGACCCCCCCCCCCCCCCTTACACAAAAGATGCCCGTTTTAATTTTGTTTCTTTCTTTTTTTTTTTGGGGGGGGGGTTTGGGGGGTGGGTTTTGTTGGGTTTTGTTTTTTTAGCACAACTGCATAATACGATCCACCACTTCACATAATTATTCACCATGTTTGTAGCGAACAAACAACAAAGCGCCTGAGATATAGGCCTAGTTATTTACATATTGGCTACATTTTTCCCCAATTTGAGGATTTACTCCCGCATAAAGGCGCATTTGCCCATTCTCCCCTTGAAACAAAAGTTGTATTTGTTCAAGAAAAAAAGTTTGATTCCTGCTACATGCCCCCCCATCCCCCCCCCCCCCCCCCAAAAAAAAGAAGAAAAAAAAAGAAGAAGAAACAAAACAGCAACAAAAAAACAACAACAAAACAAAAAAAACAAAAAAACCACACCAAAAACACCAACCCAATAAAAACATAAATAATAATAAAAATAATAATTTTCAAAATAGGGTACTGTAGGTAGGAAGGAAACACTTTTTATTTGTTCCCCCATTTTCGAACTAACACGGTATTTTTGCTGAATAATATTCCAGATTATTATTTTAAAAGCTGTTTCTTTGTGTTACAAAGCAGAATGATTAATAATTTTCTAGACTATGAAAAAGTCCAAATTTCGTTCAACCACAATCTGTAATTTAAACACCACCCAAATCAAACACTATACTGTTAATATTATTAACTATACAGGGCCGTAGCTAGGATTTTTGGTCAAATCTGACAAAGGCAGGGCTTGAAATAAGGAAGTAAAATATTACCATTTTTAAAAATAGCAGAGCAAAAGAAGTATGTCTTGCTAAACAATCAAATATGGCCTGCTAGAAATAGGAATGTTGGTGTGTGAAAACGTTAGGACCTGTAAGATGCCAGCATGTTTTTTATTTTTTATTTTGATAATTAACCACGTATGATCAACGTGTAGAATGTTGACAGAATGATTGACTTTGGGTGCGCTGTCCAATTGTCTTGGTGCCCCCACACATTTCCTCAAATCCATGGCTAAAATCACCTTGCCCTGAATTTGTGTTTATATTATTCTACCACTGTTTATCAGGTTAGGGTTGCAAAACGCTTCTCTTTTTTGTTTTGTTTATAACGGTAAATATGACCGCACCGTCCCCAATCTCACTCCAGGCTGACTACGACAGGGGCGATGTCATAACCAATTAAAGTGAGTTTTCTAACTTATTGCGTTCAACTTCCCATTAAATCATATTATATAACTGGTAAAATTCACAACTTATCACAAAAACTGTTCCAAACAGAATAGTAGGAAAATAATACTATATTGCCTTGAAAACGCGTTTCTAGGCATATATATTTAAATTTTTCCCTGCCGGGGCAATCCCTCAGATCCCCTACATAGCTCGCTCCCTTAAGGAGTTGCCCTTTTATAAATTTAACTCCCCTCTTTTAAAAAACAATCCTGGATTCGCCCCTGGTTGGTTGTCATCCAGTGTGGAATCTGTGTCATTGTAATACTTTTCTTTCTCCCAAGATTTCTGTCTGTACAAAATGTTGGGGAAATCTAACAGTAATTAAATGTAGGATAGTAATTCCTACACCTCTGTCTCTCACCTACACCCCTGTCTCTCTGTCTCCGTCTCTGTCTCTCTCAGTTTACTGCACAACGCCAAAATTATGCTGCCAGAAATAGCCTGTCATTGATCTTCAATTTACATGTAACAGTTGTTTGTTAGTTTTATTTATTTATTTATTTATTTATTTATTTATTTATTTTGTTTGTTTGTTTGTTTGTTTGTTTATTCTGTGAAGGAATAAATTCTGTATACGATTTTATGACCATACAATGAACACATTGCGCCATCAATATTTGTTTGGTAAATTTTGTTATTATTTTATTATTATTATTATTATTAGTTTTATTATTATTGTTCTTTTTATTTATATATTTACTTTGTTTGTTTATTTATTTTATGACCATACAGTGCAGATATTGTGCCATCATACGCCATTATTATTATTTTATTATTATTATCATCATTATATTAGATTGTTATTTATTTGTATTTAAATTATTATTTATTTATTTTGGTGTTGTTTTTAAACAGAGCGACCAAAGGAGGGAAACGTGGTGACTCAATCTTTTAATGATATTTACGTAATATAAACAAGAGTTATTCCTCTTACACCGTAATTAAAAATAGCACGAATTTGGTGACATTTTAATCAATACTGCGTCGTAAATAAAGACTCAAAATACGCAGATCTGTACTTAATGCCAAGTGCTGTTTCACAATTGATACAACAGCAAGGGAGAGGGCGGGGAATTTATATAATTGTTTAAAATCACACTGCACATTCCTGTTCATGGCATATGACGTCACACGGAATTGTCGTGCAATTCATCGTACGACAATTTTTAATTTAAATCAACGCCGTATTCGATACTCATATTAAAAATTAAATTTAATAAAGAGCTATCTATCAAAGACTAAAAACACATCAAAGTTTAAAATAATAATAATAATAATAATACTACTAATAATAATAATGTCGGCCCAATAGGCCTAGGCCTATGTCAGATATAAAGTCACATTTTAAAAAAGGTGCGCCACGACTTGTATATCAAAGGCCGTGGCATGTGCTACCCTGACTGTAGAATGATGCATATAAAAGATCCCTTGCTACTAAAGTAAAAATGTTGCGGGTTTCCACTGTAAGAGTATTTGACAAAATTACCAAATGTTTGCTATCCAACAGCGGATGATTAATAAATCAATGTGCTCTAGCTGTATCGTTAAACAAAACAAACTTTGATCACATTGATTTATTAAGCATCAGCTATTGGATATCAAATATTTTTTTAATTTATTTTTTAACAGACTCGGAGGAAACCTGCTACATTTTATCCGTTAGCAGCAAGGGATCTTTTATATGCACTTTTCCACAGACGGCGCTGGATTCAGCTGGTTGATTACTCACTTGAAGTGCTTGCGTCGTAAGATTTAACCACCGCGGTGGATCATTTCAACTGATTGAGTTTTGTCTTGTTTCAACTAGTGCACCACAATTGGTTAAATTCATGGAATGTGCTATCCTGTCTAGGGGTTCGGAGGTATGCTACCCCCACTTTGTAGCAGCAGAAATTGTTTTTATATATTTATACATGTATTAATATATATCTGTGTGTGTGTGTGTGTGTGTGCCCCCACCCCACCCCTATAAATTTTAAAATAGAAATTTAATGTTGAAAACTTACAACATGATAAAAAGGTTATTCTAAAATTAAGCATTCACATGTGACATAATATAGTGCTCATACATGTATGTGTGTAAACACTTGAACTTTAGTAAATAACATTTTCTATTTAAATCATAGCATTTTATGATAATCCATGATGCATTTTATTGTAACACCACTGATGAAGGAAGGAAGGAAATGTTTTATTTAACAACACACTCAACACATTTTATTTACAGTTATATGGCGTCGGACATATGGTTAAGGACCACACACATATTGACATATTGAGAGAGGAAACCTGCTGTCGCCACTTCATGGGCTACTCTTTTCCGATTAGCAGCAAGGGATCTTTTATATGCACCATGCCTCAGACAGGATAGTACATACCAAGGCCTTTGTTACACCAGTTGTGGAGCACTGGCTGGAATGAGAAAAAGTATAATGGCTCCACCGACGGGGATCGATCCTAGAATGATAACGTATCAAGCTAACACTTTACCACTGGGCTAGGTCCAGACCCCACTACTGATGAAATGTCCTTGCTCATATGCTTAAAAAATAGGGGGGTTTTCTAGTTCGGATCATTTACTTAAGCATTAAGCAAACTTTCTAGGGGTTCGGAGGTATTCTACGTAACCCTGTAAACTATATGTTGTTTTAGTGATTGCTCACCTAGCACCATTTCAGGAGAGTGATCTTCAGCTCGCCTTGATTTTGCTCATGGCGAAGACTGTGTGCTGAAATGTAATTTCTGCATTCTACAAGTAAAATGCATCTCTACCTTAAGATTTTCCAGTAATATTTTTTTATTCAGAATTATTGGGGGGGGGGGGGGGGTTGGGGGTGGCTACAGCTTGATGAAGAGACGCAATAATTGTAGGACTGATCCCTTCAAACCTTATATTGGGTTTTTTTGGAGTCCTTTGATTGAATTATACATCAAGTCAAGTCCAATATTGATCATTCTGACAAATAATCTTAGAGAAAACCTACATTTTTCTGTTCGGCAATGGATCTATTTATCAGTGTTCGAAATAAGCACTTGTCCGTTTGTCCTGACAAGTGAAAATCTGCTCGGACAAGCAAAATGTACCTAAATGGTTGTCCAGTGGACAAGTAAAACTTTTCAGTGCAGTTTAATTTTGAGCAATCAAACATACAGTCCCTGTACTTTAATAAAATAAAACATTTATTTGTGTAAGTGAAAACATTGCTGGACAAGTAGATTTTTCGATGTACAGTTTTACGGTGGACAAATGAAAAATTCTGCTTATTTCTGTCGCTGTTGATATGTACTTTCCCACATACAAGACAGCTCATACCATGGCTTTTGACATAACTGTAGTGGGAGCTGGTTGGGATGGGAAAAAACAAAAAAAACACTGGAGTCTCTAAGTCTATATAAAAACAAATATTACCAAACTGATATTTGGTTGCATAAAATCAAAAAACAATTTATACATATGAATTTAAAATGTATATATATATATAATATGAATTTTTGAAAATTAATGCTTAAATTATTGATTATGAACTAGAAAAAAATATGTTTTAAACATATAAGCAGGTACATTTCATCAGTGGGGGGTGGGGGGGGGGCTGGACGTAGCTCAGTGGTAAAGTGTTCGCTTGATGCGCAGTCAGTCTAGGATCGATCCCTGTTGGTGGAGCCATTGGACTATTTCTCGTTCCAGCCAGTGCTCCACAACTGGTGTAACAAAGGCCTTGGTATGTACTATCCTGTCTGTGGGATGGTGCATATAAAAGATCCCTCGCTGCTAATTGGAAAAAGAGTAGCCCATGAAGTGGCGACAGTGGGTTTCCTCTCTCAATATTTTTGTGGTTCTTAACCATGTCCGATGCCATATAACTGTAAATAAAATGTGTTGAGTGCGTTGTTAAATAAAACATTTCCTTCCTTCCTTCATCAGTGGTGTTACAATAAAATGCATCTGGGATTATCACACATATGTATGAGCAAAATATATGTCACATGTGAATGCTTAATTTTAGAACAACCTATCAAAATCATATTGTAAGTTTTCAATATTAAATTTCTATTTTAAAATTGAAAATTTTAATAAAAAATTAAGATTTCCAAAATCTCTCTCTGTTAGTTTGTGAAGACTGCTCCTGAGAACAGCTCAGCGGTAAAGTGTTCACCTGATGCACGGTTGGTCTAGGATCGATCCCCATCAGTGGTCCCAGTGTGCTAATTCTTGTTCCACCCAGTGCACAATGACTGGTATATCAAAGGCTATGGTATGTGCTATCCTGTGGGATGGTGTATATAAACAAAGGATCCTTTGTCACGGGCGTAGGAAGGTGCCAGAAAGTGGAGGAGGTGGGGGTGGGGGCACACACATACACACATACATATATACTGAACAAAAAAAGAAACTTCCGATTTGTACATATAGTATTTGTTGTGTTAAAGAATTCATTGTATAATGAAATTATATAGGTAGTATTAGCCTTGAGCTGTATTATCAGGATTCATGAATTTTATTGATTATTTTTGCACTGTTAATCGTCAACAACGTGAAATTCAATTTGCACGTGCATGCATGGTTCAACATGTCCTGTGTAGTATTCGGTCAATTTGTTTTACTTGTCTTACTGACATTGTTGTCAAGTGAACGAAAACGCTTCAAAATTTGTAAAAAAATTAACGTTTTTTACATTGTAGCATTTTTAGTATGCCAAGAATACCCAATAATTTACGCGAACGGGCGATTGGCATGCTTGATGCTGGCATGTCGACAGAAGACGTTGCAAGGCATGTTGGGAGTTCTAGTCGAGCGATACGAAATCTTCGCGTAAGATTTCGAACGACAGGAAGCACCAACGACTTGCCACGTCGTGGACGTCCGCGTGTTACAACGCGTGGTCAAGACCGCTATATCATGAACACGCATTTGCGCAATCGATTCCAAACTGCCACTGCTACTGCTGCTAACACACCTGGGCTTAATAATAACCGAATCAGTGGGCAAACTGTTCGTAATCGTCTGCGGGAGAACGGTTTACATGCACGACGTCCTTACGTCGGATGCGTTTTAACGCAACGTCATCGTCTAAATCGTCTTAATTGGGCACGTGTACACACTCGTTGGATTCGGCGACGCTGGAATACCGTTCTTTTTTCGGATGAATCCAAATTTTCTTTACAACGTGGTGATGGCAGGGTGCGCGTCTACCGTAGGAGAAATGAACGCTGTGCTGACTGTTGTGTTCTTGAACGAGATCGTTTCGGGGGTGGGGGTTCTGTTATGGTCTGGGCATCCATTGCCCATGGTTATCGTTCACGACTAGTCGTCATTGATGGCAATTTAAATGCTCAACGTTACCGCGATGACATTCTCGCTCATCACGTCATTCCTCTGTTCCATAACAACGCCAACATCTCGATTTTTCGGCATGATAATACCACCTCTCATACAGCTAGAGACACTGTAGTACATTTTCTTAGGACAAATAATATTGATTTCATTGATGACTGGCCCGTTAAAAGTCCTGATCTCAACCCCATCGAGCATGTCTGGGATAGTCTGGACAGACGATTGAGGAGTCGTCCCAACCCACCCGCTAACGTCAACTAACTTACTTCGTCAAGCGCTCATTCAGGAATGGAACAATATTCCACAGGCAGAAATCAACATTTTAGTCAATTCTATGCGCCTGCGATGCACTGCAGTGGTCAATTCAAGAGGTGGTCATACCCGTTATTAAGTGGCTGGGTTTTCTTTTAACCCCTACCACACTTGGTCAAAATTTCTCCCAGTTTCTGTTAACCTATGGCCATGATTTTGGCACCAAACGATGCATCATGGAACACTCTTTAAACGCATATATAACAATTATTCCCCCGATTTGTTTTCATCAAGTTATGTTCAAGCAAAGTTAGCGGAAGTTTCTTATTTTGTTCAGTATATAGATATATATACCATTGACGTCCTAAACTGCATTCACCTAACGACAAAAACACGAATACGATATTTACGGAAATTCTATTCTACATTTTTCAGCTACGATATGTGAAACAAAATAGATTTCAATCAATTAACGTACAAAATCAACAACGTGGGCGTAAAACAAATCCATTCTAGTAAATACAAGTGAAACACCCTCCAGGAAACAGGACAGAGTGCGACGTTTCTAACTGTGTTCAGGCGCATGCGTTTTCAAAAAGTATAGAACATCGCATGTATGGTTCGTCATTTTTCATTTTTTAAGGCCACTACATTACAAAATATATGTTTCTTAACTATACACAGTTGACGAACTCTTTGTTTAATATTTTTCTAAAAGAAAACTTCAATTTGTTAAGCGTTCTGGTCCAGTCCGCGTTTTACCAACACACATCGCTCACACTTATTGTTAATTCTGATAGGCATTACGTTCATACCAGTGAATAGTTTGTAAAATATCATTTTATTTACAAATTGATTCTTAATTAACACAATTTATACACTAAATATTATTTACAATTGTTATCAATGGATTATTAATACTATTCACTAAAGTAGAAGCACAAATATGTAGCATACATTTTGCAGATCGAATATAATAATTGAAAACAAATTCTAACAACAGGGGTGTAAAACATCATACAAATTAAATGCTTTGGCCCTGTTGGTCTTGCACGTGTGAAGTCATGTGACACGCACCGAATGTTAACTCATCTTTCTCCATTTTAAGTAAATTTCTACGAGTCAAGTGGACCCGATATCGGTAATTTTAAGGACTAAACAAAAACGACTTAGTAAAATAATGGTTTTAGGAGTTTGTAAAGTTTTGTCTTTAGATACTTACTTGTTTGAACTTTATTGTTCATGAAAATGTTCTAGAACTGTGAAGAAAACCTCACAAATGAACGACAAGCAGACGACAACAAATCGGATGTTAAGTGCGCGAACCGTGCACGAGGAAACACAGTGAACGCAGTTGGAAGCATAACGCAGTTAGGGACGTTGATGATGGGGTGGGTTGGGGGGGGGGGGGGGGGGGGCCTAATATCGGCTAAACAATATAATTGCCCATTGCTCCTGTTACTACTGTGACAAATTATATCTTTTAACGCCCAGTGAATGTTCTGGCGTGAAATATACTGAGAGATATTACGTACATAATTGGAATATTTTCTTACACAAATATCATATTTTATATATATGAAGTATGTGGACAAAATGACATATTGGTAACAACAATAAGTGAACGACGATTTTGTTCAAATTTTAGAAAAATGGATTAAAATGCATTTGAAGCCAAAAACATAACTTTGTGTTCATTGCAACAACACAGCATTGTGTATGAAAATCGTTTTGCACATGCTTTCCCTGCACTGGTCTCCCTACGAAAGCAACCATTTTATTGTTTTCCTGGGGGTTTTCCTGGTTTGTGTGTGTGTGTGTGTGTGTGTGTGTGTGTGTGTGTGTGTGCGTATAATGATCATCATATTCTATTATTATTTATTTGTATTTAATTTATGTTTTATTTGTTCTGGTGGGTGTTTTATTAATATAGTGACTAGAGGAGGAAAAATTGGTGAGTCAATCTTTTAATGATATTTGCTCTAATATAAACAGGAATTATTCTCCTTACACCGTAATTAAAAATAGCACGATTTCGGTGACATTTTAATCAATACTGCGTCGTAAAACGTAACTCAAAATACGCAACCAAGGCTGTTCCACAATTAATAACACAGCAAGAGAGCGGCGGGAAGTTTAAATAATGGTTTAAAATCAAACTGTACATTCCTGTTCATGACATATAACGTCACGTGGAATGGCCGTACAATTCATCGTACACCAGTTTTCTATTTAAATCAACGCCGTATTCGATACTTGTATTAAAAATAAAATTTAATATCGGGCTATATATCAATGAGTTTAAAAACATGAAATTTTAAAATAATAATAATAATGTCGGCCCACTATATGTCAGATATAAAATCACTTTATAAAAGTGCACCACGACTGGTATATCAAAGGCTGTGGTATGCACTACCCTGGCTGTAGGATGTTGCATATAAAAGATCCCTTGCTACTGAAGAAAAAAGGTAGCGGGTTTCATCTCTAAGAGTATTTGACAAAATTACCAAATGTTTGCCATCAAATAGCCGATCATTAATAAATCAATATGCTCTAGCTGTATCGTTAAACAAATCAAATAGGAATTATTACATTTTTAAAGAATACGCTAAACCAGACGATGTTTATATACGATGTGACTATATATACGAAGGCCGTGTATATAGCCTCAGCTAACGAGGGCTCGCTATATTCACAGCACAAATGTATATAGGCGGTAAATAAGTATTTGATTGATCCATATTACCGAACCATCTGGAACAGGGGGGAATATATGCCAAGTACTGTACGAACAGAGCGTTTTCTGAACGGGGGGGGGGGGGGGGAGTACATGGATTTAGCGGACCCCTTTGTGTATGTTTTTCATAGACATATGAATAGCGTAATATTGCCCGTACAGTACTATCAAAATAAATAATAATTTAAAAAAAATAATATTAATAATAATACACAATTATTATTATTATTATTATTAGCCTACTACTACCTTTTTGGGGTGGAGGGGGCGGTGCTTTTTCTGGGAGAGTTTTGGCTATAAAAATGCAAGATTAACGTGCGTGCACACACGCACAAACGACAGGCTGAACTTGTCCCTCCACGTAGAACTGGATTCAACTGAGTTAAGTAATAATTCAATCTAATTAAAATTAGCTCCACTATTACATGTGGATCTAACAGCAGCCCGTCCAACTGATCTTTCATTCGACCAATCAAAACCAACCTTTGGACGACAAAACATGCGACAGTACACTGTTTTTTTTACGCTATACATTAAAGCGGCAGTATCCGGAATATTTTTATTATTTAAGCATATAGAACAGAAAATCCAATTACGTTTGGTGGATATATGACGCCGCACTCCGCATTGGTTTCACTACGCTGGCTTATCCAGATAATGTAACTTTAAACCGAATGACCACCTTGCGAACCAGTAAAAATAATTTAATAATAATAATAATAAATAGCGAATTCATGTTCTGAATGTTTATTATTTTATTTCAGCGTATTCGCAATTATTTTCGTTGTGAAATTAATAATATATTTTTTATTTGCCATGTATATAGCTGGCTCCCATTTGCCAAGTCTCTATACACGGCGGTCGTTTATATAAAATTAAAAAATACATTATACGGTTGTCGTATATATAGCCTTATCACTACGAGTCTGTTTTGCCGTAATTTTTTAACTTATAAACATGAAGAGTTCTAACTTTTAAAAATGAAGTGTGTTAGAACTTATGGAATTCCCTCGATCGTAGTTCAATTAAAATGTTTTAGATCATACAGTAACTAGGTTTCGTATTCCAAATGAATGTAATTTCCATTTATAATCCATATTTAGAGAAATAAGGCCCACTAAATCCGTGATTGAGTGCCTTTAAGTGATTAATCCAAACTAGAAAAAAACTACATTTTTTAAGGATATGAGCAAGGACATTTCATCAGTGGTGGGGTGGGATGGGGTGGGGGGCTGGATGTAGCCCAGTGGTAAAGTGTTCGCTTGACGTGCAGTCAGTCCAGGATCGATCCCCGTCGGTGGAGCCATTGGGCTCTTTACAGCCAATGCTCCACAACTGGTGTAACAAAGGCCTTGGTATGTACTATCCTGTCTGAGGCATGGTGCATATAAAAGATCCCTTGCTGCTAATCGGAAAAGAGTAGCCCATGAAGTGGCGACAGCAGGTTTCCTCTCTCAATATGTGTGTGGTCCTTAACCATATGTCCGACGCCATATAACTGTAAATAAAATGTGTTGAGTGTGTTGTTAAATAAAACATTTCCTTCCTTCCTTCATCAGTGGTGTTACAATAAAATGCTTCTGGGATTATCATAAAATGCTATGATTTAAATAGAAAATGTTATTTACTAAAGTTCAAGTGTTTACACACATACATGTATAAGCAATATATGTCACATGTGAATGCTTAATTTTAGAATAACCTTTTTATCATATTGTAAGTTTTCAATATTAAATTTCTATTTTAAAATTAAAAATTTTAATAAAAATTTAAGATTTCCAAAATATCTCTCTATTAGTTTGTGAATACTGCCCCTGAGAATAGCTCAGTGGTAAAGCTTTCGCCTGATGCACAG
The DNA here is from genome assembly GCF_016097555.1 of Gigantopelta aegis. NCBI lineage: Eukaryota > Metazoa > Mollusca > Gastropoda > Neomphalida > Peltospiridae > Gigantopelta > Gigantopelta aegis. The sequence continues at coordinate 42,108,478 of NC_054710.1, forward strand.
TTGGTCTAGGGTCGATAACCATAAAGTGAAGAGACATTTCGCTACCAAATGTTTGACATTACTGATGATTAATTAATCAATGTGCTCGAGTGGTGTCGTTAAACAAAACCGACTTCTTTTTTTCCTAATCATCAAACAAAAACATTTCAATAGCTAGTTTACTCTGAATAAAAACAGGCCAGCGTTCTGAAAAAAACAACTTTAAGCACATACCATAACCTTTGATATACCAGTCGTGGTGCACTAGTTATGAACATGAATGTATAAGAATACATTGGCATTTAAGATGGAGGCACGGTGGAAGTAAGTAGACATTGGGGGGCTGATAGATCGAATGTGCAAAGAAAATTTCTACGGGGTTCGGAGGTATCATACTATGCTACATAACCCTGTAAACTTTTGGAAACTAGATGTCCTGAAATGGAATTTCCTGCATTCTACAAGTAAAATTCACCTCTCTTAAGATTTACCAATATTTTTTATTCAGAATTATTGGTGGGGGGGGGGGGGGGGGATTAGAGCTTTTGAGGAAGAGACATAATAATTGCAGCATATATCCCTTCAAACCGTATATTGTCCTTTGATTGAATTATATATAAAGTCATGGAGAACTGGCTGGTGTTCAGCTCATCGAGGGGGGTCAATCCAATATTGATCATTCTGACAAATAATCTTAGAGAAAACCTACATTTTTCTGTTAGCAACAATGGATCTTTTTATATGTACTTTCCCACATACAAGCCAGCTCATACCATGGCTTTTGATATACCTGTAGTGGGCTCTGCTTGGGATGGGAAAAACCAAAAACCCACTTGAATCTCTTAAGTCTACATTAAAAAAACATATCACTAAACTGATATTTGGTTGCATAAAATCAAAAAACAATTTCTATATATGAATTTAAAATGTACATATATAATATGAATTTTTGAAAAAGGTTAGTTTGTTTTGTTTAACAACACTACTGGAACACATTGATTAATTAATCATCAGTGATGTCAAACATTTGGTAATTTGGTAAAAGTCATCAGAGGAAATCTGCTACATTTTTCCTAATGCAGCAAGAGATCTTTTATATCCACTTTTTGAAAATCAAATCTGAACTAGAATTTTTTTTTTAAGCATATAAGTAAGGATATTTCATCAGTGGTGGTGGGCTGGACATAGCCCAGTGGTAAAGCGTTCACTTGATGCGCAGCTGGTCTAGGATCATTCCCTATTAGTGGAGCCATTGGGCTTTTTCTCGTTCCAGCCAGTGCACAATGACTGATATATCAAAGGCCATGGTATGTGCTATCCTGTGGGATGGTGCATATAAACAAAGGATTCCTTGTCACAGGTGTAGGAAGGTGCCACAAAGTGTAGGGGTGGGGGTGGGGACACACACACACATATATATATATATATATACACACACATTAATACATGTATAAATATATACAAACAATTGCTGCTACTATAAAGTGGGAGTAGATCAAGCAAGTACTCAACCGACTGAGTTAACTCCCACCCACTCCCCTCCCAATTCAAAAGAAACACTTTGTAAAAGCATTAACTTTAATCAGTAAAAAAACAAATTCTGAACTATACAAAATATAAAATTGATTATTTTATTTGTTCGGCGTGGGGGTATTTTAAAAAAAAAAAAATTCAGGGGGTAGGTAGGTGGGTTCTTTAGGGGGGGGGGGGTATCTGGGGTTTTTTTTCTGTTATTTAATTTTTTCTTAAATTTGTGTTCAGTAGTAGAATATATACTAGAACTGATAATAACCATGAAGTGAAGAAACATTTCATTATCAATTGTTGTACCCCCCCTCCCCCCTCCTCCCCCAATACCATTGTTTGTTTGAAAAAGATGACAGAAGCTATTTTGTCTCCGACTCTTCCGAGACTGATGTGGGACATTGGAGAAAATGTGGTGACTCAATCTTTCAATACTTTTTGCTCCAATATAAATCAGAGTTATTCCCCTTACACCGTAACTGAATTGTTGGCACAAATTTAGTGAACATTTCAATCAAACCGCGTCGTGAAACGCAACATAAAATACGCAGATGGATATACAATACCTATTCAATTTGTATCACAGCAAGGGGGCGGCGTGGAATTATAAATAATGGTTTAAAATCAAACGGCATGTTCATGACAGATGACGTCACACGAAATCGGGGTTTAATTTAGCGTACACTTTTTAACTACCGAACTGTGAAGCAAACCAGTGTCCTATTTCTTTGGTCAGAAAACACTGATGAGTTCATGCAGTTGTCTGCCAAGAAATCTAAATAATAATAAGTCTGTCTTTCTGCTGATGTTAATTTAGCCATGCATAAGCGACATCCAGCTCACCAAACTTCCTCAGTGAATCCATGACGTTTTTCTCCCAAGGCACTTCGCCTCCAGTGTGACCTGTTCGCCCCATATACCAGTTCGCCCCCAACTATTTCTAAGTTCGCCCCCAACTCCCAGTTATTTGTTACTTTTAAACAATTATTGTATTGTTTCTCAAAAGGCATGTTAAACTGTGTGTGTGTGTGTGTGTGTGTGTGTGTCTTTTCTTAGAGGGGAGGGATTGCTGTCTTTCCACGATTTAGACGCTTCATGAGTCAGTCCGGACACCGATGATAAATCACCAGTTTCATTAATATGTATATATAAGAGCACTTTTACACATATAAACCACATTATCAACATTTATTGAAACATCCATTCCTGCTAGAGATAGCATCTGTTTTAAGAATAAAGAAATAATTTGTGTAAAAAGAATTATGAGCATCTACAAACTATCACAAATAAAACGATATAAACTTCCACCTTATGGTTAATCAGCTACATAACCTTCATGCTGATTATGTATCTTCGGCAAACACCTAAGAGGGCTTTGAACCACAATGCCAATTCAATATGACCTCTTCTGGTGAGCCTTATTCTAATTGAGGGATTATCTTTATGGGGGCAAACTGGTTCCTTTGTAGGGACGAACTGGTTAAGCACGCGTGGGCGAACTGACATCCTACTTGGGTGCGAACTGGCTTGGGGGAGAAATGCCTGGTACCCATCGTCAGTTACCAGAAGAATACTGGCCAACTCGCCCTAAAACTAGATCGCCCCTTACCAACCCGCAACCCCAAAGTTACCAACTCGCCCCAGTATTTGGTCAAATAGCCCCAATTTCAGTTTTTAAATGTCATGGAATGTGCTGTCCTGTCTGTGTGAAAGTGGATATAAAAATGGTTAAATGCCATGGAATGTGCTGTCCTGTCTGAGTGAAAGTGGATATAAAAATGGTTAAATGTCATGGAATGTGCTGTCCTGTCTGTGTGAAAGTGGATATAAAAATGGTTAAATGCCATGGAATGTGCTGTCTTGTCTGTGTGAAAGTGGATATAAAAGATCCCTTGCTGCATTAGGAAACATGTAGCAGGTTTCCTCCGATGACTACGTTGCGTCAGTATTACCAAATGTTTGATATCACTGATGATTAATTAATCAATGTCTTCTAGTCGTGTCCTTAAACAAAACAAACGTTAACCTTTTTCCACAGAACAGCACATACCATAACCTTTGATATACGAGTCGTGGTGCACTGGTTATCAACATGTATGCATAAGAATACATTTACATTTAAAATGCATGCATGGCAAAAGCAAGTAAACATTGGGTGGGGGGTGGGGGGCTGATAGATTGAGTGTGCAAAGCAAACTTTCTAGGGGGTTCGGAGGTGTGCCTTGTAACCCTGTACACTTTTAGAAACTAGTTGTCCTGAAATGGAATTTCCTGCATTCTACAAGTAAAATTCATATCTGTCTTATGATTTACCAATAATATTTTTTATTTTTTTATTTTTTTATTTTTTTTTATTCGAATATTTTAAGAACTATTGGAATTCATGTTAAGACGATGGATATGTTGAAAGCTATGTATGCATCTGTTAAGGCATGTGTCATATAATTCACATGAGTTTACAGATTTCTTTGAATGTCCCTTAGGTGTAAAACAGGGGTGTAAAATAAGCCCTCTGCTTTTTTCTTTTTTATAAATGAATTGGCAAATGAAGTGATAGAGGGTGGTAAATATGGTGTACAAATTCTACCTAACTTAAATCAGTTATTTTTGCTCCTTTTTGCAGATGATATAGCTTTGTTATCAATTACCCCTGGTGGACTGCAAACGCAAATTAATAATTTGAGGAAATCTACTGATAGACTTTAAAAATGGTGGGTTCCTTTCTGCTAGAGAAAAATGGAAATATGGAAACCTTGAAATCAAAGTTGTAAATAGTTATAAATACCTTGGTATGAATTTCACTACGAAACTTAGTAGAACTTTGGCATTACAACATACTCTGTCAAAAGCAAAAGGAGCTGTTATTCAAATTATAAGATCATTATATAAATGGGTTCATTTAATAGTAAAATATTTTTTAAACTGTTTGACTGTCAAGTTATGCCTATGTTAACATACTCATCAGAAGTATGGGGCCTTTCCAGTCTTCCTGAAATTGAAAAGGTACATTTATTTGCATGTAAACGTTATTTATGTGTTCCCCCACAAACCCCAAATCTAATGGTGTATTCCGAGACTGGTCGTTATCCCCTTTACATTATAACTATTATCAAAGCTGTTAAATATTGGACACGTCTGTTACAGCTACATTCTTCTAGGCTACGTAAACAAACATACTTAATGCTTTATAATTTTTGTTGCAAAGGTAAAAATAATTGGGTAAGTCATTTGGAAAATATTTTATGCCGTAATGGCTTTGGCTATGCCTGGCTATTTCAAGAAATTGGTGATGTTAAAATATTTATAAAAACTTTAAAATTTAGACTAACAGATGTATATTTACAAGAATGGTTAACAGATATAAATAGTAGTGATATATATGAAATATATAGATCTTTTAAATCAACTATACTTTTAGAAAAACATTTGGATTGGAATATACATCATTTTAGAAATGCACTCACAAGATTTAGATTAGGCTATACAATTATCAACACTCATAGATACAGACATGACTTACCTAAACAGTGTCACTATTGTGATGACATATTGGAAGATGAATTCCATTTTTTGTTTATATGTCCATTATATAGGGATTTAAGAATAAAATATCTGTCTCCAAAATACAGGTGTCATCCCAATAGATTAAAAATGATAATTTTATTAAATACAGAATGTCATACACAGAAGTGGAATTTAAGTAAATTTATTTTTGTGAAGCATTTAGAATTCGGGAAGTATTCTGTAATAGTTAATTCAAGTCATTTGGTTAGTATGCATAGATATTATGATTGATTTTCATATTTCATACGTATGTGTTGATGTCTGCACTACTCTTCTTGTAACAGGGTGGTCAACCCTAACTAACAATGAGAATAAATAAATTAAATAATATTTTTTATTCAGAATAATTGGGGTGGGGGTGGGTGGGGCTATAGCTTGAGGAAGAGAGACACTAATTGTAGGACGGATCTCTTCAAACCTTATATTGTCTGTTGGGAGTCCTTTGATTGTATTATACATTAAAAAAAAGAAACGTTTATTTAACGACACACTCCACACATTTTATTTACGGTTATATGGTGTCAGACATATGGTTAAGGACCACACAGATATTGAGAGGAAACCCGCTGTCACCACTACATGGGCTACTCTTTCAGATTAGCAGCAAGGGATCTTTTATTTGCTCTTCGCACAGGCAGGATGGCACAAACCATGGCCTTTGTTGAACCAGTTATGGATCACTGGTCGGTGCAAGTGGTTTACACCTACCCATTAAGGCTTGCGGAGCACTCACTCAGGGTTTGGAGTCGGTATCTGGATTAAAAATCCCATACCTCGACTGGGATCTGAACCCAGTACTTGCCAGCCTGTGGACCGATGACCTAACCACGACGCCGGTCAAATTATACATTAAGTCAAGGAGATCTGGCTTGTGTTCAGCCCTTTGGGGGGGGGGGGGGGGGGGGGGGGGGGTCAATCCAATATTGATCATTCTGACAAATAATCTTAGAGATAACCTACATTTTTCTGTTAGCGGCAATGGATCTTTTTATATGTACTTTCCCACATACAAGATAGCTCATACCATGGCTTTTGATATACCTGGTTGGGATGGCAAAAAACAAAAAGCCACTTGAGTCTCAAAGTCTATATATAAAAAATATCACTAAACTGATATTTGGTTGCATAAAATCATATGAATTTTAAATTTACATGTATAATATGAATTTTTGAAAATTAATGCTTAAGTGATTGATCCGAATTAGAATTTTTTTTTTTAGGCATATAAGCAAGAACATTTCATCAGTGGTGGTGGGCTGGAAGTAGCCCAGTGGTAAAGCGTTCGCTTGATGCGCAGTCAGTCTAGGATCGTTCGCCGTCGGTGGAGCCATTGGGCTATTTCTCTTTCCAGCCAGTGCTCCACAACTGTATAACAAAGGCCATGGTATGTACTATCCTGTCTGTGAGATGGTGCATAAAAAAGATCCCTTGCTGCTAATTAAAAAGAGTAGCCCAAGAAGAGGTGACAGTGGGTTTTGTCTCTCAATATGTGTGTGGTCCTTAACCATATGTCCGACACCATATAACTATAAATAAAATGTGTTGAGTGCGCCGTTAAATAAAACATTTCCTTCCTTCCTTCATCAGTGGTGTTATACTTAAAATAAAATGCATGATGGATTATCACAAATTGCTATGATTTAAATAGAAAATGTTATTTACTAAAATTCAAGTCTTTCCACACATACATGTATAAGCAATATATGTCACATGGGAATGCTTAATTTTAGAATAACCTTTTTATCATGTTGTAAGTTTTCAATGTTAAATTTCTATTTTAAAATTAAAAATTTTAATACAAATTTAAGATTTCCAAAATATCTCTCTATTAGTTTGTGAATACTGCTCCTGGGAATAGCTCAGTGGTAAAGCGTTTGCCGTATGCACAGTTGGTCTAGGATCGATCCCCATCAGTGGTCTCAGTGTGCTAATTCTTGTTCTACCCAAAAAATAATACATTTTTGGCATCTGACTAAGCATAGTAAGTCAATGAATTTGAAATGTCCTGAGTATTACAAACATAGTATATGAAAAACCTGCATGGCAATATTGAAGTTAACATTCAGACATATTTTGAACAGGTTTAAGACCAAATTATGAATGCTATTCATCCTAAATTACATGTTCATAACAACAAACCACAAAGCAGTGCAATATGTGGTATGGATATAGTACCGGGGGTATACTCGCCAGCAAAAGTTACACAGTTCCCGATATACATGATTCTCTATGTACATGTGTATATACACCTAAAACATTCTGATCCTTTTATTATTGTATTGTATTTAATATCTGAAGGCAGCATTACTTAAATATGGTGCAGTACATGCTGTCTAAACCATTTACATGGATATTTTTAATATTTTTTATATTACACACAAGTCTTACAAACATAAAAAGTGAATTTACATACCATTCTAGGCAAGTCTGCATAACATATACAATTTATCTATATCACAACAGTTCATCTTACAATAGCTAGTTTTTTGTGTTGCTTTTTGTAATATTTTAAAATTGCAGTTCTATTTATATTATGCTTAACTTATGTTTTGGTGTATATAATTCATATCTACATAGAATATTGTCATCAGGCAAATATCTAGCACTATAAAAATCTAACTTTCATTTCCAATTCTCAATCATTTTATGTGACTCAAATATAATATATGCGAAGTTTACAATTTTCTATTTCTACATCCTTCCTTTTATTCTATAAAGTAGATGTTAATAACAATTACAAAACAATATAATATGAGGTATAAATAATTATATACTTCTCAAAATAAGTTACTAGTAAGCAATGCCAGAAATGTATTAATTTCTATGTATACACATACTTAGGATTGCCTGAAGCTTTTATTATTAAAAAAACAAATTGACCTGGCTTTTTTCTATAACATATTGAGGCTTCAATATTCAAATATGGTTAAGTATATGGAGTTTATATACTATGTTCACAAATTTATGAAGAATTCCCTCTGTTCTTAGTACCAGCCAATTATGTGTGTTAAAACATTTACAATTCATCTATCTCACAGAAGCTTGTACTATTTTTAAAAACATATTTGTATTTAACTTGTGCTTAATTTATGCTTAGGTTTATATAATTGACATCAGATATAGTCATCAGGCATATCTAGCACTTGACATTCTTTCCTACTTCAGTCTTATCATCTGACTCAAATATGATGTCTATTATGTTCACAATATCTGTAATTTCTTATTTTTGCTCTGGGCCTTTGCTCCTGTTCCTCCCTCAATATGTCAACAGCTCTTGCATTATCAGATCACAAACCATCCAATTCAGCTTCAGTATTTCTTTGGACATTTCTCAGCCATTTCTATGTGGTTGAGGAATACCTTGGACTTTGTGATATGACTAATACCATATGAGACCATGGCAATTTGCTCTCTTCCAATTTGCTCTATTGGTACAGCATATTTTCAGGGAATATCTACTGGATGGAAGGTTTGCAACTAATCCACAGTAGCACAATAACAGCATTCGTGGTTTGGCACAAAATTTCTCATGTGAAAGGGATTCTTCCAAGCCACACTTGATCTAAAGAATCCCTACAAAGGTCTTAAAAGACTGGAAGACCTTTTAAATGAAAAAAGAAAGAAAACTCTGCCCTCAGCTTCTTGGGAAGAGGGTTCTATTTGTGAGACAAAGTACACGTTTCAAACGCAAACCATGTCTGGAGGTGTTGTAAAGTGCACAAGAAGATGCAGAGACAAAGATTATACTTCAGTGTCTGTACATTGCTGCCAGTTCACCATCCCAGATACGGACATTTGTATACACTCAATTTGGCAACAAGAGGCATCTTATATATGTGCACAGCATCATTAAGGATGCAGGGAAGACACCAACTAGAAATTCCAGCTGTGCTTGCCATTACTGGCTATGATACCAACAGTGCTTTTATGCAGAATGGAAAACTGGAGGTTTTGAATATTCTCAAGCAACACCAAGACTTCCTTGAAATGTTGTTAGCTCATGGAAGTTCAGCAACAATTGATGTTCATATATTTAAGAAGTAGATCATTTCATATACCTTCTCTATGGGAGTGCAGGTGCGAATAACATACAAAAACATCATGACTTGAGAAATATCTGGAAATGTTTGTTGCCAAACCAAGGATGATAATATTGAACTACAGTAGAATATAAATCAGCCTTCTCCACTCTACATGTATGTATTCACTGAGAATGCTCTGAGAATGCACACAAGGAGAAAAAATTGCCAAGTTGTCATTTGGTATCAGTCATACCAGCCAGTCCAGGCTATTCCCTAACCAAATTGTCATATGGCTGAGAAATTTTAGAAGGCACACTAGAGATGAAATAGTGATATGATACCATGAGAGCTGATGGACATACTGATGGGGGAACCAGAGCAGAGCCTGGAGAAGGAGAATACCAGACATTGTGAACATGACAGACACACTTTAATTGCATGAAAATGCAATGGAATATGAAAGGAAGTCAAAACTTTCCTAGATAATATTTGATGTAGAAACTAATTATATACACTTGAGCATAAGTTAAGCACAATGTAAATATAAAGGCAAATCTAAAACTATTACAAACACAGACTAGTATAAGATGAACTTCTGTGAGATAGATGACTTGTACATGTAATGCAAAAGAAATTATGGTAGGTACACAAAACTGATGCTTTAAATTTTTAACACTGGTGTTTAGTAAAGAGGGACATATTCATAATATTGATGCACATACATGTATACCCAACAACATTAATTAAGGGCTAGTAAACTTTCTTATATTATAATATAATTCTTTGTTACTGTCATATAATTTTAACATGTTTTGGTCATATATATGGCTTCTATACATTGTTTCAGTAAACCTTTACTGGGATTTCACATACTTATGAAAAATATTGAAATGAGCATTAGGCAAGTATTTGTTACACATTTGTTCAGAATTTTTTTGGCATTGTGTTCCCTCAAAATTGTTATTTAAGTCATTAAGTTTAAGAACATGCCACAATGCTGACAACTTTCAACGGAAGAAGTTGTATTTTCCCCCATATTTAAAGGAAAATGCTAAAATATCTATTGGACCTTAATTAATTTTGTTGAGTATAGTATAGGCAGATATACTGAACCATATTGGAATAATGCTGCCTCAATATATTAAATACAGTGCAATTTTTAATAGTAAAAGGTTCAAGCAGCCCAAAATATGTGTAAATATAGAAAATAATGCATTTCAGGCATTACTTAACTTTTGCCGATGAGTATATCATTATTCATACCACATATTGCATTGTTATTTGGTTTCTTACTATTAACATCTAGTATAGGATGAATATCATTCATTTTGGCCTTATATCTGTTAAAAATTTATATGTATGACAACTTTATCACTATATTTAATTTTTCAATATAGTGTTTTTGGGACAAAAAATGTGCAACGGTACCCCCATTCAAATGGTGATATTTTTTTAATCCACCAACATTTTTGCTGCAGACAAGCAGATATTAAATTCATATATAATGAGGTATCTAAAAATACTTGTCTCCCAAAATCCCGGGGGGGGGGGGGGGGGGTTTCGGTATCTGGCCCATGGACTACTGGGCCAAATCATTTAATTTTGATGATTTTAAGCCCCCTATTGTTAGAATTTGTTTTCAATTATGAAATTCGATCTGTAAAAGGTATGCTACATTTTCGTGTAGTGAATATTATTCATAATCCATTCGTAACAATGGTAAATAATTTTGAGTGTATAAGTTATATTAATTACGAATCAAGTCATTTGAAAATTGATATTTTACAAGTTATTAACTGGAATGCAGTGGCGTAGGCAGGATTTTTTTTTTTTGGGGGGGGGGGGGGGCACCTGTCAGCCAAGTAAATAATGATATCGAGTACGCCACTGATTACACCTACATTTTCCGGAATTGGGGGGGGGGGGGGGGGACATAGAATAGTATTTCCGAAAATATCGTATTCGCAGTTTGGGACGTCGATGGTGTATATGATGACATTTCTATAAGCAAATATCATTGAGATACCTATTGCGTTTATATTTATGCCTCTCAATATGTTGCAGTTCCATCAAACAAAAATATTAATTTGAGTTTACTTTCAACATAATAACGTGCAACTGGGGCGAGTTGACTAAACAAGTACGGGGCGAGATTGTTTTGGGGCGAGTTGACCTGCTCCCTTACCGAACACATTCAAAATATTCCGATCGCCCAACTGGTAAGAGAGGTCGTTTTTGGTACTTAACTATGCTTCTTCTATACAAAATGTAATAGTTCTATACAAACTATTGTTTTCTAATTATTATTTAGCACTTTGGTAAGATTTTATTTATTATTATTATTAAAATAATTTCTAGAGTAGATTTATGGTATAAGGGGAATAACTCTTATTTACCGTTTAATAATGATCATCAAAGATTGAGTCTCCACTATCTTATGTTGTTACCGCAAATATTAATTGTAAAGACAATATTAAGTTGATATAAAATATTGTCTTCTAATCATTATTCGGCACCCTGGTAAGATTTTTATTATTATTATTTTTAAATTATTATTATGTGTAGTCTACCTACTGCAGACAATCAGATGCAATTCGTTATATTACCTGATCTTAGTATGCATAAGCGTACGAGACCGCGATCGGGGGGGGGGGGGGGGGGGAGCGTCGGGGTTCTGCCCACAAACTAGTTCTGAAGAAAATATTCAAATTCGGGCAAACCTTATACACATGAGCTGCCCTGAGACATTTTTACCAAGTATTTACTAGTTGTAATCCATGTAAAAATGCGTAGTGGTTCGTTTGAAACCCTACAAGTCTGTTTGGTATTAATGTTAAAGGCGCAGACCCTAGTTTCAACCCGTAACAATGGACACTAGGTTTGGTTAAGTTACAAACCTGTTACACATTTGTATAAAGTTACAAGAGATTGAAACGAGTCTGTGACGTTGAAACGGTGAAATATCGTTAAAAAGAGACTAAAACTCGACTCCATAACTGTTATTTCTCAGACGCACGTGCGTTTTTCAAAATATAAAAAATGCAATTTGTGGTATTAGAAACACCAGGATGACCAGAAACACTTAGGATGTACGGAAATTGATAATCTAAACAATAAACTATAAGCACTGTTTGATTTCAGTGATCATAAACTGCTCTAATAGTGAAATATATGCCTTAGTGTTTACAATTAGGGTCTGTCCCTGTAATACGAATGAATGTTGTTATCCTGATTTTGGCATGTTCGTTTAATTCGGGCAAAACTCAGCCTGTCCCCCATTCAAAAAACCCTGCACCTTTGTTAGTAAAAAATACCTACCCACATATTGCCAGACTAGACCAATTGCTACCAATATCTGCTATCGTTCTGTAGTGCAGATAAGGGAATTATATAATACTTAGCTCAGTAAATAAGAAAATATTGAGAAAATGCTAAATATAGCCATATCAATGACTCCCACCCACCTCCGTTTTCGGCCATGCAATTTTAAATATGTTTCACAGGGAAGAATGCCCTAACATTCTAGATAGCCTATACCGGGCACTTCGTGTCCTTGTGAAAGACATTTCTCTGTCGAACTTTTTAGTCATAAATAATTTTATAACAATAGTGTCCGCTGGGAGTCTGGTCACGGTACTAACCTGATAACCTTATGCGCATTGTTACAACTCTATAACTGAAAGGTATATTTATGCCGTGTCTACACGATACAGAGCTAGACGTGTATTAAGTACATTGTTTGAAAACAAACTTTGTTACTACACATACAATAAAGGGTTTAAAGTGCAGTGCATGTTTCAAGGTGCAGCAGCCAAACAAACTAAATGTTAAATATTCGGATCTAACATATGGTTTGTTCATATTAATATCTACATGCATGTACATGGAAGAATGCATTCTATATTACATATTTGGTAGTATAGACTACCACTTGTGGTAAATACAGTGATATATGCAAATGTATATTATAAGGAACTACAATTAGGCATAGCTATACATTTATTACATGGAAGTATTACAAATAATAAAAAGAAAAATGTATTCAGTATTACAGCTAGCAGTAAATTAGCACTTGAATCAATCAATATCTATACATATTCAGATGTATGTAAGTGTATATTCTGCAACATTATTAGGTAAACCAATACAGTAGAGGTGTCGTTAAACATTCAATCGTTCATTCATTGCAACACAGTATATTTATATAATGTACAAATTGTGTGTATAATTAGTAGCCATACACGATCAGCGTTTCTGCCAGAGGGTAAAATCAGAATGGTGTCATACCCAAATTGTTTTGCAGATTTTTCTTATTATTTTCTTAACCCTAAACCTAAACCCAACCCATTTCCATTATTGGGGAGGCCCCCCATAGCCCCTATCAACAGCGGTTGCATTCAGCACATACATTGTAAATTTTCAATTTCATAGCGCCATGAAAAAAATGTTCTTTGTGGCCTTTACTCGTGTATGAACTTTTATTAATGACTATCGATACTTTATTACAGTAATGTAAGAGTACTTTCCCTTCCCCATCTCCTTTTTAACAGGCTTCTCTTTAAACGCCCTATTACGGTGTGTTAACGGGCATATACGAAAACATCTCCTCTTTAGAGAGTAGGAAAATGATTGAACTATATCTGCTAAAAATATAAAATCGGGTTTCGTTTTCGTGTAAATAGTGTATTCCATACTAAAAATGAAAGTTGACTTCATATGTTCAGTCATTGACAGAAACGGTATTATTGTTGTGTGTTATTGTGATGTTAACAAATAAATACGCCTCCGTTGCTATATATATCTGTTGTAAGACAATTCTAAAGTTTGATACTGCGTAACAAAGTTCTTGTGGAATCCACGATGGCTGACATTTGTTTCCCAACTAATTTATCATGTTTACAAATTAATATCCGCAACAGGTGTTATTATGAAGATTTATTTATTCAGCCTCAGTAAAAGTTTATAATTCTATAATAATGAATGTGAATTTAAAATTAACGTGGATAGGACTTCAATATAAAAGATAAATGTCATATTAATATAAATAGTTGCTCATTTAAGAGGGGTTTTTTCCTTCTCAATTTGGTTTAATTTTTTATATTCTGGTGACTAATAATTATTAGCAAAATATTATTAACCTACTTTAAAACAAACTAGAGCAATAAGTTAAATACTTTTCATCATGCCATTTTAGGTCTGCAACACACTCGTCTAATGAAAATAATACGAGGATGGTTTCAGCGATTTATTCCCAAGCAGAACCAGTTGATATAAACAAAAACGACTACAAAATAATAAAAATAATACGTTAGTAGGATATCACATTTGTATTATTATTTGAATTTAACGATATAAATATATAATCAATAGTATCAATAAGTCAAAATATATACGTGTAAATATTACAAAATTGTGCATAATACATAAGCAATATGGGCAATAGAAATTTATATTTATAACATTCAGTATATATAACCATTACACTCATACAACACATGCACAGCACGCAATATAAATACAATACAAACACCACTACAAGAATCTTACAAAGGTATAACAAGCAATACCGAATATCTCCAACGTTTATCAAATTAATACAATTAATTTCTTGCGGTTTTATTTTATTTTATTGTTTCTTAGTTACATTCGAATATAGCACGTGCCCTTTGTGAACGTTGTAAACCTTTCTGAATACTGTAGGTTCACTTTCCCCTCGCAACCCCTCTGTAAATAATACTGCACCCTCCTCTGCGTTCGATTCCATAATTTAGTACGGTAATACCTTATTAAAGCAATATATTCAATTTACAATTATTAAATAGTATATATGAGCATGCTAAAAGTTGCTAAGGCAGATATCAGGTTGGACAGCATGCCATGCCAACAGGAAGCATAGTAAATGATTATGGAACTTCGTGTTTATGAATGAATGAATGGATGTCTAACGCACCCCAGCACGAAAAATACATCGGCTATAGGGTGTCTGCTTTTTTATATTTACATGTACCTTTGTTCGACACAACATGACTGATATGGGATGTCAAAAGAAAGAAACTCGTGTATATAACACACCAATAAAATGTGTATTCGAAACCACCAATCAAATATTTCTTTGATACTCGAAATATGTATTCTGATACTCCATAAGATGTTTATTAGACACACCAATAAATATGTATTTGGTACATCGATAAAGTGCGTATTTGATACACCAATAAAATGTATATTTAATATAGCAATGAAATATATATTTAATACACCAATATGTTTATTTAATACACCAATAAAAATGCGTGATTAATACACCAATTTAATGTATATTTAACACACCTAAAATCTGTACACATCAGTTCTTGACATCCTCATAAACTTCTAATTTTGCATACGGTGTATCTTCTCGAGTTCCCAGTTCATCGTATGTGTTTGGTTATCTGAAACACAACGTTCTAAAAAGCACAATGAAATGAACTTATATTTTCAAAAGTCCATGAGTTCTACTACTCACAATATGATAACAGATGAAATGCAATATTACACAATAAACACTACTATAATATTGTATCAAATAATTGAAATATATGATGTGTTAATAATTCTGATACCGAAGTTGTTCTATCAGGATTACAATGTCCTGGGACTCATGATGGTAAGTTAGAATTTTTATGGAAATTTCCAATCTAATTAAAATTAATTCTACTATTACATGTGGATCTAACAGCAGCCCGTTGGAGCTCATGTCCAGTTGACCTTTCATTCGATCAATCAAAACCTTACTTGCAAAATCATGTCAGTGATTTGCAAAGAATTTGAAAACATTCGGGATTATGCCGAGGTATACAAAATGATTCAGGTGAATTACGAAGTATGCCGGAAACAAATTGCAATAAAATATTTTATATAAAATTCGTTTCAAAACGAAACAAAATCCGTGATGGTATAGCCATAAAATCTGTTTATACTAGTATACAATCCAGAGTTTATTACTGGACTTTCCCCCCTGTTTTTTAATGTTGAAATAGACCAACAAGTTCGCCTATTGCATAAATAGTCTCACCCGATATTTTTAGAATGTGTATGCTCCCGAATAACGCTATAAAAGGCGAAGTGTAATTGGTCGATATTTAAATTGTTATTTATAGATGAAATGTCACCTGGACATGTGAGTCCACGCAATGCTGTTAGATCTACTGGTAGATTCAGTAGAGCCAATTTTAATCAGATTGGCAAATGTCAAATGATGCCATATCATTCTGGCACAGAAGATGTTCCATCTTGGTTATGATGTCCAGGGACTTCTGTGGCATTCAAAATTATTGATGGTAGACATTTGGAAGTTGTATCTATTAAATATGAGACATCATTGACTAAAATGATAGCTGATGGTATTCCATATTTTTAACATGCGCATACCTTGTTTTGTTTTGAAAAGCGAGAACACATAATCTGGCAAGTAATAAAAATAAAGTATGCGTACCATTACTGTTTCCACGTCTTTTGACTTCTAACGATATGTGTTGATGTCTGTAACAAAATTGATTAAATGTAGATATCACATGATGTCTCTTACTCAGGGTATGACGTATGATTGGTTAGTTTTGATCTCAACTGTTGTATGCCCTTGAAACTTTAATTTCCTTTAAATTTACACACACACACACACACACACACACATGGTCGAGCACCATTGTGTCGATATATTAGGACCACATAAACATATCTAGTAAACCAAATATCGACTCGAACGTTCAGTCAAATATGTGAAAATAAATACGTACAAACAAACAAAATTTCATATTTAAATAAGAGTTATAACTACTTTTATCGAATCTTACATTTTTAAAATTAATTTTACACAAGGAAAAGTGATATGCAATGAAGAATAAATCAATCATACCACTGTGCACATGCTGAACAAAGTTAGTCAACATTCAAAATGTTTACAAATTATGGAATTAAATCACGTTTGATATTAGCACGATTTGATTGTATTTTTAAAGTGTAACACTTTTAAACCAATTCTATACTTACAAACTGGTTTCATTTTGCTTCTTTTCTGTCAAACAAAAACACAAATAACAACATAAAATAATAAGCACACGATGAACGCAAAAAGAAGTAGGTAGTCTTTGTAAATATGTAGTTTACTTTTTTGTCATATGTTCCTTCTTACTAATAATAATGGTTTTCAGAACGTGTATATGATGAACTATGTAAAAAAAACCCATCCTTTTCCTGAACATTAAGCTAAAATGTTAAATGTGTACAATATATAATATAATACGATTTGAGATTTAATCAAATACAAAATAAAAAGTGTCGAGAATTCTTTATTGTGTGATCAGACACAGTGTATTACCTGAAATGTTTTTGTCCCAGTCGTACCTGATTTTGCAGAGACACACACTAAACCTCGTCTCCATAAAATAACAAAGACAGCCACTACCAAGGCAGAAACAGCAATCCCAATAATAATCCCTACCGCAAGTCCTTCTCCGCTTAATATGTTTGATGAGGCCGGCAGAAGAGATTCATCTACAATAAAATAAACAACAATCATTGCCCAAAGATACGTTTTACTGTTGCTATGAACAAAATAGAGCAAAAACTATTAAGCAATATATTTATGTCAGTACGTCGTATTATTTTTGAAAAAACAAAAAGACAAACAAAACAATACTACAAATGTATTAAACTATTAAAAACAATTATTGCCTTCAAACTACATGATCATTGACTTCATCTATTTATTATTATTATTATTAATATTATTATTATTATTATTATTATTATTATTATTATACGTAGCTCATACATCACGTGCCACACATTAGTAGTAGTAGACGTAGTGGAGGTTGTGGTGGTGGTGATGGTGGTAGTAGTTGTAATAGTAGTAGTGATAGTAGTAGTAGTACAGCTGTATTAACAGTGTTCGATGTTTGGGCCACGTTGATAGCCGGAAAGATATCCAAAATATCAACAATACTGTATGGAATTATGATAAGTGAAAATGTTCAACATGGTTATAGGCTTAAATGGTTAATACAAATATATCGTACTCTAAATAAATTAAATTAAGTTTGGGTATTTATTGATTAAGCCAAAACATTTTAAATAAAATATATTTTATTCAAACAATTTCTGAATGACTGAGAGATACATACATGTTGGAATGTTAACTTAAACTCGTATCCAAAATGCCTACAGGATATTTAAAATAATACATGAATGTGAAAATTACCTTTTGTACTTTCTTGAAAAACTTCACATTAGTTTTTGCCGCTTCAGATCTAGTAATCATTATTTACTAATAAAAATTGTCAGATGGCAGAATATTGAAAAAAAGAAGAAGATAAAATATGTCCCCTGTAACATTGCATTAGGTGATGAGTTCCATTATTTGTTTTAATATCTCTGTTTTACTAATGAAAGAAGTAAATATGTAAAGAAATATTTCTATATTACATTCACCCAGCCTTGGTGGTGTCGTGGTTAAGCCATCAGACATACTGCGGCTAGGTACTGGGTTCGTAGCTCGGTACCGGCTCCCACCATGAGCAAGTTTTTAACAACTCAACGGGTAGGTGTAGGACCACTACACTGTCTTGTCTCTCATTAACCACTAACAACTATCCACTAACCAGTGTTCTGGACAGATAGCCCAGATAACTGATGTATCTGTTCAGGACAGCATGCTTGAATCATAATTGGATATAAGCACAAAACTAAATTTAAATGAAAAAAGAAGAAATATTAGACCCAACACCTTCAGTTTTTAATGCAGTTATTTAATTCCCCAAAAGTATCAAATATAAAGAAATTATGTACCTTTAGTAATTTGATTAATGGTGTGTTTAAAAGCATTTATCTGTCGTAAGTTTGTAATAGAATAGAATAGAATAGAGTAGATGTTTAACTACACCTCAGCACGAATGTTTTTAATAAGTTTGATTATATTACCTGTATATTATTGTGTACAGTTGTCAAAGTTATTAACTATGTCATAAATGTATTTATCCTAACAAACTTACCCATGATATTCATGTCATAAACCCACATGAACATTTAGTGTATTAACCCGGTTAATAACGGCATGCAGGTATATTCAAATTTGCAAGGTCTCTAGGTAATAACGTGTTGCTGTCAATGAGTCATTTGTTTACAAGCCAACAATACCTGTTTAACAGAGCATAACGTTTTCATAAGATTTAGTTAAAATGCGTGAGGTCAAAGTAATTTGTGCTAATCGGTTAAAGGGTTATTTTAGAGGTGTTATAGGATAAATAGAATTTGCTACTCTTGTATCGTATCAGCGGCATGACTTCAGAGAGTGTGGGAATACTATTTAATCGTCTAGTTAATCCATATTTGTCGAGGCTCTGATTAACATAGACTCTGTTGGTATTTTCCATATTAAAAAAACCCACTCGTGACGAATCCTCTATTTATTATTTAGTTATTTGAATATTTGAATATATTATATTTTAAACAGTATACTTGCTGCTGAAATGTTTGTAAATCACCTCAGTTGTGACACTGATGGTGTTCTGAACAAATACAATTATGTTCTCTTCTGTAGAGCTCAACATGTGGAATTAACCTTCACGAAGACGTTCAATTAGACACAAAATGGTGATTAAGCCATCAATATTATGGTTACTAGATTCTCGCCACGGTACCGGATCCCACTCAGGGCAAGTTTATATGGTTCCTTGGGGATATGTAAGGCCATTATACTAATTTGTCTCTCAATAAGAACTATCAACAGATAATTGATACCTATTCTCCAGGGACAGACAGCTCAGACAACTTAAGTGTGTGTCGGAGACATTGTGGCATAACCTTATTTCGATATAAGCAAGGACATAAATCGAAAGAAGGACCAATATGGAGTGGCAGTAAGATTCAATTTCAATAACAATCAACAATATTTATCCACAACTACAGATCTACAACTAGCAGAGACCAAGAGCCAATTTCCATATATCTCCTCCCTATTAATCTGATAATTATTTAGAACTACACTCTGCAGCTCACTCACACCACTACTCATACCTTCTACAACAAGTCTGAGGTCCTCCACAAGATTTCTAACTCCATTTGAAACGACGACCTGGTAGGTACCAACATCTCCCCTCCGAACATTTGTCAACGCAAGTTTTCCAACAGCAGATACATGTACGTCAGTGGTAGCTGAACTCTCAGACTCAAGACTAGTTCTGTTTCCATCCGTCAGTTTATACCAGGAGAATGTCGGTGTTGGATTGGCAATCACTGATATCTTCAGAATAACATCGCCACCTAATGCTGCGGTAAACTCTTTCTGGAATGGAACTCGATTATCTCGTCTTGGTGAACCTGAAATATATTGACTGGTGAAATTAATTGCAATTGACTTCAGTAGAGAGTAAAGAAACTTTCCTAAAACATGTAACGTATTCTCTTCAGTGTTCGTACTTAATCCTGATTAACTAGCTATAAATACGTTTATCTTCATACAAGGCATTCATATTCTGTAGACGTGGTCCAGAAGTGTCTTAATTGGTATTACATTACTTTATTTATAATAACAGCATAACAGAAATAAATTAAGATTAATTATCATCAATTGTACATATTTAAAATTTTTATTCCATCCAACTAAATGCCGGGGTAGTATCCAAAAAGGAGATGCTGATGATGTACCTAGCCAGGTTTCTTGATTCCATAAGATTTCAAAGCACAAAGTGTCAGTTGTGAGGATTTAAAGCTACTGCACCGAATCGGATGGTATTTGACAGTCTAGGACCTTAATCGTTCAGTAACCGGGACATCCATAAAAAAAAGTGGAAACCCAATTAATTATAGATAAGGATGTGTGCTGTCAAAAACCCGGTTCCTCTGTAGTGTGAGAGTTAAATATTAATATTTGTATCTTATTTTTGGTCTTGAAAAATACATACTAAGATTATCAAACATTATTAATCATTTATATTTACATGTGTAACTCACATGTGACAACAAGCTGTACACTTTTACTGACAGCTGATTTGATGTTTCCCACTTCACACGTGTAGTGTCCTGTATCCAGACATCCAGCCTCGTTCCACGTGTACTCAGCCTGTTTAGAGTTTGTCACTTCACGCAGAGTATGTGAGTTGTTAAGCAATTTGATGTTAGATCCTGGATTACTGTCAACATCACATCTCAGAGTCATAGGAGTCAACTCGTCAACTGTAATCTTTGTAGACTTTGAGTTCAAGGTCAGTGCAGTGATTGACGATTGGTCTGCAAGTACATATATTCAACTTTTAAAAGTGCATTCTACGTACATGTAAAACATAGTATTGCTGGAGAATTAAAACAAAATGTATCGAAATTATTTTATGAAGATAAAAATTATTAATTGTATGTTAACGCGTTATAGACGTAATTTAATAATAAATTATTTATTGTTTACGAACTCGAAACTAGGATTTAAAATATATTTCAATGAAAGTGATACTTATTTTAAAACAATAACTAAAATGTTAAAAAAGTCGCAACTCTAAGTATTAAAATAAGTAAGGGATTGACCAAGCAAAGGTGACGGAATCTGCAAACATAACACTTTCATCTTCATATAACATTTACAAGTACTCCTGCAACCTAATCAGTTGGGCGAAAAACAATATTTATTAACACAGTTACATTTCGTCATGTACATGTATTAATCTCGTAATATACTCAACAACGAAAGTTTAGCTAATGTTAAAAGAAATGGCATATTAACATATTTTTATTAATTATCTGAAATGTTTACCATTTACAAACAACATAAACTCATCAACCTTTGCCTTAACACAACAGGAGGACCTGGTTTTCTTTTAAGTTTATTCAACCATGGCGAATTTAGACATCATAAAAGATATTTGCTAAACTTTCGTTGTTGAGTATATATTCACTTTATAAATATATACCCATTGCTATGGTTGTTTGTTGTTACTAAAAAGCAATTCTGTATTTAATGTTAACTACTAACTTGTTGATAATCATCCAATATGAAACAATATGCTGTTTTAATAATAACAGCAACAATCATACGTCCAAGCGGAAGACGCTAGAAGTGCCTCCAAAATCAAGTGTGTAATGAATGTATATAATCGAATTATTACGTTCAGTGTCCCGGTGTAATGTATTGCACTCCCAGGTGATTCTGTGGAAGATTGCTATATATAATGGATATTGGTGCACTTTAGAATATTGTACGTGTCCGTTATTAAAGTCGCACTCCTGGCTACAAACATCCTGCATCCACCCCTATTCCAACTATTATAATTAGCTTTTAAACATTTCACTGGTAATGTAAAGATAAAAGGTAAAATAATAGTTTGTTTGTTGATGTTGTGTGTGTGTGTGTGGTGTGTGTGTGTGTGTGTGTGTGTGTGTGTGTGTGTGTGTGTGTGTGTGTGTGTGTGTGTGTGTGTGTGTGTTTTAAGTTCGACTGAATGGCAAAAGATGTTAGTGTAGTATTTGCACAGCTGGAGATATGTATGATGGGTCTGATGTTTTTACTTTTTTATTATATATTTTTACTTACACTGCACATCCAGAGTAATGGTCTTGTCTAATGATTTCTGTGTGTTTGTGTTTCTAGCAGTACATGTGTAGTCACCAGCTGCTGATCTCTGTATGTTATTTAATAACAGCACAGAACTGGTTGATTTTATCTGAGATTTGAACTTCCACGTGAAAGAACAGAATGGAGAACAGTTAGTCGCTTTACATGACACACCTACATCGTCACCTTCCTTCACTGTCAGTGGAGAAGTGGTGTTTACCTGGACACTGTCTGGACCATCTACAAAATAAACATACATAAAAAAAACCCAGTTGAATGACTTTGTTGATGCCTAACAAACATACACGGGGTCATACCTAATCTCAAATGGGAAGTTTGTTTTGTTTAACAACACCACTAGAGCACATTGATTTATTAATTATCGGCTATTCGATGTCAAACATTTGTTAATTTAGTCTAAGAAAGGTAACCCGTTACAATTTTTCCATTAGTATCAAGGAATCTTTCATATGCATCAACCCACAGACGGGATAGCACATACAAAGGCCTTTGATATACCAGTCGTGATGGACTGACTGGAACGAGAAATAGCTCTATCGGCCAACCGACGGGGATCGATCCCAAACAGATCGCACATCAAGCGAGCGCTTTAACACTGGTCTGTGTCCCGCCCCTATAACCTCAAATGGGGTAAAAAAAAAAAACACCTCTAAACTATCTGAGCATTAGTATTGTTTATTTTGTTGGGGACAGAGGGATTTACCTCTCCTCTAGGTATAGCCCTCATACAATATATGTTGGCATTTTGTATTTTATTATCTGTCAGTTTAGTCAGTGTATAATCCCAATTCAAATCAGTTCCATTACTGCATTTAGTTCTGCCATATATGTCCGAGTGGTTAAGGGCATTACACAAAAACATCAACCTTAGGCCCCAGATAACAAAACCATACTCCATAATGCATATATGTAAACTATTACCCACTATTTAAGCTACTTAACATTATTTTGTGTGGACGGAAAGCAATGTCTCATTGCAAAGACTGTAGCTCTATCAACAATCATAAACATGTATTACCAATTAAATCAAATTTGTGGTGTTCAACAATGGACTAAATATCAGTCTCCAAAACTGTGTAAACAACTGTTCACTATATTAGGTGGGGGTGCTTTTTAATTGATGTCACATGAATGGAAGTTAGAATAAACAATGATATAAAAAATAAATAATAATCCTGTTAATTGTGACACTGTATGAAACCACTGGTAACTACTGAAGACCTATTATTATACACTAATGATTAAAGGTATAATCTCATCCCCAGGACAATTTCCAAGTCAGTGAAGATAATAAGATTTCTCAAGATGTTAACTGTAATGGTTGTAGTCATAGCAGCAGAAATCCAAGGGTGGAGGAGAATGTTCTAATCCCAAGCACTTCTGCACAAGAGCCAAAACATTCTCAAAGGGCTGCAGTTAGGCTCCCTTGATGATTATTTCTTGCTGGGTTGGCTTTTAACAAACAAATCGAAAGTAAATTTGTAGCAGAAGTCACCACACGTGACACAAATCAAGAAAGATTGAAGTTCCACGTCTAGGGAAGACAACTTATAGTGGTGAGGTTTCCACATACTCTGTTAAAAATGCTTCCAGAATTAGCAGCTAATCTGTAAACTAAATGGAGACTAATAAATCAATGTGCCATAGTGGTTTTACTAAATAAATCAAACTTTAAGTTTCCATTGCTTAAAAAATATTCATAATGGTTGGGGTCATGTTTAGAGCATGTTAGTCAGAATATCTGCAAAAAATTGTTGTGTTTCATAAAAGAGACATTTTCATTTATTGATGTCTTCCCTATAAGAGATATTTCCATTTCAAATATTCCAGCCAAGAAGGATTCACCCTTAAACAGTTATCCATTAACGGTCTTGTTCTTATTAAATTATTGGCTTTCATCTATTTCACTATTCATTAAAAAGAGCCCATTTGATGCATTTAAAACTTTAAATATAATAATAAAACCAGGGAATGTTTGGTGGGTTTTTTTAACTTTCATTAGCGACGGTGATCAGTTAAAAATTGAGAAGCAACTACTATTTATTAACATTTTAGAATTGTATAGCAATCTCTGGAATTCCATAAAAACATTGTTTTAAAATTTAAATGTTGTTTGCTTTGAATGTCTTTTTGCAGTGGTTCTGATGACATTTCTAGACTTTCTCTCACGTGTGTTACCACCAACTCAGACGTAGATCCCAGGGAGACTATGAATTACTATCCTTTGTTTTAGGCTAGATGTAGATCATCTTTCAATCTATTAACACACTTTGTTATCTGTATACACTTCACAGAGTTTCTGAATGAAATCCATGACACTTCAAACCTTTGTCCAATTCCAAGTCGCGTGTGTGATACCAACCCTTTTTGGGACTTTCCTTCCCAACCCCTCACCAGTGTCTAATATGTTTGGGATATGTAACAAGGTTAACCAATATACGTTATAATAAAGCACCCAAGAGCACCTAGATATATCACAGTTATTCGGTAGAAACTGAGAGACATGTCTGAATATCACGTGTGTTGCCATGGAATTGTCCTTAAGGTGAGGGATTTTTAAATGTCATTCGAAGTGTGCAGTAGGGTCGAATCCAGTCAGTGTACATTGTGGATAGATAGATATCTAGTTTAACGTGCCCATATACCACTAGGGTTTCGAACACGCCCATCCCGTGCCCTGCCTCCGATAAGATCGGTGGCCTGACTTGGCATGGGGGGGGGGGGGGGGGAATAAAGTTGAAAATGGGCAGAATTTTGAAAATAGCAATTAGTATAAAAGTTCATAAAATTTGAAAAACAAAAAATTAAATAAAAGGTTACAAGCCAAAAATAAAAATAATTGACTGGTCAGCCGAATATTTATATAATTTGGAGCATTTTAGAAGGACAGTCCAAAAAATAAATAAGAGAAAGACTATTTAATAATATTAAAACAGAAATTAATTTCGACATAAAATTTTGAACGAAGGTCTAAAAGTTTAAAGTCCGATACATATGTCCACGTGAGTGGCCTCGTTAAGGCCGTTTTGGGGCACAGCTTATAGGAACGAGATGTGTTGCATCCTGTCAAGAAAACCCCTAGACTGACAGTCATTAGACGTTGATGATGTAGTGCTGTGCTGAAATACAGATCTTGAGAAGCCGGATCCGTCTGAACTTGAGAGAGTATCAGACGGGTATAGTCCAGTCGTCATGGGTTGGTATAGTGGTGCGGACGGGCACGACTCCGGAGAATACGAGATGGTATCACTATAAAGCAAAATAAAGTCTAGAAAAGAGTAGTAGGGGCCGACCCCGCTTCCTATTTCTTCTTAGAGTGGGGCGATCAATCTTGCAGTGCTCCTAGGACAGGCTCGAACATGTAGAGACTAAACGCGAACAACTGTGGCGCTCTGCACAGTGGCCGTCATACGAGTCACGAAAAAACAAGTCGACATAGTCAGTCGGAGAAATGACGTGGAGACAAGGAATCTCGCTAAAAAAAGAATCCAACCTGGTAGTGCAGGCTGTCGAAACGAGAAGCGTTCCAGCGTGCAATCAGTTCCAATGGCCGCATACATCCCAGTAGAAAACTTCATTTCGCTGACAAAAACAACGAAATGAAGGATCCCCAAGTCGAGCACAGGAAAGCACGTGCAGTGTGCACAAGCGAAACGTTGTGTGTTTTTATTATGTAACATATACATTGAACGTGTCTCAAACAATCACCACTATCACATTGTTCTATATAAATAAATCTGACAGTTTACTGCAGTTCATTTTAAACTGAGTGAATATTAAGCTGAATATTAAAATGCTCTCTTGAGATTTCAGGAGAATTAATCGTTCCTTAAGTAAAAATAAAACACATGTAGCATATTAAATTAATACTCACAGTACACTGTCAGTGTGAACTGTTTAGTTTTAAATTTTGGTATAAGTGAGTTGGTCGCTGTACACGTGTACACATTCTCTGTCTGACTTCTGTTGATGTGTGTCAGTTTTAACTGAGAGGTTGGTGTAATCTGCTGATTTCCCAGATCCCAGGAATAGGAACATGATGGATTACAACTGGCAGCACACGTCACAGTCAGACTGTCTCTTTCTGCTACAGACCCAGGTGGTGGTTGACTGAATGTAACAGAGTCTGGACCACCTGAAAAAGAAAACATAAGAAGCAATTATAGTCTTATGATTTATTTTTATTTCAGCAATATAAATATTTAATATACTATATTTCCTCTCTCTCTCTCTCTCTCTCTCTCTCTCTCTCTCTCTCTCTCTCTCTCTCTCTCTCTCTTTTGACAAGGTATAACATCAGCATTTATTTGTCCTGTGTTTTGTTTTTATTGGAATCTAATTAAATGGTGATCATAATATCCCATAACAATATGCAGG
This sequence comes from Gigantopelta aegis, assembly GCF_016097555.1. NCBI lineage: Eukaryota > Metazoa > Mollusca > Gastropoda > Neomphalida > Peltospiridae > Gigantopelta > Gigantopelta aegis. Next base: position 42,135,541 of record NC_054710.1, read on the forward strand.
GAACAGAAATACATGAAATGAGCGAGTGTTCAAATGTTTTACCAATGAAAAACAGCTAGGATATTCTGTCCAGAGTCTGACTAAAATAGTGGCCTACTCATTTAGACGAGACGATACAAACTGAAGTGTTTAGAATACCATTGGAACGGACACCGTGACAGCTCCTACTAACCCTAACTGGCCTAACTGTCTTTTGGTTAATCTATTTTAACGCTTAACAGCGGGTGATATTGGTTTGAAATGTACTGAAGGTCCTACTAAGTTATATAGCATAATTAGCGTACGAAAAACAGGTTATAGGCATGAGGTATTAAATCAATGATACTGGGCCATTGCACCTGTATAGTCCACACATCATTGCAACGTTTAGTGACCTATATATTGTATATTGTGCTATGGAACAGATATATGTAAAGTACAAAACGTGAATAAAGAAAAGGAACAAGAAATAGACTCACGTAAGGTAGATTTGTCACAAGTAGAAGGAGCTCTGGATGCTCCATTTCTACATGTCCACACCCCAGCATCTGTTACCGTGTTGAACGAGTCTATGGTGAGAGTAATCTGTGCAGACGAGTCAATAACAGCACTGTAGCCAGTTACACGTTGATACGGACGACATCTGGTGTGTTCTGTGTTACAGAGTATCACTAGACGTGGTGATCCACCAGGTCGAAACATCAAGATCCCAAAGTCTAAGGTGCCATTTGTTTTACAGGTCAATGTCGTTCGTCGTCCTGGGTATCCACCACCCTTGCAGTCAATAACTGTAGACGCTAAACCTGCCAAATGTATGTATGCATGTGTGTGTGTGTGTGTGTGTGTATATATATATATATATATATATATATATATATTTATTTATCATATAATATCTTACATTTTCAGTGCAATCAAAGTATGTGATGTTTTTCAGATCACATACTTTAAGAATTTGATAACTTTGCAAATTAGATGTAAAATAGTCGAGGTCTCGGCACTAGGTTTATTGACATTTAAGCAAACATACATGGGTGACACTCCATGATTGACGTATGCATTCATAGTCATCAAATAAAAACATTTCAATGGCAATTTGATACTGGAAGCTTTCCAGCATTCAGAAAACAAAAAACGTTAGGCATAACTTTATTTTGATGTAAGGACATCCAAAATGACGTTGTTCGAGTTTAACGTCATTTCCATTCAAAAATACACCGCGCCACATATTCTTACGTCATTTGAATATCCAGTGATGGCGGACTGGAATTAAAGTTGCGTGTACAGTTTACAAAAAGACGTTGTATTAAGCTTGAGCTTATATGATAAAGAGATTATTACCCTCGTGTATTTCGGTATCGTCAATATCATATATTAGGAATAAAAATAATGTATTATGCTCGCCAGAGGCTCGCATAATACAATTTGTATTCCTAATATATGATATTGACGATACCGAAAAACACTCTGGTAATAATATCTCTCTCTCTCGACCCTACCAACTAAAAACGATTGAACTTTGTTTTCGACACATTACTTTATTCTTGTTTTAATTGTTTCATTACTCTACCTAATGTTTGCCAACATCTACCTGGAAACATATTTTTAAAGTCTTATTAATTGATACATAAAGAAGTAGCAGTTTTGACTTTTCAGAATGTGCATTATGATGAATGCGAGTTTTGTTTTTGTGTCTGTGTGTATTTGTGTGCGTGCTTGCTTGCTTGCTTGCTTTCATGCTTGCGTTCGTACGTGTGTGTGTGTGTGTGTGTGTGTGTGTGTGTGTGTGTGTTAGTACATTTTGCACACACATATGTATTACCAAATACAGTAATAGAGTAAAATAAAAATACCAAAACAATGCATCGTTGATTTCCTGCGGCGGGACGTAGTCCAGTGGTACAGCGCTCGCTCGCTGTGCGGTCGGACTGGGATCGATCCCCTATGTTTATACAACCCATTAATGAGGCGCGTGGGTCGGTGGATTCATTTGCGGACTGCATTTCCTCTCGTTCCAACCAGTGCCTACTAACTGGCACATCAACGACCCTGATCGCCGTGTTCCTGTGTGGACAGGTATATCTAGAAATGATGCATGGGCGCTAATGAACATAACATGTAGCGGGTTGTTTCTCTGTAAACTGCACCCAATAGCTGATATGTTTGTGTGTGTTGGGATGTCGATAACAGGTACATTTTGTAAAGACTATATGTCAGAATTATCAAACTTTTAACACCTAATAGCCAGTCAGTAAATCACTGTGCTTTTGTGGTGTCGTTAAACAAAACAAACTAACAATTCAATAACCAACACAGACATCTGTGAAACGTTCGGTCATAGTAGAACACATTCAGTTAGCAGTTTGTTGTTAACGCTTGCTACTATGGTTGTATGCTATACATAAACCGGCCCACTTTAGAAAACAGTAAAAATAGTTTGCGAACATTTAGCAGAAAACGCTTGGCTGAAGGTACGCCCGGATTCTGTTTTACATGCTTGAGATTTGTTTTGTTCTGACGTACGGTGTGTAATAATATTCCGCGTAAATTCGTTGCTAGCACTTGGTAATTTAGAATATTTGTTTTATAAAAACAGAAGTACAAAACACTCACCTAGAACGTGATTTACAGCGGCGATACAAACTATTATGTATACTAACACAGCCATTATAAAACTGATCTTTATAAACTGGGTTTCTTCCGGGTACAGCGTACGTCAATCTAATTAAAATTAGCTCCACTATTACATGTGGATCTAACAGCAGCCAGTTGTAGCTCATGCCCACCAATCAAAACCTTATTTGCAGAATCATGCCAGTGATTTAAAAATAATTTGAAAACATTCCGAATTATCCTGAGGGTTTACGACATGTTTCGTGTGAATTACGAATGCCTCAAAACACGTTTTATTTTATAAAATAAATAATTTGTAATGTAAAACTGAAGACTGATTTAGTTGGGGTTTTTTTATAAATAAATGAATAATTTTTTATGTAAAATTGAAGACTGATAACCCATCCCGTACATATTGGTATGGTTCGCTGTACTGCGGCCACTAAAATAGACTCGCCCGATATTTTTAGAATTTGTATGCTCCCAAATAACGTTATAAAAGGCGAAGTGTGATTGGTCAATATTTAAATTATTATTTACAGACGAAATGTTACCTGGACATTGGAGACTACGCAGTGTTGTTAGCAATCTGATTAAAATTAGTTCTATTGGTCTAAATAAGGCATTCGTAATTCACATGAAACATATCGTATACCCTCAGGATAACTCGGAATATTTTCAAATTATTTTCAAATCACTGGCATGATTCTGCAAGTAAGGTTTTGATTGGTGGACATGAGCTCCAACTGGCTGCTGTTAGATCCACATGTAATAGTGGAGCTAATTTTAATTAGATTGAGTGTACGTAGTGTTCTGTAAGTGAACAATCAACAAAGCATAGGTGGGGCAATTTTATCGTACGACTAGAGGAGGTGCGGAAGGGAGGGGGGGGGGCAGTTGTAAAGGATTTGCTTAAGGTACGATCAATCTCCGCCGGTGAAAGCGTTGGGCTACTTCTCGTTCCAGCAAGTGCTCGGCAACAGGTATAACAAAGGCTGGGATATGTACTACTCTGTGTGTGGTATGGTGTATGTAAACGATCCTAATCTGCTAATCGAAAAGAGTAGCTCTTGGACTGGCGACAGTGAGTCATATGTGTGGTCGTTAATCATAATGTTATAAGAGTGAGTCTTTAATTAAAGTTAAGGGGAATTGATATGCCGTTGGATGTAAGCTCAGTGTAGGGGGTGGGGTTAGTTTGCAGTTTACAATATGAATCGATGTATTTAATTATATATATATACAAATTTAATTATAAGACAAATAGCTCCGCGCGGTAATTGATGGAGTTGAGCTCATGGATAAAACCCGCTAATTATACCTCGTAAGTGTGGTACCGTAGTCGTAACTAAATATCAGCTGCGCAGTGCTAATTGTCAGTTCAAACAATTCAATGCTCTTCAGTTAATCAAGGCCTTATGAACATTGAAGTAATCAGTGTGCAGTCTAATTCCAGCAATATGTTGCATTAATATGAATTATTTTAATGTGAAAAAAAAACCCTAAGGCATAAACATTATTATTAACAATATATACAATGTGTTTGCCCACCAACAACGAAGATACATATTTATTTAAACATTCCCCATAATTATACAGTTATCAGAGGTCTGTAATCCGATGGCTCAACCACTGCGCCACCGAGGCCGGTAAAAAACCCACAAAAAACCCAGAACATATATATATATATTAAGTTTAAAACCCATAACAACTCCGTTAACATGTTTTGTTTTTTTACAAAAAAGTCAGTTTATAACAATATGAACTACAAAACTCGTTATCCGTGATCAAGACTGTAACTCTGAGTTGAATGAGTCTTTGGGTAAATCGTGGTTGATTTTACGAACCTCTATCTAGTGCCTCATCTACAGGAGGACAGATACTCCTAGGGAGATTCTTTACTGGAGATTTCATTCCGCGTACATCGCTACAAAGCGGACAGTCACTCCCAGAATAATAAACTAAATCAAAACTAGCACAGGTCAGAGCTCATTGGAATACATTCAGTTAGATGACATGCACCAAAGAAATACTGTCGAAACAGCGATGGTATGAGGTGATCGGGGAAGGTGAGAATATCCCGAGCCTCCAAATATCTACCATAAAACTTTAGGAATGACCCATGAGACATGGGACATCACAGATGGAACACTTGCTGTGCCAGAATGATATGACGTTGTTTGAAATCTGCGTGCAATGAGCTTGCCCTGGGGTATCTTAGTTGTGATATATAGACACAAACAAACTGGAGCAGAAGATATATTGCACGACATAAATAGAAAACTAGAAGTTATCCCTTTTGTTATACAGTTTAGCTTGGAGACCAGGGTGGCTTTGAATTGATGTGCATAGATTGAGGTACCTTCAGATGTTTCCTTTACTTCTGATTCATGCGGGTAAATCAATGGAACGTAACCTGTAATCTTGTAAATAGAAAATTTCTATTATTGAATGAATACCATCAAATTGTATATAATAAATCACATTTTAAGACAGGGGTGAAAAATTTAAGTTTGTTCGTTTAACCACGCCACTAGAGCACATTGATTAATTAATCATCGGTTATTGGATGTCAAACATTTGGTAATTATGACACGTAGTCATCAGAGGAAACCCGCTACACTTTTGCTAATGGATTTTTATAAGCACTTTCCCAGAGACAGAAAAGCACATACCACGACATTTTGACCAGTAGTGGTGCACCGATTGGAACGAAAAAATCACTCCTGTCAGTGAATGGATCCACCGAGTGGTTCGATCCTGTGATGCAAGCACTTTAAGTGAGCACTCAACCTACCGAGCTAAATCTCGCTTTCCCTACATACACATATTAGAAATGCTTGTAAAAAATATTTGTGTCCAACAAAAATAGATTGATGGTGTCAATCTGTTACGTATTTATTTATTTAAAAGAGCTAAACCTCTACACGTCATGGGTGTATAAAGAAAAAAAAAGAAGCAACTATATTTAGGTCAGCCAAAACTCTTTGTACACTTTAATCGCTTATTAATCAATCAACAACTGTCAATTTATGAAACAGATAACTGTCTGGCCATAATTTGGTGTTATTTTATTTTATTTTATTTTATAAATCTATAAATGTAACAGGACGCGTGATACAAAATCTTCTTTGATAAATCTAGGTCTGATGTAAGAGACAGTTGACTAATAATAAGACTTAAGTAATTCAACAAAACAAAAATATATTTAATTATTTATTTTAAAACTTATGGATGACCTTAATGTAGGTTAACCAAATACAAATAATTTAGGGCTTTATTTAAGTAATAAACATAAGACAAAAACACAGATATTACCAAACAAAAAGCAAGAAATAAGTAACAGGTTAGGGTAAAGCGAAACCGTTACCCTAATCAAAGATCTTATCTCTGCATTGTTTATCTTCGATTGACAATTAAAAAAATATCATAAATAATTTGTTTTAATAATAAAGGCACACTACTTGGAAAACACGCATCTCAGTTTCAAAGCTCTACATAGATAGGACAATAAACATGATAATACGTCTGCTAAACAGAAACATAACTTAACAATACAATTCCATTCCATAGATTAGAAAAGTCATATCATGTATGTTAAATACAATACATACAAGTTACAATTTTTAAAATGTACACAAAAGAGATAACACATCAATAACTACAACTATAAACATAAAATAGCTTTAGAAGGTCAATACATATATACATGTACATATATACAACTATAAGACTATTTGTTACCAATTCAGAATTGTGTACCGTATATAGCTGTGTTCACATTTACTCAATTGAAACTGGTTTAACTGGATTGGTTTAGCCAAAACACTTTTCGTTGGAAATAGCGAGCGTTTAACAAGTGTAACAGCTATATCTGTGTAAATCAGAAGTGTAGTTTTCGGCACTTGCGCAAAACATCAAAACAACGGACTTCGAGTCTGTTAGGACCTTGCTAAACCACTTAATGCTTATCCTGACTGACATCAATAACATTCTGCCTTATACTGGTTTAACTGAAACACTTTCCGTTCATACTATTTAAACTGTTTTACCGAAGTGTTTTAGCTATAGACACAGGTTTAGCTATATAAACTGTTTTAGGTACATATACAGGTTTAGCTATACCAGTACAGTGAAAAGATCGCGTTCACACTTACACGTTAAACTGTTTTTGTTATACCAGTTTAGTTAAACCAGTGTAAAGTGTAAATGTGAACGCAGCTTATTATACAAACTCTTAAGACTATTTTTATAAACAGACAGATATGTACAATATATACAGTTATATAAGACTATTTTCATATATATTTTGTTCAATAAACTATGGATATGCGTCGATTATTGTCACACCAAATATAAGGTACTGCATAGATATCAGTTTAGTCAGTGATATGTCATTAAGCATATCGTGACTTGGCCTCGTGAAAGTCCAACAGAAAGTGTCAGTGTTACGTGTACGTCGTGCAACACACTTCTCTGACGTATACCACCATAATGTGTTCTGCAAAAGAAGGAATAAAAAGCCAATAAATTGTTTGTGCCTGTGAAAGTCCAAATGTAAGAAACTACAAACATGTGAAAAAGATAAAAATAAAATTACAAAAGAATACAGTTAGATAGGCTGTTTTGTAAACTACAGCTTGATCTCACTGTAACATTTTGTCTCTTGTTGGTATATACCATCTTCCATGCATTTAACTTTGCACAGATCTGTATATTATGTTTTGTCAAACTTTGCTTACTGTAAAGAGGTACCTTCCCCATGACCTTGACACTGGCAAAATGTTTCAAAAAATTATGCGAGTTTTAAGGATTTGTAGATGATAATCCATGTGTTAGCAGTTTTTATTTAAGTATCCCCATTACGAGTCATAGCTTGGTTAATAATAAGTGTTAGTGTCATAGTGGAGAGGCACTTATTTATAATTGAGAAACGTCCACCTGACAGCGTCTTTCTAGCAGTTGACCCGGAAGATGCCACAATGGGCTGCATGTCCTGCCAGAAAAAAGCAGAGTTAATATTTTTAGAATTGTTTCTTATATTATAGAATAAAAGAATAATTGTGTTTAATATATAAATTAAATGTGTATTGGATGCAACAATAAAATCAATATTTAATACACCAATAAGATATGTATACCTCATGTCTTGAGATTTTCATAAAGCTCCATTTTTGCATTCGGCGTATCTTCTGGTCATCAGAATTACCGAGTTCTGCAAAACACAGTTATACTCTACATACACTTATACATTCACACATATACATTGAACAAATATACATTGAACAAATATATGTTGAAATATGTTTCAAAACGTCACTTGGGTGTACGACCATCAATACATCTACTATACGCAATAGGACCAATAACCAGCATTTGAAAGGTGACTCACCAGCTGACAAATTAAAACAATACCCAGTAGTGTAGCACCATATCAAAATAATTAGTGCATGTGGTGTGTTAACAGAACATGGTAAAAAAACACACAAATCAAATATACTGTATTGCTTTAGTATGTATGCGTGTATTTGCGAGTGTATGTGTTGTGTGTGGGAATGTGCGAGTGTGTGTATATGCAGTGGAAGGAGATATATAGTGTGTGTATATACCCGCGCGTGCGCAATGAACTGGGATATAGAGAGAAAGGGATAAAGATAATGTATAAACAAGTCGGTAATGAAAAAAAGTTTGTTTTATTTAACGACGCCGCTAGAGCACATTGATTTTTTTATCTTATCATCGGCTATTGGACGTCAAACATATGGTCATTCTGACACTGTTTTTAGAGGAAACCCGCTGTCGCCACATAGGCTACTCTTTTTACGACAGGCAGCAAGGGATCTTTTATTTGCGCTTCCCACAGGCAGGATAGCACAAACCATGGCCTTTGTTGAACCAGTTATGGATCACTGGTCGGTGCAAGTGGTTTACACCTACCCATTGAGCCTTGCGGAGCACTCACTCAGGGTTTGGAGTCGGTATCTCGATTAAAAATCCCATGCCTCGACTGGGATCCGAACCCAGTACCTACCAGCCTGTAGACCGATGGCCTGCCACGACGCCACCGAGGCCGGTGTAAGTCGGTAATGAAAGTAAAATACATTTACCAGTTGTGTTCGCGCGTCGTGTGTCGTCTAGTGGTGCATGTTGATGTCTGTAACAAAACAACAAACCGACGTATAGTACCATAAATGTAGTTATCAAATTATTTCTCTCATTCGGAGTTTGACTATTTAAATTCAAGGCTGTAACAAAGCAACTATTCAGAGTATTTTAAAGGAGGGTGTTTATCATGAATTAGGTCAACATTGTAGAAACACAGTATCATGTTTATTCATTAAGTACAGTGAAGTCGGTTATGGCCA